>NC_134031.1:3805588-4122352 GCF_964204645.1 Tubulanus polymorphus
TTGATAGTTCAGTTCGAAATAACAATGTCTCAGGCGAAGTCTTGAAAAAAATGTGGCATTCGGAAATTCACTTCTTATAATTCAACGGATGAAAAATGTTCTAGGTCTGGACCCAGTTGCCCCGAGTTGATAAATAAACATAATGACAATTGAAATTGCATTGTAACCATAGCGTTCGTCCACCGGTTAACTCATCCAACTTTCTAGCAACTAAGCCTTCGATTTCTCAGATGATAAAATAGATGGAAGAATAAAGAATTGAACGTATTGAACGACTGATAGGGAGCAGACGACAACAGATTGATAACCGCACAAATCAAATTCACCGTGTCCAGTCACTCACCGGATTGTTTGTTACGTGATTTCCTCATCGTCGACCCGTCCTCTCCTCCGGAATGATTCGCGTCGTCTCCGCTCGTTTGACTGTTACAGTCGTCGTCGCCGCCGACCTGCGTAATCAGCAGCATCGAACCCGATTTCCTCGAGCTGCCGCCGTTTTTCGACGTCTGCTGCGGAGACTTCGACAAGTCGAGCGCCTGCGATCCAGCTCCGCCGCCGGCCGATACGGTCGTGGCTGGCGCGATCGGGATACCCGTATAGGCGGCGCTCATTCCCGGGTGTATATACGGCATGTACGGCTGCGGAATCACCAGTAGCGACTGATTCGCCGCGATCATCGACGAGTTGTACAGACCGTTATACGCGGTCGGGAATTGCGACATACCGCTCGGCGGCGAATGCGATTTCTGGTGCGCCACGTTCGCGCCGACGCTAACGTTTATCGGGCTGCAACTGTTCGATTTGTTCGGCGATTTTCGAGGACTCGGCATCTTGGCGATTTTAACGAACGCGCTCGCAGATTCTCGATTCGTTTCGATCGCGTCTGCCATCGGTTGCGGCGGCGATTATTCGTAAACGCATCCGTCAACGCAAACCGTCGTCGCGTTGTCGTCCGTCGTCGGTCGTTATTTCAACATCCAATTATTCTGAAACGACAAGACGTAGAAACAGATATAATAAATATGTTTACATCCCGCGTATCTAACACGCAGTCATCCGTTTGTTACGTTTTTATAAACGCTGTTATAACAACCATTGTTATAATAAGAATTTGCGGTACTTAAATACAGGACTCCGGGGTCTTCCGAGACATCTGTACAAGACCCTGAAAACTTTCGGTGTCCATTTATTTCATGGTACTTTTTTTCAATGTAATACGTAGTTTTTTTCAACAATATTTGTCAGAATGCCCTTTTCTTTATCAATTTGCCCTAAATAATTTGACAAGACCCTAACATTTTGCCCCTGGATCTATCCCTGCACATTCAGTGTAGCTCAAATCCAGAAATAGTCGCAAAAATCTACGCTGTAAAATGGCTATAGGAGCAAAAATATCGGTACTTTAAAATTAAGCAATTGTGATGCAGCCATAGGCTAAACATGGAAACTTATTCATACTCAGTAAACCTGATCTCAAAATTGTAACGTGAACCGGTCATCCTTATTACCGAGATGATGTATTTTACCGAGATGAAATTAAATATAACATATTTATTTATTCCATATCAATTTTAACCATTGAAATCATATTATATCAATAATAAATGCCTGCTGGAGTCATATTTTACATATTTTGTCGGATAATTTTGTAGAAAAATAACTTTTAACTTTACCGAGATGAGATCGTCGATCAATCAAATTCAATGAAATTTTATTCCTAACCGAGTTTACGTATTTGAAGTCAAAATTTTTTTGAATAAAGAAATATGTAAAATATGACTTTAGAAGGTATTTATTACTGATATAACATGATTTCAAGTGTTAAAATCGATAAGGAATAAATAAATATGTTATATTTAATTTCATCTCGGTTGATCTCGGTAAAATACGTCATCTCGGTAATAAGGATGACCCACGTGAACTGGTTTAAATCTAAGCCAAGGACACGCTACTGGGACCAGGATCACAGAATGATTACATTAGTCACCGATACACAACGCAGAGCTAACGAAACTCTGTGAAACAGTTTCTTGATCCAGTTCCACAAATAGGATTAACTCCTAAATCGATTACGATAATCCGACTTAACTAGGAAAGAAATCAACTTTTTACCGAAACAACTGACCCTTGACAGTCGTAAAGCACATGCTCATATAAATCGAAATATCACCCATAACATTTCCAATATTTACCTATGTAAACTGCGGTGCCGATTATCGAAAAAAGTATCTAAAGTATCTGATAGAAATAACATAAAAGCATCTGTTAATAAAACGCATGTGTGGTCGCACAATAAGATCCAACTCGGAAACGACGCGCACACACTTTAAAATCCTTTTTCAACCATTCAGACAACAATACGCGCATATTGTTCACCGCTTGACTGACCCTCTCTCTCTCTCTCTCTCAACCCCTACCACTTGTATGCTGATTAGACAAAATGTTCTTCGCATACATTTGCACGCCGCATAATAATAATGAGTCAACTCGGTCACCACCGAAGCATGTATATATTATCAATGTATATATATATTGATAAAATGTACTTTCTATACATGCATACAGTTATAACACACTGAGCAGTGAGCTGATTAGATGCAATTAACTATTATTTGTTCGTTGTGATCCGGTATGCCAACTAACTATGAACCACCCGGGCCTAACTGTTATATATACAAGATATAGATTTATCGGCAGTGTAAAGTCCCTCATGTGTGTTTGACCATAGAGTTCTACAGTTTGACCGTGGCTCTGTTTGTTGATCGCAAACAAAACACCAGATAATGCCTTTATTTTTGGACACGGCTGTCGCGCTGACGCTGGCTGTATTGTAGGAATACATAAAGTTTAAGAGGAGGGAAAGAAACTGAGTCTATCACATGTTATTGCTTGTTCTCAATTTCATATTCATTTCACCAAGTAGAATAGCCGTAAAACTCTAACCTCTGACGTACAGAGTAGATAATCAGTTTAAAACCCACTATATACAAAGTTTGAAAGATTAAAAGCAAATTTTATCGATAAAAAATTGACACAACTTTCTGATGATTGTCACTAGTGTGAGTCCGAAATGTTAAGTCTTATGATTTCAATTTTGATGAATAAAATTAGCTCTTAATCTTTTAAGTTTTGTATATATATATTTTAGGTTCTACCTCGTCACAGAAATGTAATCTGGTCAAATCATCAACATCATTCGTAAGAATTTTCAGGTCACGTTTTGGAAACGTTTTCGCGCACCATTGATCAGCATTTAATTTTACGATTCTATTCGTTACGAGAAATCATCAAGTCCAGACACATTCAGCACGGACCATTAAACTCAGTCAGCAGTGAATGCAGTCTGTACCGACCCGATGGCATTTTGAGAGGGATGAAAGTTTTTATGCGGTAGATTACATAAGGTTACACGGGTTGAGGTGGGTGGGGCTGAGGGGTCAATGCTACATTAACCCCAATGATATGGTGTACACCAGGCGGTGTTCGTCGTCATCAATCCAATTCACATTTGAACTTCATTGAAAATACGCCTTAGGAAATAAAAGCCCCTCAGATGGTTATTGACAACTCGCAAACTTTGACCATACATAACAGATGCCTCGGGCTGGGCTGAATAAATGGGCTTAGATAGCTCCAACTGTTTTTCAGCGGATGACTACTCTATTCAATATTCGAAGCACTGAAGATATATATTCATAGGGTTCAACACAATCTAGGAAAATCAAAAGGCCGGGTACAGAAAAAAGAAAAGGCATTTCACAAAAAACAGTCGTTTCGAAGGTCACCCTCGGGGTTAGATATAAGAGGATTAGAGTACCATTTTTCAGGTTTTGACAATCTCTGTCCAGACAATAAGGGCAACATCTATGAGAAGGCTAGACCACCCAAACCAGCCCCCCCCCCCCTAATCCGCACCTGCATCACAAGCAGATTTTTCATACCAATGATGTCTCAATCGAGTTTGAATAAGGTGGACGTGCAGCCATGGTTTGGGTCGTTATAAATTGTTTCGTTGCAGGTATTATAAACCGACTAACTAACGTTCGTATGAACTACGGATAATGATATATCTACAGTTGACTCCGAAGATCGATAAACGTCAATTTGACGTTGACAACTTTGTTCAACCTGCAGAAAGCAGATGTCACATGCTACTCCCAGGCAGCGACGACGCGGTGTGAAAATATTGTCATGCCACAACGAGAAAAAATTCCATTCAGGAAAATAGTCTCTGCAGTAGTACCATAGCCTGGCCGGACCAATGTTCAACAGGGGATTACCTGTCGAAATATTATCCTGGGGCCAGTTGCACAGTCGTGACTTAAGTCAAAAAGTTGTCTCAAATCTTAAGACTGGTCTTAAGTTGTTAGATTGGCTATAGAACTAAGTTGGTCTTAGACTGGTCTTAAGTCTAAGCCATGACTATGCAACCTGCCCCTGAGCCTATACGTCATGAAGTACATATAGTTCATTTCATAATTCAACCAGGTCCAAAACGATCGTTATACCACACAATCAACAGTACCATCCAACCATGAATTGACTGAAAGCTTGGAGTTATCATCTCGACAAAACAATTACTCCGGGTGAAATAAACCGTTCCTCCAACTCTCAAGTCGGACAAGTTTTCACTGTCCAAGAACATCCGCTTGAACGGGAGTCTACTAACTGTTAGTGCCTTGCGTAAGAGATGATTTCGGTATTTTCGAAAACAAAATTTTGAACTAGTCACAATGAAATAACTAAGCGACCGCACCAAGTATCGACAGACACGTTAGCAACACGTTAAACCGCTGACGAAGAACTGGTAGAGCAAAGAAACGAAACAATGCCGCTAAACCTCGACTTTGACGGCTAAGTAGATCATATATCAGAGCATTCGTACGTAGCATCAAAAACAATATAAACATCAACAACAGTTCAACGTGGCAGAACAGAAAAAACAATGCGTATTACCTTCAAATCTTATAAGACGTTAGTACATATATATATATATATGTATACAGCGCGCGTTGAAGATACTTGCTCATCTCACTGGCTCAACGACGACGACGACGAAATCGTAGTTATGGTTGGCAAGGACAGCGTTGGCGGCTATACAATCATAGTCTATAGAGGTTGCATGCATCGTCAATTATCACTTCTATACCTGTAGGGGATGCATGCAGGCATTGAATGGTCAAAACCGAGTCACGCCTTTCTCGCCGACAATGCATGCACTGAAGCTGAAAAGCTAGCTCAGGCGAGATCGCGGAGGCGCAGTCGTTAATGTTCGTCGGTGGTTGATTTTCGCGATGGCTCGCGACGACGACGACTCAGCGCCGCATCAATCGGAAGAAGCCACAGGTGTCGAACGACGTGGATAGATTCTTCGCAGCGGAGCGTAGAAAAGATTCGATCTCTCGTATGAAACTTGTATTTCCCGACAGTAGTCCTCCTTTGCGGCTGCAGCGATGTAAGAAACCTCCGCGGAAATTCCAGCCAACTAGGCTATTGTGTTTAGGGTCGATGTATACTAATGAAATGCTATTGTTCCTTACTCGCTCAGACGACCTACATGCTTAATGAAGCCCATCCCTGACTGGATTCGTATCTAGTGGCGTTGCGTATCCATTCTAATGAGCGGCTAAAAGACAATGCTACAAATGTATATTCATATGTATATATCCGTCTTGTGAACGTACAAATTGAAGAAACCTCATTTTCCTCCTTGGATCATTTTCCTTCTTCAAGTTGCGATTTGACAATCTTAGCGCTTTAGAAAATCAATCAAATTTCTATTGATTGTCCATTATACTCGAATCTTCACCTAACTCGCAACAAAACCGCCGGCCCCCGAGGGATTTGAATCCACATAAGATGAGTCCACCGTAATTACAGTATATCACCGCCGATGCTGGATTCTATCGCAAGATTCCAAAATGCGCGATGCTGGATTCTATCACAAGATTCCAAAGTGCGCTATGCTGGATTCTATCGCAAGATTCCAAAGTGCGTGATGCTGGATTCTATCGCAAGATTCCAAAATAGGTGATGCTGGATTCTATCGCAAGATTCCAAAATAGGTGATGCTGGATACTATCGCAAGATTGCAAAGTGCGTGATGCTGGATTCTATCACAAGATTCCGAACAAATTGTTATGGTCTAAAAAATAAAATCATCTTAAATATGTTAATTGCGTAAACTTCTTCGATCTACGACGAAGATGATGATGAAGTCAGAGACATAAAGGAGAAAGAAACAGAGAGTCGTATTAAATAATCAGTCACGTTACATCCAGGAAGATCGACATCCGTCGCCGGCTACCCGAGAATAGCTTAAACGATCGTTACCATGACAAATTCCTTCCCGTCGTCGTCGTCGTCGTCGGTGCTGGATTCTACGCTCGTGTTCCTCGTCGCGTGTCCGATCGATTCACCGCGCGCGCACCAGTCGTTGCAGCAGCGTTCGTTCGTTCGTCAGCGAGCCGTGCAAAAACGAACGAAGCCAGCTCGTCGTCGCCGCGGCGGCGTACAGCTTCACGGATGGAGGGCATTCGTCGTTAATTATGGATAAAACGTTGCCATAGCAACTGGCGAGAATAACGTTCCATGGTTGAGTAACAACGGAACGGCAATTACCGATAGCCTTTGTGCGCGTGATGAGATTTCATGGCGGACGGACCACTTTCCAGCCACGCTTCGGCGCCGTTCGAAATTGACGACAGGCGGACGTTACCGAAACCGACGCCGCAGCGCGTGTGCGCCGATGCGTTCATGATTGCGCTGCGCGCTTCGGCGCACAATCGAACGCCGAACCAAAATAAAAGCGACGGCGCTGTACGCATCTGTGAAAACAGACGACCGAGCTCGGATTCGAGAGACGGAGAGAGAGAGAATTCAGCCGAGCGTATGTACCGCACGTTAGTCAGTCAGATGACGATGTCCATGACATCAGCGGTGGATTTAGGGGGTGGTCTCCGGGGGTCCTTCCTTATCATCAAGAGAGAAATTGCGTGAAAACTGTAATCCACCTCATCCGCCTTCAAAAATGTCTAACACCGAGGTAGGGACCCGCTGGTGGCTATCGTCGTGATTGCTTTATCTGAGAAATGCCTTTTCTTCTCTTCTGGACCCAGGCCTTCCGATTCTTCTAGATTCCCCCCTGGACGTAAAAAGCCAGTTTCGCTCGGAAAGCGACGGACCACGCGTCAACGAACAATCGACCGCCGTCAAAATGGTCGATTCGCAGCAGACGGACGCCGAAAATCCATCTGCAATCGAGACGAGACGGACTTTTACTGCGAAAATGTTCGTATGTTTGTTTCGAGCAAATATTATTATTATACACGGGGGACCGAGGGCTTAGTCGCACACAGCCGAGGATTAGATTTGAGATACGTCTAAGACCATCTTAGATCTACAGCCAAAACAAACATGCTATATCACAATTAGTCGACTAGTGGTCAGAGCTAATAATCAACCGCACTATAGTTCGGTCTTAACGCATTTCACAGTGGCGGCCATCTTGGAAATAGATCTGAACTAGTGACCGTATTCAGTTGCGTGGTACGTTATTTTCAGATTATAGTTCCGACAAACTGACATTTGGTTTCACTTAGTTCGCAAATAGTCATGTTGCGACATATTGACACGTCCAAAAAATTCCCAAATCTTACGCCTTTTTGTCATCTTAAATGATTTGATTGACATGAAACTAAAATGGGCTATGACCTAAGCCTTGACTGCATTACTGGTGGCAAGTTTAAGTTAAAGCCAGGCTATAAGAAGAAGCCAGTCTGGGTTTCAATTGAATCCATTCTATTAAACTGGCCTCAGGCACTAATGATTTGCCATTATGAGAGTACAAACTAATTTGATTCGAATAGTTTGCCTTTTAATTGCCACTTAGCTAAGTACACTCACTAGCTGGAAGTCTCTTCACCTGTAAGCTAAGATGCTAATTGTTATATCTAACAAGTTGCCTATTAATTAACTCGATCCAGCACCTCAATGATCTACCCACCTTACCGATCTATCTAATCTACCCACCTCACCGACCTATCTAATCTATCCAGCACCTAGTTTACAGATAAACGGTTGGCTCTTCAACAATCCTTTCATCACTTACTTTTGATGAGGTATATCTCATTATCGGCACGGGCATCAATCCAGTTCATTACATAAAAACCGCCGCGTGTTTCGCAATCAATATTAATGGATGGACAGATCGGCGTTCAGCGCGGCAGCGCGTGCTCAGCTCGTCATGCAGCTATTAAGATTACTTATTATATTATTTAGAAAATGAAAAAATTCTCGTAGACCCGCGCCATGTGCGCGTGCGAGTGACTCCCACGTGACTTTGTCCTCCTCACGGCGCTGGATAGATTCCGCGAAATACTCTCAATAATGAAGTCTTCACCCGCGTGACCTTGCGCGACGATACGTAATGATTGTCCGGTACTCGGCTAATTTTTAATGAATTTCCGCTCAAGTCATAAGTTAAATCGATGAAAAACCACGTATCAAATTATGGCTGATTTCGTAGAGTTTGTGCCACCTTTTTTAACTAAGTGGCCACTTTTCGTGCATATACAAATCCAAGAGTTTTCCCTGATTTTTCCGCAAAACTGAAAATTGAGTGAATCAAAGAAATTTCTAGGTTTGAAATGTTACCATTAATTTTTTTAAACCTTTTCATTGAACTTGGGCCGATGAACAACCAAAAGTGGTGTCGCACTTATTGGACAGATGGCGGTCAGGTTTCGCTTACTGAAGTTCCATACGATTAGGCGACCTCTTCAAAAATGAGACCACATCCGAAATGTCAAAAGCATCGGAAATCTGATAAAGAGCAAAGAGAAGCCAATGAGTCGACTAGTTAGCTAGGAGCGACCAGTTGCCGGTCCAGTTGGTGTAACTCGCCAGTAAAGCTAATTGGATATCCGTATGCAACCGAAACAACTAACGCCTAGACGTTATAAAGGTTCTGGGTGAAGGGCTCGGGTATTTGTAGACTGGAAGCTACATGTTCCATCGAAATTCCCTAGTCTTTATGAATGGCTGTCCACTTGCTTCCCGTTTACAAATCCCCAGATTTTTCCACGTGAAATACGCATGATTCCCTGAATAAATTAGAGAAATTTCTAGGTTTGAAATGTTACAATTCATTCATTTTCATTTCAAGAAACGTGCCGTTAATAACATTATCCAAATTGCCAGTTTTCCATTTGAGTTTATAAAATTCCGCGAGTGAATCATTTTTCATCGTATTACGTATTGATACATAAACATGTAGTCAATGACATACGAATTCCCTGAGTTTTCTAGGTTTTTGGTAAAATTTGTCAAATTCAAAAAATTTCCCTGATTTTTTTCTAGGTTTTTTTTGATTCCCCATTTCCCGAGTTTTCCAGGTCAGTAGCCCGCCTGCTGTCGGAACGTTGAGTCCGTAGCCCGAATACGTTCAAGGTGAAATACGTTTATTCGAGCTACAGTCTATAAGTTCTAGGTGAAATTTTGAAAGTGTCTCGATGAAAAAACTGATTCCGAATCGGTTATCGAGGCGTAAAAGATTTACAACCACTCGACGAGCTCGCGCTGTGAGGCTATTAAGTCACCAAAACGCCGCCGCGTCTCGGTACGACTTCAATTTAGCGTTACACGTCGCTGAGGCGGCTTCGATAGCGGCACGCGCCAACCAACGACGACCAAACAGCCGACGGTTTCTTTCGACAATTCTCAAACGTATGTTAAACATCGAGCAGACGCATAAACGGATCAAAGACTGCGACGACCGAAACCGACGAGGCGAAACTCGCTAACGCGCCGATTCAATCGCGCACCTCTGAGCCGCGCCACGCCACGCGTTTTTTAATCCTTGGCGCTTCTGATCGAATATCTCTCTCTCTCTCTCTCTGCCGCTCTCAACCTTGTGAAGTTTCTGGCGGCGTTTTAGTCAGGCGTTCTATGCCTGAGAAATCAAAGCCGGCTGACGTCGCGGCTCTCCGGGGAAATGGATCATTATTAACGACATTACGTTCCGAACGACTGAACTAACTTTCTTTCGCGTGGATTCACGCTCCGGCGCGTCGAACGTGATTACCCCGCGCTCCGTATTCAAGACAAACACGCAAATTTAATCTTACTTCACAGAGGTATACGCGCCGTGCGCCGCCGCCGCGTCGAGATTCAGGTGCCCGGGTTTTTGAATATGACGCACATCTGCCGACATCATCAAAAACAAACGGATACCTTTGTCCGTACATCGCGATGAAAGAAAATGTTCTTTGATAGCTTTAAATAACTTTTGTCATGGTTGAACCGTTGTTGTACAACAAATTCGACTGTTTATACGCCTGAGGAATACGTCCTTCTTCATTAGTAGAATGCCGTTTATGCAACATCAGCTTGGCCACTTTTATTTGCTCCCCTCCCCCTCCCCCCCTGCTGACTATTCCCTGATATGCATGTTTCACAAATATGGTGGAAACTGACCATACGCGTGTCATAGCAATTTCTACAAATTTCCTCGATTTTTTTGGTTTTCTACAGCCTTCCCGGACTTTTTTCGAGAGAAGAAAATTCCCTGACTTTTCCCCGATTTCCAGGTAAGTCGCCACCGTGATCTGAAACCTCCTTTCATCGACAACCTAGACACATTGTGGTCTATATCGCCTAAGGAGGGAGCTGGTGTTAAAGTAGCCTAACAGCACCTTACACTGGGCGCTTATTGATTGGGGAAAATGCCTGGCAGTCAAGAGGCAATCAATATACAGGTACCCAGCTGGTGTTTGAGGGCTAGTAGATAATGTTAACAGGTGCTCGGTGCAAAGAGTTGAAATGCCGCGTGCTCAATTACAATTCTTCCCGATTTGAAAATATATGTCTTTTGCAATCTACCCGATTGTTATGGTCGAATGGCCTTTATCTTGAACTGACTTCTCCACACTCAGTACCGGTCAATTCTGCAAAATGTCGAATTTCACTAATAACAATTGAGAGAATCCTTTAAATTTAGTCCGATTTCCAATTCGGTCAACTCGAAGAAAAATAACAGTCGAAACGCTACGGAATACGGTGGAGTTTACCATACTTCAAAATGTGACGCAAATTTTCATTAATTTCAAAATCGAAAAAAAATCATACAATTTACATTTTACTATCAGACGATGACATCACGTGTGAGATTTGTGATAGCTCTTTTTAAAATCATAACTTGTTGATGATGAAACGTGAAATCTAAAAACTGTTCCTACATCAACCTTTCATTCAATGGTGTGCGTCGTGTTTTTTAAGAATCTAAAATCTGTTAAATTTGAAACTAACAAAATCTTTAAAAAGTCTTAAAAAAGATTTGAATCAGGAATCGGGCAATTAGCTAAAATATAAAACGTGGGCTAAATCCAATTGAATAACTGACCACCAAATGAAATAAATCGCCCATGGGCTAAGTGGTTTACCTTGAAAACTGGGCTTGTTTGGAGCAAGGGCATTGCAATCATACAAAGATCTATTCGATATTGTATTCTATCTATTTCAAAGAATTATTTTGTAGTCAAATAAGGCCAAAAATATACATTTCAAAATTTGGCCGGGTACAGGTAGGTAGGGAAACTATTATATAAATTGAAAAAATATTTTTCACAATATGAAATAAAATATCTAAACGAAATTCATACGATATCACCAATCAGAGGGTGAAAGGTAAACCAAAAACAAGCAGGGAGGTAATAAAGCAACTCCTTCATATTTCCTGTTTGTCTAGAAAACCCAATAACACCTGCAACGATATTAACACCTTGTATATAATTGCATTAACACCTGTTTATAGACTTCAGATTATACCCTAACATATACATTAGCTAAATAGATATCATCGAATTTAAATCTATGCAAAATACACGATAATAATTCATACTATATATTTTCTATGAGTGCAATATTAATGTGCGTAATAAATCATAGCCCCATATTTGGCTTATGTTGACCAGGGATTTCCAGGGCCTCCTCGGCTTGATAATCATTTCATGATTTCCGAGGTCCCGGTGATCGTCATGTTTGATGCATAGATAATATCGCTCGAATATCTATATATCTCGTTCTTTGACAATCATCGAATCGAATCAAAAATCTCTTGCAACAACCACCACAATCCAGAGCAGAGGATTCACTCATTAATCAACATTTTATTTCACTACCATCCTATCATAATCCTTTCAATCTGAATTTTTTTTCAATGCTCCTATATCAAAGTTTAGCCAAAAAGTCGGAATAAATTGCCGGTTTTTAACTCTTTAACTAAAGACTCTTTGACTAAACTGTATCACTCGGTTTTTAACTGATTGAAAATGAACTAATTCCAACTCAGAGTTAACTCCTAAACTCACAAACTCTTAACTCAACTGTGGAACTCGATCCATGTTGACAAAATGCATTTCCACACATCTACAATGGTCTTAGCAATATGCATTCATCTTCTTATTAGTTCAATCATTCAGACACAGACCGGTCAACCTGATATGTCTAATTGTAGTCGTTTTCACCCAAAATGAAACTAATTTGACATAAAAAATAGTGGTTTCATTGAAAATACACAAGAAATCCTTCCGATTTTGAGGGTTTTTTGAAACATTTGGTAGTAGAACCTTTAGAGAGAGTAGAAGGTGCTCTAATATAGAAGTTGTAAGGTCGGCTGACACATCAGAGCATCACGCGCGTGCGCGAGAAATCAGGTACAAGATACGATGAATTTAAAACGACAGACTTACCAGCACGTAGAACGAACGCGTGTCGGGAACATGTGCGATGTAGAAACAGCAGCGTATGTCATCGAATGCGTCTTCATGCGTATTGCGAGATGACGTAAATGTTGTTATTCATCGCGACGGTCGCGAGGTGGCGTTAACTCAATCAACACCGCGTGGCCGCAGAGACAGCGCGTGCGCGTAGAGAACATGTGCTCGTCACACTACTGACTAGCATACACACAGCAACAACTGCGTAGTCTTTTAGTTCGATTAATGACTAGATAGTTGACACTAATCAGCTAGCAGACGCCCTAGGCCCTAGCAATAATCGAACCTTCTAGTCCGATCAGCAACAACTGAACCTGAACCAACTGAACTTACTAGTCCGATTAATGATAAGATAGTCGCGACTAACTAGCACATGTGCTAGTGAAGATGAAGAGAGCAACAGCTGCCTTTTAGTCCGACTAATAATGAGACGGTCACCACTGACTAGCTGATGTGCCAGCAAAAACTAACCTTCTTATCCGATCGATGACTAGATGGTCACACTACAGACTAGTGGACAAAGAGAGCAACAACTGAACCGTCTTCTAGTCCGATTAACGACAAGCCGGTCACCACTAACTAGCAGACGAGCTAGCAACAACTGAACCTTCTAGTTCGTTAAACGACTACGCAAGAGACACACGACGACGACGACGTCAGTGTTCCACGTTCCGCGGACGTATAAACTTTTCATCAAGTGAAGCGAATAATGCACGGACGTACAGCTGCTCCAGTCGCTAGTTCGCTTCGCTTGATTTGCATATCCAAGCTCCAACGCAGCGTAAAAAATGCGCGGCACACATGTGGAACTGGCAGCGACCATTGTTCGGCGTATGAAAGGCATCATCGTCGGGTGTAACCCGTTCATCCGCGCCGCGTTCGATCCACCAGCCTCGAAACCGTACACGTATTGTCCACCGTCTTAATTAAAACGCGCAGAATAACGCGGCCACAAATTGCCGGCCGCCGCCGCCGCCCGAGGGGGGTACGAACCGAGTATCTCGTCGGTCGTCGGCGATTTAGTTCGTTAATATCGGCGGCGTTGCACGGTCAAATGAATACCAATGAACCGGAAGAACTCTACGTATGAAAGCATCGTCGAGTTGCCCTCGCGCCACGTGGGAGGGAGAGCTCGTTCAGACGCTATTTGATCATACGTGTCGTCGATTCATAGCGATCATTAATCGCCAAACGATGAATGAATGAAACACGTTTTTCTTCCGCCGACTCAGAAAACAATTCGCCACCTGGTTCCGAAGTTCTCGCAGGTTTGACACAATTTATTTCGTTAATTTCCGCCGTATATAAAACCCTATGCCTCGATCAGAAGGACGACCGCGCAGGGATCAGACCCGAGTCGAATTCGGCCCGTCCCTGATAGGAAAGCGCGTTCACACGTAAACCACTCACTCATTATTAAACAATGCTGTAGTAAGCGAGGCGACCTGTTTCCAGAACCAGTTAGCATTTACGCCCACTCTAACATGGAACTGGATTCATAGGTTCCAGCTCAATGCATTTACACACAAATATCTCATTTACCCGTGCTAAAATTTGGCTCTTGTGCGTGGAACATAGCATGGAACATGGAACAGCATTCAGAGGTTCCACTTACCCGATAAAGTACTGCAATTCTAGCATCAAACCTCGCAGCCAACTGAATTGGTCATAAATTAGGTTAAACTTCACCGGAGGGGGGGGGGAAGTGATTACTGTTCGTTAAATCTGGCCATAGTATGATAATGACCACCGACTTTTATCTGGACTTATAACTAACTATTAAACGATGAGCGTAAAATGCCAGATGACGCAACATCGACAACTCTTTCTGCAGTCGTTAGGAACGGCTGTAAAAGTCACTCTACATAAGTCCTGTCAAGTGATTACAATTTTTGATGACACTCAACCATTTCGGAGTGTGGCGTCGAACAGAGTGGATGTCATTTAGACGCATGTGCTGTGTCATATCTGATCGCAACAGATGATTTTTCGAGAAAAAATTCGTTCAATTCTCGACGTAGAAAGACACAGAATTGACTATTAGGTATTGTGCTGTAAAAAAGGGTTTAAAATGCTCCCAAATAAAAGAGGTACCCAGAGGTACTTAGCTTTTTTCTACAAAATTCCCGACTCCTTTATAAAAGAGAAGAAAATACCCCGACTTTTTCCCGATATCCAGATAAGTGGCCATTCTGATATTTCATCATTTTTTTTATAAATTCATTTTTTTTCATAAATTCAGAAAATTATCGCAAAATCTCCTCAGTAATCGCTTACAACAGCCTTAAAGCCACGAAACAAAACGGAAATAGATTTCGAGAATAAAATGATTATCTATTACGCGCGAAGGAGAAATGCCATATTGAAAAGATCTCGCCCCGACAGTCGGTAAACACCTCGAAAACAAGTGAAACACGGAAATTTCGAACATAGGAACAATCGGACTCCGTGTACCGGTGAGTGCGTCCGGTTATTGTTCTCCGAGCGCCGAGACCGAACTATCGAGCCGATAATAGCAGATGTAAATACTCGCGAGACACCTCCGTCCGACCGTTTGTAAACCGGCGCGTCCCCGTAATCGGTCGCAGCTGCGCGCCCGCGGTGACCGCGCACCGTGGCAACCGCGGCGACACGCGACAACAATGTTCATTTCACGGTGCTCGCGAAAACAATGAGTTACACGACACGACGCGGTAACGAAGAGAAAAAAAAAAACACTGCGCACGCAGAAATGAAATAATATTTGTATTCTAATGGGATTAAACGCTTTTACGCCGCGCTCATTTATTTTGATTACGCTCGTGTATGAATGACTAGTGTTCTACGCCGTACAGGGCTAATAGACTATTAGATATTTCTGGGTTTCAGTTCATACAAGCCTTGCTTTTTTCTGAAACCCCGGTTTTATATCACAACATTAAGCATCATTAATCGTCATGTTTTACACATTTTTGCATATATTTTTACTGAAATGAATAAATATATCTATCGACCAAGTAAATATATCTAAAGACCAAGAAGACCGTTCACCTAAACTAAAATGATGCTTACATTTCGAGTTTCTGAGAATTTATAATAAGGAACAGGTTCTGACAGATAAGAGGAGCTAGTTGTATCGACGAAGACTTGGATTTAAGACTAGTCCAAACCCACTTTGGTTCTAATGTCAATCTAATAACATAACCTAAGATCAGTCTTCAGATCTAAGACCGATTTCCACTTGCTCGGTAGAAGGTTTAGATACAAGACAGGTCTGAATCCGCGTTGGTTCCACATAGTCAATCTAATAACCTAAACTTAGTCAACTAAACAGATCTAAGACTAATTTCCATATGCATGGTAGAAGGCTTAGATTTAAGAATAGTCTGAACTTACTTTGGTTCCATATACGGATCTAATAATCTAAGATCAGTCTTTAGATTTAAGACAGGTTTGAACCCACTTTGGTTCTAATGTCAATCTAATAACTAAGATCAGTCTTGAGATGTAGGACCAATTTCCAGATGCATGGCAGAAGGCTTAGACTTAAGACCAGACTGAACATACGGATCTAATTACCTAAGATCAGTCTTTAGATTTAAGACAGTTTTGAACCAACTTTGGTTCTATAACACTCTTCAGACATTCCAATTGCACGTATATGAATACCGAGTGCAGGGCTAATTTCTTAATCGTATCGCGTTCATTTGTATCGAATCGGAAAAAGTCGGTATTAAAACATTAAAAATTGAACGTTATTACTCGACTTTAGACATGCTCATTGAGCGTGCTACGATCGCAGTCATGCGCTTCGACGATCGAGCGTCGAGTTACAATCCGACGACGCCGAAATCGAGCACGTTCGAATTATTAGAACCAATTCGTTTCATCGTTGCGATGACGTTAATTTCATCTAATAACCGAACTGGGACTGTGTGTGTGTATCGGAACTAGGCCAGACGGAACTATGATGCTAATAGCCGTCTGGCTGGCCGCTTCGGTCCCCCCCACGAAACAAGGGCCAAGCATCACCGGCATTGTGCCACGTCCCCCCCCCCCCCCCCCCGGAAACCAGTGTCACGCATCACCGGCCTGGAAGAACTTAGGTTATAGGATTTAGTCAACTATTTGCGACCGGATGTCAGTGAGTCGTAACTATAGTCGGGAAATAGTGAACCAAGGAATTGAGCGTGGTTGCCGTAGTTCGGACGTAGCTCCAAGATGGCCGATGCTGTGAAATGCGAGACCGAACTACATGTATAGTACGTTTGGTTATCAGCTTTGACCACTAAGTCAGTTTCATTAAAAGTTTCAACTCTCAAATCAATTCACTTTGTTCATTAATTCAATTTATCTTAAATCGATTTAGGAGAGAATCATCTTTGCGAATAAAGAAATACTACATCATACACAATTCATACAGCATGCCGCAATTAAAAGTTAAGCTCGGCCTGTCTATCACGATTTCTGACAGTCACTCGACGTGGATCAAGTGGAACTTAGCAGGTGGATCGCATAAAAATATGTCGGGTGTATTATTTTTATTACCACCGCGGCGAACATCGAAATCGACAAATACACTTCGATTTTTTTCAAAAGAGCCCGTTTCATATCGTTCCTATTTCAATCGAGCCATATTTGCTACGGTCAGTGATGAAATAATGAAAGAACGCGAGGGATTTCATGCATCGAATCGAAAGACGAAAACATTGCGCATTAACAACAATATGTGGAACGATACGCTTACCTTATTAGGCGTTCGAGGGGGTCCTTAGTTTCGAAAAGCTTTTGATTATCCAATTATCATATTCTGAATATAAAAGTCGCTGATTATTATCGCGAAACCTCCTACCGACTATAGCTATAGATATAAAGGGCATCGACCAATACTACAACCCAAATCTACTCAGTTCGTACACACTCTAAACTATCCTATACGACGTGGTGTATTTACATGCTGCGCTCGTAGTTGAAACGTCCACTTGATAAAGGTCAAGCACGCGCACATATATATCAATCTCTAGCCTGCCTGCTTGTTCTGCTTCGACGAGTTTATTCCTGATAATTAAAACAGGCATACAGAAACATAGAGTAGGTCCCTATGTACAAACGGCATACCACAGCCTCGTTATGTCACGGTGTACGGTGTCCGCTCAGTTGAAGTCGTTAGACTCGGAGACAGCAGCATCGAGAGCGCGGAAGGCGGCGGCCGCCGATTTGTTTTGTTTGTTCTTTCGGCTCTCCGCTCGACGCGCTGCAGACGACAATGGGCAATTAATCAGTTCAAAGATCGACCAGCCACTGGAACCGCTTCGTACAAACAAAACCCCCCTCAATGGAATGCGGCCTGACCTTTTTTTATGCGTATATAAGGCGCTGCACGTTTATTCCAGTATAAGGCTGGATGTGATTGTATTTTGATCCCGGTGAAATATATATTATTCATGCTTGACGAGAGGTCCAATTACGCTGCGTATATAACAATAGTCGATGGCTACTCGCGCAACTCCCGGATAGAGTGTCGCCATTGTTAAAAAACTCTTCATTCGAACGAAGTCTTCCTTTAGTTACATAATTACATCAGTCAAATTTAAACTAAAACCGTGGTCCTGTCCTAAAATAAGGATTGACCCTATTATACCACCGCCGATCGCATGACTTCATCTGTAGGCTACTTCGATAACCCCTTTGAAATCGAACCCTTCGCTCTCGGCAGGTGTGCTGGGTTTGTAAGGTACACCAAATCAAAACAAATCTAGCAATCAAATAAATCGGTTGCGTTGAAATGATTTGATGCTTAAGTAAATTTACTGCAATAATAGAATTTCAATTTCATTCCTAGATACAAAACTAGAGCCCAACGCGCACACGGAAATGCTCGGACTCTCTGCCTCATGTTTCCGTGAGTACACTGTGTACGCCGGCCGTCGTGGGTGACTACCCCCCCCCCCCTCAGGCATGAGTTATTACCACTCACCGATGAATTAATGATGAACGACGACGACGCCGAACACGCTGGAGTACTTCACGCGACGCACCGAGCCGTAACGATACGACGACGGTCACTCGCACTCAAAGCCCCGTGAGAGGGGAATGACTGACCGGTGACCAGTTCGATGGATCTGCTGCTATCGTCTCGTTACAGCTGTCTAATTAATACCGACAAGAGCGTGTATAATCATTCATACCCCGAGACTGAATATTAAATTTATTCCCAGGAGATTCGAAGGGTTAACCACCTCATGAGACAAAACCTTCATCTTACTAGCTAAGCACCTTGACTTAAGTCCGAAAGCGGTCTTAAATGTGAGACTGATCAAAGGTTATTTGATTGGCTATAGAACCTAGGTGGGCTCGGACTGGTCTTAAAATCTAAGCCGTATACAATGCAACTGGAAAGTGGTCTCAGATATGATATGATATAAAGATTCGATTGCCTATAGGACCAAAGTGGGTTCAGACTAGTCTTAAATCTAAGCCTTCTACAACACAAGAGGCAAAACCTTTATCCTAATAGGCTTGACTTAAGTTCACAAGTGGTCTTAGATCTTAAGACTGATCTTAGGTTACGGTTATTAGATTGACAGTAGATCCGGATGATTTCAGATACCTAATGCCTGACAGATATAGGAAAGTTCTATCACATAGAAATATCAGATTCAATGCATCAAACGTTTAATTCACAATAGACAATTAAAAATCTATACCTTCAATATTGAACATCTATAGCGGATACACGGCCTCCCGAGTCATACACGGTTCACTGATAATCGAGCAGTATTCACCAAACGTTGAAACCATCCCGTGTATTGTATTGTTCGGATCGAGGAAGTACGCTCAGTTGGTTGTACGTTGACGAGAATGCCAGCCGCAGAACTATGCAGCGAGACTAGAGAGAGCGCTATAGGTCATTCAGTGTGCCGAGACGCGCACAAAACAAATAGGAGGAAAGCACTGCGCGACGACGGCGCACGCAAATATTCATATAGGCCATGAATGCATCAATGCGTGCTCTTTCATGCGCTTTCATGTGTATAGACGCATCGAACAGGAAGTCGTGAGATATTTTCGAGAGCGTCGAGTTGAATACTCGGAACGGCAACAAAAGCGAGGCAGTCATCATCATTCATGTTCACAGTCCTTCATAAACACACCTCAGTAGAGAGGGAGAGGGAGAGGGAGAGGGAGAGGGAGAGGGAGAGGGAGAGGGACAGGGACAGGGAGAGGTCTGCCTATACTTTTACCAGTAACCATAGTGCAGAGGTCATCAAAATAGATTTGTTGTTACAATGACTTACCACTGACCCACCCCGGCATGTCCTGGTTACATACTTGAAGCACAGATAACTCTGAAATAATTTAGTGAATTTCATAGGCATCAAGGCCAGATTTAAGGCTGCTCTGAAATCGCAATTTAGTGAGAAATAAGAATATGAATTTTCAAGGGTACCTTCGATATCAAAACCAATGCGAAGTTTGTGACCAGACGGATATCCTCGGAGCCACCCTCATTTCGATACGAGCACAAAAATCAAATCATGTCATCATGCGCTATCATTTTGGAGCAGTACTGAACTTTTCTTGTTACATAACAGGATTTGATTTGATATTCATGTGTCACTTACTACAAGGTTCCTACAATTCCTGGTATCCAGAATTCAAGGACTTTTCAAGGAATTTTCAAGGAGTAATTTTCAAAATTCAAAGAGGTTTTCGCGGTCATATATAAGGAAAAAAAGTCGAAAATTCAAAAACAAAATCCATGTTTTTCTCAAATTTTGATCAGTTGTTGTGTGTGCCGTTTTGGTTTTACATGTTTAAATGTTTTAAATCTCAAAGTGAAACAACTTTCACTCACAAGTCACACAATGAAGAATAATAGAATACACTGTCTTCTGAAAAGGACCTTTTGAAAATTTTAAATAGGACTTTCCCAGAATTTAAGGAGTTTCAAGAGTTTATGGATATTTCTCAAAATTAAAGGATTTTCAAGGACCTTGAAAAATATATTCAAAAATCAAGGAGTTTTCAAGGATTCAAGGAGTTGTAGGGACCCTGTACTAACTCACCCACCAAACCTGCTGGGAATGAAACAGGGGGTTCGATATCTAAGTATGAATATAGTTGGATGTAAAATTGACAACTTGTTTTCGTTTCAAGTGAAGTATATAATGGGCGTTTGTGTTAACGATCTTCCATCCAGCTTGAACTGACCAGCGAGGAGGATCGGGATTTCAAACCACTGAAAAGTATTCAAATAACACGAACTACGACCGCACCCTCCACTTAGTTTGCATAAGAACTTCGACGAACAGCTATCAAAGCCTGAAGCGAGCATCGAAAGCAAGTACGAATCGAAACCCGATCCTTGAAAGTCGACTTGACCGCCTCGCGATATGTTGACACTTGCGCGACCGAGAGTGTCAAATGTGCGGTTTAAAGAGCGCGAGTCACAGCTTACCCGACGCGCAAATATCTACAAAAGATCGGGCGACATCTGCGATCGGCCATTTCACGCAAAACTGAATAGATGTCAACAACGCCGGCTCGTACGGTCCAAGTGGCATTAGGCCCATTAAACGGCAGGCTTTCTGAAAAAGGCCGATCGACTTTGACCGCGCCGCGACACGCTCTGCGCGATTTTAATCGCTTGATTTAACGATCGCGACATCTCGAACGCAGGCAACATCTGCTTGAGCTTTAATTCGAATAGCGACAATTAGATAATCGTCCGGCCCGAGGAGAAGAGAGCGGACATACGATAAAAATGAAAACTCGAGAAATATTTGAATATGAATGTAAAAACCATCGACGAATAGATTTCGTACGATTCGTAATAAGTATGACGATACTTCACCCTCTTCCTCCCATTCTCCCTCTTGAATAGTAAAAATTAGACCATTCTTCGACCGATGAGTGGAAAAATGATGATTGAAAACTTTTTAACGAGAATTTTTTAACGTAAATGTTAGAACAGATTTTGTATAATTCGTGATATAAGTATCGGAGTATGAAGACCTATCCCTCTCCGCCTACCCCTACCACCTCTCTCCTCCCTCTAGCTCCTGAGACCTGACGAGAGTCCCTCTCATTCCTGCGGAGGAAGGGATAGAGAAGAAATGAAGCGAATTCATAGTCGGAGGGCGTCAAAGGAGTAGCAAAATGCAGGAATATGAAACACCTAACGGTACGCAGATATCGCAAAGGGGTGGAACAAAGAACGCGCAGAAGAAAGAGACAATCTCGGATATGCAAAGGGCGTGGCCGGTCGGTACAGTCGCCACGTGAAATGAAGCATTACCAGGTAACAATAGATCAATTCTGCATAGAAGCAGCAGCAGCAGCAGCAGCAGCAGCAGCAGCAACAGCGCTAGCGTCAACGCCGTAACTAGCGTTTAGCGCGGAAAAAAAAAAGTTCAGAACTTCGACGACGACTGTTAAGCCGTAGCCGTCGGGCAAGTTCTATTGTAACGTAATACATCATGAGATCGCTGAGCGATACGGATAGATCGAAGTATGACGCGTACGCGATAAGTGGAAAAAGATCGTCGTCGAATAGATAGATCTATATATGCACATCACAGCAGATGGATATATATATATATATATACGTCACAAACGTACAAAGCATTCATACATATATATATATATATATATATATATATATATATATATATATATATATATATATATATATATATATGTATGAATGCTTTGTACGTTTGTGACGTACTACGTTCAATTTTTTGACACGCAGGTGCGCGTACACAGTGTTGTTGTCGAGCGGTCTCGGCTTCTCTCTCTCTCTCTCTTCGCGAAACGGAGCGAACTACGAAGCCGTGCGTCGCTGGTCGTGAGCTCCGGCGAAGCCGTGAAATGATCGATTACGAAGATACAGACAACTGTAGCTACGACGTGAACAAATATATGTTGTTTTTTTTTTTAATAGTACATGAACGCTGATAATACGAACTGATGAAGAGGATGTTATGTTGGTTTCATCAGTATTCTGACATTAAGATTAATGTAGTTGTTTACCTCGAGCATTACGGTCCAGGTTTCCTCGTGACTAACTGACTGACTGGTGCTGACCTACTGACTCACTGACTGGCTGACCAACTGACTGACTAATTGCTATTAAACTGGTCTTACGTTGTTTGGTTGGTAATAGAACTAAAATGGTCTTTAAAATCAGTCTATGACTCTACAACCGGCTAAAGGATTCTAACCCCTAAACCCTGGGTTTGTATATGGTAACCAGCTATCCTGCCGGCATGCGTTGGTCATCTAAATTTCGAGCCTCCCACAATCAGAAATTAGCAGTATTGTTCAATTTCTAATTATGATTCATAAAACTGGAGAAATTACAAATATATTTTGATTGAATCCGAGAAGAAATGCGCGAACCGTCCGATTTGCACACTAGAGACACCTGGAACGCAGAATCTTCGATGTATGTAAAGTGCTCAATGATTTAAACCAGACTCTGATCCCGGGCAAACAATTAAAAACATATGATTCAGTTTGTATACGCCTTTTTACAGAATTATTTGCACACCTGACCACTCAAAGCATTTACACACATGGCCATTCATAGTATTCACCTGGACAGAATTCAAACATAACATTTCTGTAATATGCAACCATGCACAGCGCACATGTGGCTCCACACCCACTTACTCTGAATGCATTGCATTCACCGTAAATAACACAAAATTCCCTGTTTGGATCAGTGGAAAGTGAATGGAGAACAATTTATGTTTACAATTTTACAATTGATTCCTTTTTCATCAATCAAACATTGATAAAGAAATGTGTAGTCGTTCGAGTATCTGAATTCTGAAAGTTTTCTTAGTTTTTTGGCAAAATTTGTCTAACTTTTCCCTGATTTTTATTTCCAGATTTTACTGATTCCCTGCGTTTTCCAGGTTTTCGAAGACCAGCAGCCACGCTACACGCTTATAATCAAAATGGTTAAATACCTTTCTATTCAGCCAAAACTACGGTGACAAATGAAAACGCATTAAAATAACACGAAGTGACTTACGTCGTTTGAACGCAACAGGTTGTTCAACAGTCAGTGTCCCGGCGCGATGATAAACCGATATCGCATCGCGCCGCGCGAATTGTCTCAGGTGTAACTGGTGCATAACTAGTGAATACACCACCACGACAGAACCCCCGGGAACACGAGAAAAAATTCTATTAGTCATGATTACACAATAAACCGATGAAATTTTTTAGTTTAGTCGTTCTATGAATAAGCCTCCAGTTCTCCTACGCCTTATACGTATTCGACCGGACTCATTGAAGCCAACTTTTACCTGGTTTCACACTCCCCCTGTTTTTATTCAACGAATTCATTTGTTGCTATTATCATTTGCTTCACTACTAGATCCTAAATCGATTCCTCGTCCGACCCCAGGTCGCCATTGAACCCCTGGATTGATCCCGAATGATCACAAGTTTGTTTCTTTTATCATTACATATCATAATACATGATTTAAACAGTTCCAAAGATTTGAAAGAAGTGCAACAGACAATTTCTGGCGCCCCTGTTACTGCTCTTTTTGTTAGATCGCCTCTTACCCGAGAACCACTTTTTTGGGGATTTTGGGTTCAATCAGCGGGTTGGTGGTTACTTTTAATCCGACATACAGCGCAGGAGGCCACCGGGCAAAAACAGCTCTGAAACTTGACACAGAAACTCCGGCATTCTGTTACGCAGAAGATACTATTGAACAAAATATAATCCTGCTAGTTCAATTTTCAACCCAAGATACTATTGAACAAAATATAATCCTGCTAGTTCAATTTTCAACCCCAGATACTATTGAACAAAATATAATCCTGCTAGTTCAATTTTCAACCCAAGATACTATTGAACAAAATATAATCCTGCTAGTTCAATTTTCAACTCAAGATACTATTGAACAAAATATAATCCTGCTAGTTCAATTTTCAACCCAAGATACTATTGAACAAAATATAATCCTGCTAGTTCAATTTTCAACCCAAGATACTATTGAACAAAATATAATCCTGCTAGTTCAATTTTCAACCCAAGATACTATTGAACAAAATATAATCCTGCTAGTTCAATTTTCAACCCAAGATACTATTGAACAAAAATAGAATCCTGCTAGTTCAATTTTCAACCCACAATACTATTGAACAAAATAGAATCCTGCTAGTTCAATTTTCAACCCCATTACTATTGAACAACATCCTTAGAGTTCAACTTTCAACTCAGGGTCAATGTAAACAACAGATCAGTCACATTTGCGTACCGGTAATATAAAAAATCGATTTCAATGAACCTATACTACCATTACACATCAGATATTGATTTGATTTTTTCAGTATGATATAGTGTACAGCTGCCATACGCTTCGAAATATTACGTCAAGAGTAACATTCGACCTTGTTCGGTGTAAGATATCTTTCTGTATCTGATATCTTATCAGTCTAGTGTCGAAACGTGACTCGGATCCAGTTCAACAGATTCTTAGAATCGAAATCAATTCGTTCTTAATTTCTCCAACTAACTTCATAAATAATATCATTAAAACCTACCCACTCAAACTCAAACTCGATCAAAACAAAATAGTTCAAAATCTTAGATTTTTGATAAATGAATTTGGTTTTGAATTCGTAATACTGGATTTTAATCAGGTCGGCTATTCTCATCGTTGGAGTTTGGCTGCAAATTCGTAAATAATTCAATTTTCATTTGTCGTATTTAAACTGACAACTGCAGAAGGCTGTGGCACCGTGGCCAGAATTCAGTTCTACAGACGTTGGATATGTTTAACTCATCGGCAATTCGCTACAAGTCCATTTACAATCGAATTCATCTACGCTGGTCCTTTACTTACTTGACCAAATAGGGCACCTCTGAATTCTCGAAATGACAGAGAAAGAATTGAGAAATCGCAGAAAAAGGTCGGTCCTTTCCGCTTGTTAATCAGTCGCTTGCCGGTTCAGACTGAATGGAAGATTGTTTGGATGAACCGGAACCGAATTTCCAATTATGTACTTCGATTTAGAAATATTCTGTTAACTCGACCGCCGATCACACAACTATATTTGTTCTTCGATTTCCGATTTCAAAATCAAACCCCCTGTTTCGCTCCCGGCAGGTGTGGTGGGTCTGTAAGGGACACTCAATCGAAAAATCAAACAAAATTTACCAGCCAAATAAATAGATAATGGGGACAATCCCTATTTTAAGATCAAAAGATTTTTTCAAATAAAGTTTTCATTTTTCATGCTTACTACATCCGCCGAAAAGTGTCTATCATCAAAAAAGATCGTTTCCAGCTATGAGTTTATGTAATCACAGTAATACGTGTAATTTGACATTCGACGAATTATATATATATATATATATATATATATATATATATATATATATATATATATATATATATATATATATATATATATATATATATATATATATATATATATATATATATATATATATATATATATATATATATATATATATATATATATATATATATATATATATATATATATATATATATATATATATATATATATATATATATATATATATATATATATATATATATATATATATATATATATATATATACCGGTATACGGTTTGTCTGTCAGAGAATACTGCGAAAAGAGGGGCGTCAGTCACAATTACAAGATCGCTGCTAGATAAAGGTCATTTTTTTGTGAATCTGGGAGCGACTACGCTCTCTACCGTCTAACTTGATCAGTGAAGAGCTCAGTTCATCCCACAATACAGGGGCTGGTTTTATAGACTGGTATTACCATAACCCGAGGGCTAACTCAACTCTTTTTCAATTGAGTTAGCCCTCGTGTTTAAGGTAATACCGGTCTATGAAACCAGACCGAGGATTAAATCTAACTGTACGCGGTTCATTCTTTCGACGAAACTAGAATCACGTAATATCATCCGAGACAACAATGCGGCGGGCAGCACGGGCTATAGTTTCGATCGGATTCGTTTTGAAAAAAGAATCCGCGAATGAATCCGATTCAATCCTCACGAGAAAACGAATCTAACAGAAACGAGATCGTCGCTTGACCCGATCTGGCTGGATTAAAAGCGACCACTCCTTTCTCTCCTTTCCCGATCTGACCTAATGCATCATCTGCCCGCGCTCGAATCAGGTTACGATGTCACTAGCGCAGAGCGAAACATGTGACCGCGCACGCAGATTAGACACTAGCTATAAAATATCAAACACTCACCTCGAACTCGGCGACGTAAAAGGATCTTCGAACTGCTTTTCTCTCGCCTGTCGACGCGCTGGTTAAACTGGTATTCCTCGACCGAGAGATGGAACGCTGACACAACATACGAGCTCAGGGAATCTGCTGTGACGGTGAACCAGTCCGACAGTCTACTTTAGTATTCGCAGTGAATTCAATGCATGAGCAAACATTCGACTATTCACGCATTGCTGAGGCTATACAAGCGAGTCTATCAGATAGTCAGGGGAGGTAGGCAGGATTTCAGCGAGCGCGAGTCATTGTTGTTTGTCATCATCTCGGTAGTCGCGCGCGCGCTCGCTGGCCGCTGCGTCGTCGCCGTTAGCTAGCGTTCCGTCCGTTCAGTCCGTTCTTCTCTGCGTTTGGTTCGTTCGCTGAAAATGACAACAATTAAATCGACGATTAGCACAAAGTCCTCTAGACATATTGATGTAATGAGTGACGATCACAATTGCAGATGGATAGAGTTTATACTGTAATTGTGATATCATTAGGATGATAAAAACTCATAACAGAAACGCAATCATCCAGCCTCCGTAAAGTGCTCTCAGTAACGAGTTGAATTTTTTCCTATTTATCAGTAATCAAAGTAATGAAAGTTATGAACCTCGGTAACATCTTACATATTTCTGCACACGTCAAACAAATCAGTTTTTTTCGGGACAAAAGATTAACAAAATACCGAAAACCAGAAACGGTTGGCAGATCTGAATCGTGCACTTTTTCATTGAGCAGTGACCTTAAAACTCAGGAGTCGGTTGCATAGTTATGGCTTTGACTTAAGACCAGCCTAAGACCAAGTTAGTTCTATAGCCAAACTAACAATTTAAGACCAGTTTTAAGATCTAAGTCCCCTTTTGGACTTAAGTCACGATTGTGCAACTGGACCCAGGTATTATATAATAAAAACGTGTTGATAATCTGTGACTTAAAGATCGAATGATGAAAATTCAATCGGTTATTATCCAAGTTTCAATTCAAACAACTCCTGATTTCCAAAAAGATCAACACCCCGTCATCAAAGAAATATCCATAAAAACCCAAGTACCGACTTTATTTTATCTCGGGGATGATTTTTAGGGCAGGTCTCGAACATATCAATGATTGTCGCCCCGTTCAAAATTATCAAACATTTAAATTCATTTTTCTGTATTAAACCGCTGCTTATTTTTGAGTAAGCATAAAATGGTATAAGTCTTTAAATCATCGAGAGGCCTCGGAACACACCGTATTAGCATGCCATCTTTTAGGAATAACCTTAACCATTTGTTATATAACTCAAAACACCAAACGGAATTTCATTACGAATCGAAATCCATGAACGACATAAATCGTGAGTTAACTCATTTAAAAAAAAGCGTAATCAGTTCATGTGACTGTGAATCTGAACACACTTCGAACAAATTTTTCAAGATGAAAAGTTCTGGAATGCTGATAAAACGCTCGGAGGGAAGAAACAAGGGAGAGAGAGAATGAGTGAGCGAGTGAAAGAAAGAGAGGGCAATCAAAGATAGTTGCCGTTACAATAAAGGTAACGCATCCTTTACGCAATTTCAGGATCATTAAACAGTTTTCGAGTGAAGAGAACAGCCGCAAGAGGAAAAAACTGACGATGATGACGACGACGATGATGATCCCCGAAAAAAACTTTTTCGAGAAAAGTTTCCGGATTATTAACCGCGATTTCGGTCCATCGAAGCGCATTTCGAAAACGTTTAACGCGAATCGGTTCAAAGCTTCCCTCCCCGTCAAACGGGTGACACCGCGGGCGCGACGGTGAAACCGCGGCGAACGTGAATCGTCAAATTTTCACGATTCGCGATTATCGAGATTCGTATCGAAATCACGCGCGGAAAACCGTGATTCGTAAGTAAGTAAGCGGTATTAAACGTTTGATGAAAATTTCCGATGAACGTCGTCAGCGTCGTCCCGCGGGGCGCGAATTTTCCGGCCGTACGTTGATTATCAAACGGAACGATTTTCACAATCGAACGATCAATGAATCGTGGCGCAACTGATCGTGAAAAACGAACGATCAAACCGTAAAACTCTGCGCTATCGATAATTCAATAAACGAACCAATGCCAATACAGCAGTGGAACTGGCTGCGGTTTTTGATAAGTTGAAAAATTTCGAAAAAATACAGTGGCCACTTTCCGCCTTCTTGCAAATCGCCTGAGTTTTCCATGTAATTTCACAAAAATCCCTGAGAGAATCAGAGAAATTTCTAGGTTTAAAATGTTACAAGTCATTCATTTTTCATTGAATCAAGTACTGATTAAGAAACAGGCTGTCAATATTCCCTGAGTTATCCGGGTTTTCCAAGTCGGTCTAAATCCTGAAATTTCGAAATTGAATTGACTGGCGACCAGTCCAGCCCCAATATTGATATCATAGAGCATGAAACAGATGGAAATCTATTACAAAGAAAATTAGAGCCATGAAATTTATTTGATTACAAATAAAAGCCAAAATTTGCAATCGTAATTGTTATTGCTGATTGAAATGCTGATAAATATTGACGACGTAGTGACAGTGCACATCGACTCGCACAGAACCCTTTAAATAATTCATACTAGGTATCAACACATGAAAAACATTATCATAACCTTTTTTACGGCGTCAGAAAAGTCTCGGCGGAAAGGTTAACTAATTTCGCGCGATCGTCGGAAACCGGCAGCGTGGAGAATATAAAAATCGTTCGTCGACACCGAACGGCGAAAGACAGTAACGCCGGGCAATTATGAGCTCGTGAAACTGAAAACTGGCCGCGTCGCTAAATTTACATGCGACCAATTTTCTTGCCAACTGAAGTGCAATGATCAGTCGCATCTATGACTTTAGTGTTTGCGATTTGGATTTTACGGTGTATTGAATCGCGTCGGTCTCGATAGCCGCGCGATAATAGCGCCGGTTTGTCACCGATATTACCAATCATCGACGACGACGACGCCGAGCTCGGCGCACTCGGTGATGCCGTCGTCGCCGCCGTTCGACACGACAAAGTCATAACTGGAAAAAGATTTTTTCGCGATCAGTATTCATAAGCGAAATTCGAGCTCATGTTTTATGCACGACGACGCAGACAAGTGACCATCGCCGCGACTTCGGCAGACGCGCGAAGAAAGAGCGTAATGTCGTCGAACTTCCAGCAGGTATATTTGAATCGAGCCTAAAAAAAAACATCGTCGTCGTCGCGAGCGAATTTACGTTTATTCGAAAGTCACGGCGACATCCTTACGATAATTCCGGTTTTGCCGGGAAAAGAAATGAGGACTAAATTTCGTCTTCCGAGCGCGAGTCGTATTTTTGTCCAATCGGACCAATGAATAACAACATAGGGGAACGTTTTAATGCTATTCCAGTGTCAAATTGATCCAGTCAACTTCGTTAAGAAAAAACCTCAAAGATGCAGTTGTAAAGGCCGAATGTTAACTTACAAATGCCATCCGTGATATTGCGCTAAATTGATCGATTAAAAAGCTTTTGACTCGACAAATTCACGAACAAACAATTGGAAAGTTTGGTCGAATCTCGATTGTTTGCTGCCTCTGTTGGTCTCCATAATTAAGCGTGGTGGATAAATGAACATCAAAATGAACGAAACTTCTGTTATTATTCATTCAATATTTGGGTGAAGCATGGATCTTTCTTCTTATCTTATGCCCATTGCTCATCCTAGTGTATACGCCATCAACAAGTTATCTACAGTCTCTTCTGTCTGTTTTCAAGTAGATCCCGCAAGAGGCTAATGTCTTTGAGGGGTTACAGACTGGTATAACCTTTAACCCGAGGGCTAACTCAATTCATTTTCAATTGAGTTAGCCCTCGGGTTTAAGGTAATACCGGTCTATAAAACCGGGCCGAGGTCTTTAAAGAAGATCGCTTCATCAGCTGTTCTTCGGGTCGTCCACGGTTTCTTCTTCGCGGAGGATTTTCTTTAGACCAAAAATAGCGGAACTCTGGATCTGGCGGGTAGGCGCGTTCGCGCCCAATGCACCCCATGGGTACAGGCACCCTCTACTCTAGGCCTGCTCTACCGAATAATGTTGGCACTAAAATACGTCTTGAATCATAAAGTCATTTGATCGGAGAATCAGTTTTCGAATGTAATCTACCTAAACGTCTGAACCTCGGTCTCCCGAATTCAATCTCAGGTAAATTACACGACGATTGATTCTCTGAAGGCATTCGCCTCTAATTCCGTCACTAGCGTCAGTAAATGTCATCGATGGAAAAGTAAATACCCTTGTCCATCAGTTAAATGTCGTTGACCCTAACTTGACCAGAGAGGCTCAGCCCCGAAGATTAAATCATTAATTACCATCTCGAGAACTCTCCGTAGCAATCACGTTTCATAAGAGAGAGACCACCGACCGACAATTTGTATAATTAAAATCGAAACTAGTCTACCGTGTCAGCCATGGCCGCAGCCGTTGCCTGGCAACCGTCTGACTTGATCCGCGCAAATAAATAGGAAATTTCACATGCGAATGAGTCGTGGACGCAGCCAGCCGTATTAAAACTAAATTAAAATGGAAAGGCTTTCAGCGTCGCTGCACACGATCCCAAGTCAACGATGGCGTTCGCTGCCGTCGCCGCCGATGACGATGAAAGACGTAAAGAATAATCATGGAAATGTGAAAAGTTTGCGCTTTGCTCGGTCGTGTGTGCAGCCGCTGAGCAAATGAACGTCGCCCACCGCCGCCGCTGAGAGAGAGAGAGGCAAGCAACTGGTTCGGTAAAAAAAAAAAAACTTCCGGTAGAAGAAGCATAGCGGCATTAAAATTAGAGACGTCTTTTTAAATCTTCTTGAAGAAATTTTTTTTTTCTTTTAGTTGAATTCGCTCAGTCCCTCGAAGAGCCATTTTCGTTCTGTAGCCAATCGAAGAAGTTAAGACGGGCTCCCTAGGGATCAGTCATTCCTGGGCATAAGGAGTTTTAATGGAGAAAATGTTCAAATTTTGAAGAAATGTCTGCATCACTTTCAACTATTAATGTAGACTCTTCCTAAATCGGTACTGTTAAAATCATTAATTCAAGGGTTTTTGTAAGTCATTTTGCGATTTAGGACACCACAAAATTCTCATCCAAACACATAGAAAAAGCTCGGCATGAAATCAGCGCAGCATGAAAAAACCTATCGATTACAAAAATGATCGAAAATATCAACTTGAACAATTATCGACGCCTTGGAAAAAGTAACGCAAATTTTCACAATCGTAATTGTTATTTCAAAACGCAGAACCCCTTGAATAACAATGCATAGTTCCGACGAATTAATTACGATGCAGAGCTTTTCACATTTTTAGTTCAGTTGAACTTTTAGAATATCGCATTTTCGAGGAAAACATGTTCGTCACTTATAAATAAACATTTTTCTGAAAATTTCTAAAAAATTGCGATATTCTAAAAGTCAACTGTGAACTACAGATGTCGAGTTTACTTGCAACATTTTGAACGCCGAAAAGCTCGACGTCGTAATTAATTCATCGGAAATTCGAAACGTCTACCCTGGACGATACGCGACAAATTACTCCGTCATTTTTTCATTCCATCAAGAAAAAAGCGCAGATATTTGATTACGACGATCAAGTACTTCGCGAAGATAATAGAGAAATGAAGAGAAAATGAAAGCATGCCGTGGCACTTAATATCGTCGAGGTATATATCGCATTTTGTCAAGGTTGAGAAGAAACGTTTCGAGCTGATGAGAAAAGAGAAAATCGCGCCGCCAGAACAAATGCGAGCGCGCGCGCCGATGTGCTCGCGCTGCACGGGTTCGTAATCAAGCATAAAAGATTATCATCACTAGAATAATAGTCATCTCACTCAATGCATTATCATCGGATTCAAAGCCAATAATTCTAATGGACATTTCATGACTGTGTTGCGGTCGCGTATAAAAAACGCAACGAAAATGTAATCCGGAAGATTCAAACGATTTTTAAAGGAGATTTCACCGACATCATCGGTCTTTAACAGATTGGTCATGTGTTTTTGAATCCTGGTGGTTGCAATCAGTCTGTCTTTTACGTGCTGGTCTCTCATCAACCCAAAGTTCATGTATTTGAATCCTGGTGGTAGCAGTCAGTCAGTCTTTTACGAGCTGGTCTCTCATCAACCCAAGGTTCATGTATTTGAATCCTGGTGGTAGCAGTCAGTCAATCTTTTACGAGCTGGTCTCTCATCAACCCAAGGTTCATGTATTTGAATCCTGGTGGTAGCAGTCAGTCAATCTTTTACGAGCTGGTCTCTCATCAATCCAAGGTTCATGTATTTGAATCCTGGTGGTAGCAGTCAGTCAATCTTTTACGAGCTGGTCTCTCATCAATCCAAGGTTCATGTATTTGAATCCTGGTGGTAGCAGTCAGCCAGATTTCCATGTACTGGTCTCTCATCAATTCAAGGTTTGTGGGCTTGAATAAGGTCTTTCGCCTTTTAGTAAAAAGAAACCATTTATTGATAGTCAGAAAAGAAGGCGGCGATTAAACCAAATAACGGACGAATATCAAACTCGTAATTTGAGACCGCAGGGATGTTTTTGTATCGGCAACGGTGTATGTAACTTAGGTATCTAAACTTCCCACCGGTTCACGACACGGACTCGAGCGTCATACGACGACATCGCGGCATAGATTTCGACGAATACTAAATCAGCGAGACGTGAAGTCAACAACGGACGTGCGCCGTAAAACAATCGATTAACGATAACAAAAATCAGCGAAAAGACACCCGAGAAAAGTCGAAACCGGAGAAAAACGAAAACGGCGAAGCGCGAGCGATATGGCGTGGAAAATCAACCGGAAATACGTCTGCGTCGAACGACACGCCGAGGCAATTCGGCCGTTAATGTCCCCCGCGAGAAATCAATTCGTTGCCGCGCCGAATTGGCGTTATCGAAAACGCCGGTCGTCGGGCGGCAGTCGTGTCCGAGCGTGTACGCGACGAGCGACCGTTACGCGGAACACCGCGCTTTACCGTGTACGCGGTAATCATGCGCGTTAAACGCCGTCGTGTAACGACGAGAATCACCGCGAAACGAACATCGTCGACGACGTGTCACGATTTCGCGAGACACCGGTCCGCGCGTCGTCGTCGTCGTCGTGACGGTAACGGGCTTCGAATTTTACACGGTTGTTTTGGAAAAAAATCGTCGTCGTCGTTTGATCGAACAAGTGTGAAGCGACGCGGCGCAGAAATCAGACCGGTTCAGCATCAAACCCCGCTTGATTCAGATTCACGTCCGGTCAAAATCCGATGATTTCTAAAGGATAGATTTAGCGAAGTTAGATGCTATTGTATCTAAAGGATAGATTTAGCGAAGTTAGATGCTATTGTTTTGCACGGTTAGTTGAGAAACCAATAATTCATCGGTTTGTTATTTACGCGTCTATGAGTACTATCTGACACTTATAGGTGTAACTTACAGTTTTGTAGAACCAGTCTATAGCAGCGAACACACGGATGTGATTTGGCCATGCCAGGCACGGATTAGACACCGAGTCAAGTTTGGCCCGTGCCTAATTTAGGTGGGTGCTCAAATGAAAACCACTCACTCGATACTAAACAATGCTGAAACGAAGTGATAGGAGTCACTTCCGGAACCAGTGGAAATTCAAACCCAATCAATTGACCCGTGCTAAAATTTGGCTTGGGCCTGGTCCGATGTCATTGATTGGGCCAATTTTGAGCTGCGAATTAAACAAACAATTCTGTAAAATTGTCCGCCGATCATACAACAATATCTGTACTTTGATTTCCGATTTTAAAATCAAACCCCCCCCCCCCGTTTCACTCCCGGCGGGTGTGGTGAGTTTGTAAGGGACACTAAATCAAAACTAATCGAATGAAATCTACCAATTAGATAAATAACAGGGACAATCTCTTTCAATATCAAAAGCAATAAATAGAGCTTGAAAACTAACCTTTCAACCAATACTTTTGATATTGACGCAAACGTTTGATTTGATCGACTTGCGCTCGATTGAACGAATAATCAATCGAAGAATGAATTGTTTAACCCTTCCAGCGCGGCTTCACTGCGGTATAAAAATCGGTAATGAGCTTTGCCAGTACACTGCAGTGCCATGTAATAATCAGTGATGGATTTTGCTAAAACATCATATCGTGGTGTATTGATGTCATTAGTAATTAGTTTTTATCTCTTAAAAGATAGTAGCACCTGTCGAACGTACACAATACACCGCACCTCAGTGTAGACACACTACAGCAGTATATACCTGTTATCTAACTCAGTGGGGTGGAATTTCTAAAAATTTTCAAATTTCCACCAGCACTTTCGGGTATCAATTGATCAGCACTGAAAGGGTTAATGCATCCGCCTGAAAATCAGTCGCGCACGAAACAAAATCAGAAGTTTCCACCGAAGTTAAGATTCAGGTGATAAACCGTAAAACGCCCCTCGAGAACGAGAGAGACGAGTGAGAGGCAATAATAACCTATCAACGCAACGAGTCTCCATTCCGTCTGCTCGGTCGGTCGGTCGTTCGTTATCGTTTTTCCGCCGATTTACTTCGCGACGAAGTCTTGCATAACTTTCCGTCGAGGTAAACTTGATTAACAGTTGTCGACGATCGACGCGGCGCGCGAGCTGCGAGCGGTTCCGATCGGGTTGATGGAGAGCGCGGCTGATTCGCGGTGGCGACGACGCAGGCGAGTGGAAACGCTCGGCTCCGCCGACGACGGCTGATTTTTACGAGCGCGCGCGAACGCCGCGCTGATAACGACTATGACGACGACGACGACAGCCGTTTCTAATGCCCTGGGACAAAAAGATAAAAACTTCCTCCCGAGGAGACTACGCGCAAAATCAAGAACCCATAAAATTTTCAACTGATAGCTCTCGCTCCTCGCATAGCATTTTAACCGAGTGAACTACGCGGCGCGATGCGGTTTGCTTACAGATGACAGACCCGACAATCCATTGTGAAGACATCACTACTACTCACACCGATTCATTTAAGCGTCAAACCTTGATTCTTTATTTAAAAAAAAAACAAAATACGCTGAATTCCACAAACAGTTGTTATCATTAGCATTATTATACGTTATATTATCATAATCAATTTCATACTTTGCTTAACAATTATTGTCATTTTCATTATAACTATAATGAATTTATTACTATTATTCACATTTCTATTATTGTTATTATTGTTACTATTTATCATTTTTTACTACTATTATCATAATTATTATTTTCATCATTATAATTATCATGTTATCTTATAATATCCATTGCTAATTGATTAATTATAAGTACTTATATTATCGATATTAGTATTTATCATTAGTTTATACAACTTTGCTGAGTATGCTATGCGATAGTATTCAGTATTCTTGCATGTTAATTCTTGATTATCAATTTTTTGGGGCACCCCCCCCCCATCATTTGGTACAGTCTCTACACTCAAGAAATTCCATTTTTTAAATGTTCTATATTGTTATTATGCAAACCATATAATATCTATAGAGATATAAAATTCATTCATTCATTCAATTTTTCAGGGTGGCCACTTTCCCCTAATTTACAAGGACAATTTCCATTCAGCTGTTTGCGTCAAGCAGGTGCGGGTTGCGGGGCTGGAGGATGAGAGCGGACACATCTTTCTCGATAGGTCATGTAGACCCACTCGCGCCCGACGCAGAATAGCATCATCATTTTCTGGGAATTCCCATTTCAAACGAGCCCCGATACAGTGAAGATTCTAAATTTCCACATTTCTGCCCGTTTGTGGAGACCCAACGCCTATGGGAGCGTTCACAAATTACGTACCTCAAAATCTCCCGTTTTTCTGACCCCCCTCCCCCCTTGTACCACCTTTGTACCAAATTCACTGACCCCCTTTTAGGTACGTACCATCGCACCCATGACCACCCCCCCCCCCCAATTATATTGATGCAAAGAACACAAATCAAAAAAAATATAAATACCTGATTTCATTAATGATGAAACAAAAGAATTAAGCAAGTATTGTTGTTTATTGATTTTATATACCCGGTACTAAAAGCCGATAAAACACCAACGGCTATTTTCATTTGAGTTTGGTACATAAAGTACGTACCAAGATTGATTAATACCCCCCTCCCTCAAAGTACGTACCTTTTTTGCTGGACCCCACCCCCTCCCCCCATGTACCACTTTTTACCAAAATTCAGTAACCCCCTGCCCCTTAATGGAGGTACCTAATTTATGAACGCTCCCTATCCTCGCACCCAACACCTACTCTCACATCCGCCTTCACACTTTGGAAAACAAGCCTTAGGCAGCGTCTACTGTAGATATTCGAGTCCATTTCAAAGTGTGAAAATGTGAATAGTTCACGATAGCGATAAACAGATTTTAACAACCTGGCCTCAGAATCAAGTCGCTAATTCTAATAATTAACAGGTCTTTGGGGGTAGAAATCTGGCCATTAATATTTTCTACGAAAAATATAAACCTACGCACGAACGAAGAAATTGACAGGTCAAATCAAGTGCAGTAAGGCGCAGTTTTCAACCCCACCAGTTAACACTTCAATCAAATTGCCCAAGACTCTGAAAGACCGGTACCAGCTCAAGAAAAAACAATGGCAAACAATGGTAAACATAGAAAGATAAGTGGTATACATAAATAGTTAGAGGGATAGTAACTATTCACAGTGGAAACTTGTAGCAACAAACTTCAGGGGAACTTCAGAAAATATATTAGTTATATCCAGTATGACATGATTAACATTGTCCTATCCGAGATGAAATTCTAGGTTTGTAATAAATCGTTATATTCTAGGTCAGGTCATCTTAATGTGGGTGCTATTTTGAAGAGGAACTTTGACAGGGTAGACAGCAAAAGCGCCCTCTACGAAGGATTTGGGGGTCCTTGCCTGAGAAAATTTCGAAAAAATTTGAAGCATGCATTCCCGTCAAATGTTAGTGAATATTTCGTATCACTAAGTCAATCAAATATTTTTTACAAAATAGCAGAACTCGAACGGGATCTTGGAGGGAGGGGGTTACGGGGAAGCATGTTCGCACCCCCCTGGGTACGATGTATGTTTCAACAATTACAGATAGCGCTAAGATAGTTAAAGCAAGTGAAATAGATAGCGTTAAAGATGGACACCGCTTAAATAGGCTATTAACCTAACATCGATGAAACGGTGAACTCTGTATCCTTCATCTCGCCAACTAATCAAGCATAATTATTCTTTCGCTTCGGTACAGTAGCCACGCGTGCGCCGATGTTTTTAGTAGCCGGGTCACGACGACGGCGGCGGTCACCGCGGCCTGTACTCGACGCCGAGATTGGGTCGCGCCGTCGCGTTAGCGTGAAATCTCACGCCTGGTCGCGCGGCCGTCGCATAATCGCCGCCCGTTAACTACCGATCCCCGGGCGTTTATCACCCGACGAGCCGTAGAATTAATGAAAACCCGCAGTCGACGCGTACTCCGAGGACCCATTGCCATAACTCACCGGAGTCGAGCGCCATAAAAACGCTTTCAACTTATTTATTTGCGGGTAGTTTGCGCGCGGCGCCGAGGGAGACGTAATGGACATCGCGCGACGCACCGGTCATTTGTCTCAATCCAATGACGCGTGAATGGGCGTTATTCGCGCTCATTAACGCCGCGACCGAAGGTGAGCTTGATTGATCGCGAGACGTGCGCGGTAAAACAATGACCATAACGAAGCATGCAAGACGGAAATTATGGACACTGATTGTGCCGACGCGATCTTCCCTCGACGACGACCACGACAACAACGCGGAGACAAAGAAATGAAAATCACGGAATGCATCGTTGCATACATGCGGAGGATCCCGCGACGAAAACCCCTCCCCTCAAAACCGTACAAACCCTTAAACTGTAGAAATGATTCACGTAGTGGAGTGACAGGCGCAAATCCATGGCTATAGTGACTACAGCACAGTGAAAAAAGGGCACCAACTTTGAAAAGGGCCAGTATTGATGCCCAGCGAGCGAGTTTGAGTGCCATTCATTGGTATCATGCCAGTAAATTTGCCTTCACATTCAATTCGCTCATTCCTTTTTTAGATTTTTGGCGAAATTTGCCCTTTTTTGATTAAATTTATAGAGCAACAATAATGTCTCTTTTAAAATAGTGCCCCTTTGAGTAAAAAAAAAAATGCCTTAGATTGCCTTTTATGATTTTGGGCAATTTATTTCATTCACATTTTGCTTTAGGCCTAGTACAGAAAAGCAATTATCTTTTATGGCGCACAAATTGTGTGCCCTTTTATTTTCGTTTTTCCCGAAACTTTTCAAGGGCATTTGAAAACTGCGACTACTGCACGTGCTGCATGTGCGATAGTCTGGATCCGCGCCTGAGTCAACTCGTACCCCCTTTCGAGTCTTAATGGTCCTAACTATGCTCAACTTTGGTCTTTATCCTGCGTAAGTTTCTTGACATTTCATATAGAGTCTCGCTGGTATTTACAAAAATAGAAAAAAAATTTCATTTAAAACCATCATCAGAAAAGGTGTTTCTTTCATCACAGAAAGCAGAAGTATATTCTTTAGCGTGTAGGCTATGATGGCCTATCTGATGTCGTAAAATGAATATTCACGTTTTTTTTGCCCAGATGATAACAGGACACATGGCCTCGATCCAAAACTCAAACAGGAAAAATAAGTTATAAGATAAAAACCCACTATGTACAAATTATAAGAATTTAAAATCGAGAATTTATTTATTCGAACAATCTAAAATACATAAAATACACGACGTTTCGATCGCACCCTAGAGATCATCGTCAGGTGTGAGATATTGACTAAAACAGGGGTACCGTAAATAAATTCTCGATTTTAAATTCTTTTAATTTGTACATAGTGGGTTTTATCTTATTGGGCGTTCACCACGTTTGTGTGGTTATCATACTACAGGAAAAATAAGTGTTTTTTTAAAAAGTAGTAGAGGTGAATAGCTAGTCAAAATGCAGGGACAAGTCATCCAGAAGAGGATATGAGTTGATCTACTACCGAAGAAATGGATTACGTCCCGAATAAGAAATAAGTCAGTAAAGCCAAGTGCGCGAACATCAAGAAATACCTCGCTATAGTAGAACCCGCTAAATTCGTATTTTTAAAACCGGATTTTCACTTAATTCGGATAAAATATTTGGTCCATTTAACCCGGAACTATACGTGAAGTATTATTCATAATTCAGATTTTACTTCAGGAGAAATCTCGGCAGTTGCAATTCAACCAGGTGGCGCTGAATCCAGTGAATTCTACGGTACGAACGACGGATTCACAAATGACAAGGGCAAGTGGAACAATTATAAACATCGCATATGACACCTCGATCACACCAACGCAGCAAAGCGACGCGAACATTTTTTTTCTAAATCTGTTTTTTTTTCGATTCTTCGTCGAACCGGACGTGGCAGTTTAACTCGCGAAGAAAACTAGAAAAATGAGAATGTCAGTGTCATCACGAGAGCAGCGACGTGACAACGGTAGCTTTTATCTAATCGCATCAGTGTTTCGGTTACCTCACCGTTGGTTAATGTTACACGTACAGTAAAACAAGACGCGTGTCAGCGTTTCGTTTCGTTGACTCGTAAAGCGGACAACCTTTCTTTCGACGACGACGACGCACCGCTTCACATTTCAGTCGCGTTTCATTTCACTTTCCAAGAATAATTACCAGGCTATATATATATACATACAATAAAACTGCACTTAGTGAACGCCGCCGATAATGAAGACTTTTTTCTCGAAACAAAGCAAAATTTTTATCGTTCATTTTCAAATAACAGGGTGGTCACTTTATTTGACTTTCCTTTTCCCCCGACAATTCCCTGACATGCACATTGTTTTCCCTGACTCGATCTGCCTAAGAATCCAATCAATGAACGCAGACAAATACATCAGACTTAGACAGAAACTATATGATTTTACGTGATCTAGCAATTTCAACAAATTTCCCTGACTTTTCCCTAATTTCTAGCTTTTCCCTAATTCTATTAACCATTCCCCGATTTCCAGGTATAAGTGGCTATACTGATTGAGTGAATGAAGTGTCATCCGCCCAGTAGAGAAGTTTTACCGTAAAAGTTTTTTTCATAAAGTACACAGCAAAATCGTGGCCAATGCAGCTGTGTTCACACTATTGCTAGTTAGCCTATTCGAATAAGACCCTCAGGTTAAGAACCGGACCAAATCAATGCTATGCCTCACACACTTTTATCTGTATTCGTCTAAATTAGTGCGTTTTAAAAAATGTAATCAACCAACTCAGAACAGACTTCAAACTTGTGTGAATGGTTGGTCCATTCTCAATTGAAATGGACTGAAAGACTGACGGACTGCTACCACCAGGATTCAAACACATGAACCCTGGATTGATAAGAGACCAGTGAAAGACTGACCGACTGACTGCTACCACTAGGATTCAAACACATGAACCCTGGATTGATAAGAGACCAGTGAAAGACTGACTGACTGACTGCTACCACCAGGATTCAAACACATGAACCCAGGTTTGATGAGAGACCAGTGAAAGACTGACTGCTACCACCAGGATTCAAACATATGAATTCTGGATTGATGGGAAACCAGTACATGATAGACTGTCTGACTGATATCACCAGGATAAAACACATGGGCCTAAACCATGGATTGATGAGAAATTGCAGCTTAAACTTTCTAACTACTTGATACGGGGTAGCCTCAAGTAGCCATTGATGCTTAAAACTGTGCACTCACAAAACAAATTCTAATCTAAGCAGAAAACATCTGTCTGGTTTTCTGATACATATTCCTTCTATTATCATTCTCCTACATACAGCGATATTTGATCAGATACACATGAAACCGACAACAAGTAGTTGTGATTCACATCTGAAAGTTGAATACCGTCGAGAAAACACCTAGTGATAAATAATGTCCTAGCTGTTGGACACTATGAAAATGTAAGGTGACCGGTATCGGTGTCAGGTTTTATATTCATGTTAGTATTGAAGTATCGACATCGTTGTATTCTAGGGCGCATTGTGCTGAGTGTCTCAATGCAGGCTCATAATTCAGAAATTAATAATGACAAAAACCTATGAAATACTGATACGAATGCTTGATATGATCTGTCTGTAGTCAAAACAAAAAAGTGGATTACGCAAATTGATGAAATCTAGAAATTTAGCCTGGCTTTACTGTCCTTATAGTCTGTAACTGGACTTGTTAGGCCTATTCAGATTTACTTTATTTACTATAGAGTATGAATCTGCTATCGAAAAATACCATAGGGTATTGTAAAACCTCACCGTTGCAAAAAATATTCACTATAGGGAGGGTCCGGGTCTCAAAATCATCATAACATCACATGCGGCGACGCCTACTATATTCCTATGAATTCATAAAGGTTAGGATTAAAAGTGTCATTTGAGCAACGGCATACACCTTTTTGTTACTTACATACCCAATCGACTGAATTTGATTGTTATATCTGAGCCCCTGCAAATTTTCAATTTTTCACCGCAAAATATCGAAATATGAAATTCCCTCCACACAACTTAAAAACGCGGAACCCATGCGAAAGGGGAACCGTAAACACTGGTGGCAGCACTGTACGATTATACGGTGACTGGCCGCGGGCTTCGAAGTTCAGCAAAGAGAAATATATTCCTTGGTCAATGAACAAATTCTTAAGAAAACACACTCCAGCTTAAAAATGGATTCAAAAAGCCAACAACTAATTGCCTTCAATATAAAGCGATTTATTGGGAAAATATCAATCAACAAGTAGTAGCAGATAGTACCAGTAGTATGATGAAATTATCAAAAAAGCAGCTATCTAAATAATAAATAAAATCTACAAATAATATTTGTACTCATAAGAAATCAGTATCCAACCATTCATGGTCCAGTTTCATGAAAAAAGTTTAACTCAAAGGTTCAGTTTGATCACATATTCCTCACTTCACAGGACAACAATTCGAACTTTGCCATTTTTAGCTGAAACTTTTTCATGAAACTGGAATTTTTAGGGAACCTACTACAAATACTTCTTTCTTTTAACTATCTCATGCTTTTCTTCAGTTCTCCTGCATTCATTGGTGGTAGGGTACATAGTATTCTAGCAATTCAAAGGATACATGTACATGTAATTTATATGTTAATTCCAAAATGTGTGTCACACCACCATGGTACAAAAGAAAATCAAGAAAATACATAACTTCATAATTCCGATAAAACTGAAAATACATTCATGCACTCCATGCCCTCATATTGTACATCAGCTGTCATTGTAATTCAATAAACATTGTTATTGTCAGGGAGAATTGTTATTCTCACCTCCCTGCTATTCTATATCATTACCCGGTATTCTGATCCTGAAAGTTTTTCAAGCTTTCACTCTGAATTACTACTCTCAACTTATTCATGAACACATGAAATGATTTAAACACTCGCAATACAAAATAATTCAGCTGCTTGATCTATAGAAATGAGACATTTAGAAAATATTCTGGGTTGGGATTTAAACTATTATTAACACAGTTCAGTAAAGGTTATCCCTAGCTGATATATGTTACAGATCGAGTTTGAAAGGAGGTAGTATTTCACAGCAGAGATTTTTCCGACCGAAACTTACCTTGGACTTCAACAAACCGACTGATATTTGGAGTCGGTTTTCTCACTAAAGACACTATGGTAGCTCACACACAAAAACTAAAAGATCCAGTTTCACAGTTTTAAGGTTAGAAATCGAAAAACTTCATAACCAAAATCATTCCCACTCAGTCAAATAGAATTAAACTGGACCAGATTAAACTGTGGCTAATGTGTCACAGGGAATCCAATGGAATATTTGAAGCTAATGTGGCTTGATGGATACTCATAGGTTGTAGTTAAAACTTAACTAGACCAGAGAGGCCAGTTGCACAGTCATGGCTTAAAGATTTAAGACCAAGGGACGGACTCAGTCCCTGAGCGCTGCAAAGTCAAATATCCGAGCTCTAATGACGGTGGTGTGGGGTCCCCCCCCCCCAGAAAAATTTCAAATTCAACTGCCTGCAGACGCAATCTGAGCATTTGTGGGGATGTCAGATCTAAGTTTTCACACATACGAAAGAAGGGTATCCTATTACATTTGAGCTTTGCTCATCCACCATAGCGGTAACAGGAGTAGGTTGGATCCACCTCTGAGTCCAAGACTATCTTAGTTCTAATTGCTAACAATTAAGAGCAGTCTAAGACCATGTTTGTTCTTATGACTTAATTTACTAGACTAAGACCACCTTAGTTCTATAGCCAATGTAACAATTAAGACCAGTCTAAAGAATTAAACCACTTAGGCCTATGGATTAAGATCAAGTCATGAATGTGCAACTGGGCTGTGGGTTTTTAAAACCCTACTACTTTTTCTATCAAAATACGGTTTTTAAAGCACCCTAATATACCCTGTATAACAAACAGGCTTACGTGCTATAACTAATAAACATTGTTTGGCGATAAGATATCAAATATCTATAACTTGGATTGCAGTTTTCCGAGTTTCTGCATATCTAATAGGGTCTTTTCGAACGTTTCGGCGAGTTTCAGAGCGTCGGTCTCCGGGTCGCTTTTGAACGCGGTTAGGACGTAGAGTAGTTTGTCCGGTTTCGGATTATAGCAGAATCCGTAGCCGTCCGGGTACATCGGTCCGAAACACGTTGTAATATCGTACTTCGACGGAACCTGCAAAATTAAAATAAATAAATATCTTTGTCAAATTTGAATAACGAAATTCTTAATAAATCTGCATTAGCTAGCTTTGAATAAATAGTCCCACGTTTTATAAGAACTACAGCGGAATCTCGTTATGACAACTTCAGATATAACAATTTATCGGTTATTACAAACCACAAATCTCATCCCAAATAGGACAATTTTGATAATTTTTCATATAACAAAAATATTTTCTGGTCCCCTGAATTCATAATAACGACGTTCCGCTGTTATTCCGAAAGTTTATCGAAATGAAAACTACCCCATTCCACCTGGCAATGGCTGTGTTTCTTTTGCCCTCTATTGCACATAGAGAAACAAGATTTACCTAAGCGATGGTTTAAGCCCAATGAGGAGATGGTTTAAACCGAAAAAAAAACTATATTTTCGATGAAAAGCTTATCTAGTACAGTGCCACCCCTATGATAAAAATGCCATGTGCCACAGATTGGCTTAATATAACTGCTACATTTCAAGTAGGCCCATTTCAGCTGCATACTCTACTCATACACTTATAGCTAGTAGTAGTACCCTTCACATTTCATATGTTTTCCACCGAGTATTTCATGAATGGGTAATAAATCAAGCAGGTGTCCAAGTTTCAATGATGACCAAAACTATATTTTCTCCATAAGTATATTGATGATAAGGGAAATTCATTGACAGACTAGTGTCACGTTACGGGCGACCGAGTAAGTGGTTTTTCAAAGCCGTGTTCAGCCTATCCCAAGCGGCGTTCACACTACGTTATTCAGAACGACCTAAATCAAAATGGACCAAGCATACACACTAATGAAAAGTCTGTCCTAAATTGGTCCATTCCCTTTTAGACAAGACCAATTTGGACTGACCTTAAAGACCGATCCAGGGCGCATTCTTAATTTTAGGAGGAACCATTTCTGTGTGCATGTGTGTGAAAAGAAACTGGTTCCAGGTATTCCAATTTATACCCCGAACTGCAGTGTAGACGCGCTGATGAAAGGGTTTATCTGGTTACTCTACTTACTTGACTGCTAGATATTCTGAATCGGACACCAGCGTCGAATGTTGGATCGGTGATAATCTCAGGTACGGGAAGACGATTCGTTAACGCGGCCAGTTTCAATCCGAACAAATGACGATCGACACCATCCCCAGCCATACACTACAAATAAAACATTACGCACATGTTAGCTTCAACTGGACCGTATGAACCATAGGTGTTAGTGGACAGGTGGTGGCTCTACTGGTCATTCAGCTATGCTGAATCTTATCATTTGGCATCAAATAAGGCGCAGAAATTCCTTCCCCAGAAAATTTTGAAAAATTTATCTAATTTTCATGCATTTTGAAAGCTTTTGAGCATTGCTTTTTATTATCTCATATATTACCAATGTACCAATCTCCTGGCCCATCACTGCTCTTGAATTGGAAACTTAGCTAACTACAGCATACTGAAATTTTAAGTTCTTCATGACTGCCTGACAAAGGAAATTTTGCTAAACAGAGTTCGTTGGTATTCTGACCTCTCTTCTCCATGCAAAAGATGGAAAAGATATGATCGATCTATTAGAAATAGTGTATTGCATTCCAAGAAATGAAATTGATTAAACGCAAGTGGTGCTCAAGGGGCTGCGCGATAAGAAAACTAACACAAAAATCCACGACCTTGTTCTACTCACCGCTCTGGTATATTTGCTATGTTCGGTGATTGCCGTTTTCATCAGTTCCGTTTTCGTGTCTGCTGGGACATCGGCGTCCATCGCTTTACAAAAATCAAGCAAAGCGGACGAACACGCTCGAATGGCCTCCGTCCGACCGAGGCGGAAACCCCTCATCGACGCGCTTTCATAACCGGGCGTTACTTTGCCATGCATTCTGACCGTAATGATATTAGAAAAAAATAAAATTTAATTACTCAAGAAAATTAAATTTCATTCACTTTAAAAAATTGGACGATACTAAATGAAATTTTGTCCAAGTAATAGAACCTTTTCAATACTTTTGTTCAAGTCCACTTTAGACGCGATTTAATGACTTTTATTAAAAGCTTTTTAATCTTTGATTACTTTGGAGTATCGCAGCAAATTAATTGCCATCATTACTTTCTTGACAAAAGAATTTGATCAAAACAAATTTCTGTCCATGTCGATTAAATTTCTGAATACCGGTACTCATTGTCAAGTTCATATTTGAAATCTACATAAAAATTTTTCTTGAAAGATCGGTGAAAAATTGCATTCAGATCAGGCATCAAAATATTACTGACCTATAGTAAGCCAGGTGTATCCCCATTTGTATGAACGCGTCTGGACTGAATTTCAACGACTTTGAAATCGTTTTGCTGAAACCAGTGAAATCACGAGCACGCAATTCTAATCCATTGACAAGTCTGAAATTAAGGACATAATTACTTAATTATACTAAAGGCTAAATCACCCCAACAACAGGATTCAAACCCATGAACCACAAGGAATTGTCAAAATAATGCAATTACAATCACCACTGTCCTTAAAAAAATAAAGGGATTGTGGAACTGGTCAATGAGCCATGAACCTTTGATTGGTAAGATAAGACCTTGAATGACTAAGTGTCTTTACTTCCACTTTTTAACCTGTGACTATTGTATTTCAGAGGGGCATTTTCTATCATTGTTTCTCATTTTACTCCCAGAAGGGAGTGAGTCAACCAAGGAGGTACTGCAATACCAAGGCCAACCCATGGTGATAGGAAGCAAGCTCCTTTAACTTCACCAAGTGCCAAAAATCAGACTAATATCATCAAAGTATCAGATATTAAGCTGACAAGAACAGATACTACACTTCGATCTAAGCCATTGCGGCCGAGAAGCGATACTGTAAAGATGTCAGCCAAGTAATATATAGATCAAACTTGTATCTACTGAATAAGTGTTCAACTGATTTCACAGAAAAGGAATAAAATTTTGCATCAGCCCATTAAGCAAGCTCATAAGCAGATTAATGCAAATCTAGTGTAAAAAATAATTCATTCCAAATTTTTTGGCAATATAAATCGCAAGATTTCCTCGAGAAATTCAGTGAAATGTGTGAATAAATTCAGATTTTGCCACATCTAATCACAGCTACCCAGGGTATGCCATTCTGACTCAATAAACGTACTGCTGACAAATCTATTGATTACACCATTATGTGATTACACCACTAGCACCAGAATAAATACAGACGAATCTAGAACGTTTCTGCATTGGCCCATTGCCAGAAAAAATGGCACCACAGACAACAGAATGTGGCCAAAATAGCTCTCTCCCTGGGCCCACCTGATTTCGAAATCCAAAATATAGGGAACTAAATAAGGTATTAGAAAACTCTTGAAAACTAGAGAATATATATACATGTTGAGATTTCTTGGAATACAGGAATTTGATAAGACTTCATGAGGACTCCTGCTTCTTAGACCAATGATATAGATGCCAGCCTCCGTATTCAAATCTAATTATTCAGAACCAAACTTTTAAAAGTGTAAGAAATCTATGAATAAATGTGACTACCCGAGTTAAATCTGAAATAGTTTTATCATAAAGTTCTTAAGAGTTGATATGGAAACTTCACGCACTGCACCGTGGTGTAATTTGTTGAATTTCCCCTAAGAAGCTATCAGTATTTCACTTACGTATCAATGTTGCCGGTAGCTTTTTCAATGGCTTCTTGTACATCTTTCGATACGTTGAAATCGAGCTTCTTCGGATCCTCAACTTTACCAGACGACACCTCACTGTACTCCCCTTTAGACCTATAGAGGGAAAAAGTTACATATTAAAAATCTATTCTTAAATCATCGGTTTTAATTACGAAAAATTCGAAGAAGTCATTTCAAACCATGGACTATTAAACGATTTAAGTCAAACTTGCAGCATGAACTTTAACAAATCATACTGCCATATTTGGCTGATCTGTAAGCCTATGATTGAAAAAATTCCGATACTCAATGGTTGGACCCAGGTCCTAGTTAAAATTTGACTGTAGGTTAAAGCATTGATAAATTAGCTAACTTTTCATAGTGGTGAAGCATACATAAGTTGTGCCTCATGCATTTTCATATGATGAGCAATAGCATAGTTGAAGTAAGATATTTTAGTAATGCAAGCTTGTGATGTCACAAAATATCTTAGAGAAATATCATGCGAGCCATTTTAACCTCATTTCAAATCAAACCGTGAAAACAGGTAGTACAGGTATTCATTTTACAAAAATTACAAATGTACGAGCTTTCGCAACTAGTGCATAGGCTTCATCAGGTACAAATTTTTATCTGATGAAACTGCTAATGCATAAGTAGTGAAAGCTCCTAATTTCTAATAAAATCAGTCAACCTGTTTTCACACATTTATTGATAGAATATCATGAAAAATTCAGCTTCACACAAAATGCAAATCTCTGACATCAAAAATAGTTTGTTTCAGCCAGAAATCAGACAAATAAAGTGAAGGACGTACTCGAATGCAAAAGCTGCCAATAACTGAGAATCTTTGTGTCATCACGAGCAAGTTGATAAGTCAAATACGTTCACTTACATATGATCGACTACATGCTCTAGTACAGATAGCACAACTGTGGCCTCGGCGGGAGAATGCTCGTAACAAGCCCCGAAACTACCGTCCGACCCTACAAACATCTAAAATAGATAAAGGCGCCAGTTGCCCGGGCAGATGGATCGTTGAGTCAGACTTTCTGTGAAGTTGTAAATTGTACATGACCAAATTTGTGGAGAACGGTTACTGCCCAGGGAACATTTCATGGACTGAAGAAACCACGGTAGTTCAAATGTTTCTCAACAGATTGTATGTAGCATATTTTGGATGTAAATAATTTAGGAGGTACCCAATGGTAACTACCTAACTCAGGCCTGTACAGTACGCTGCGTACTGGGGTAAAATTTTCCAAAATCTTCAAATTAGCTCCAGCATTTTAGGGTTAGAATTCTCTCCAGCAACAAAATATTTCGCAAAAAGTTCTGAATTCAGCTATAAATAGGAGGGGATCCATGCCTAGAAATTCAACATAAATGCATCGTGTTAATCTAGGTATTCCTACCAAAATCCAGTAGGCCTACCATACTCGGAAGTTAGTTCAAGCAAAATAAATCATTTCATAAACGCAAGTCCACTTTCATTCATTCAAAATAACTCACTAAATTTCATTTATCTGAAATCTGGATAGGAAGAGTAAAGAAAATGTTGTCTAAAGCACTATCTATCTATGAGCTGGTGCTACCATTCACTATGCATGTGTAAGACTCACATTAACTCGACCGCGTGGTCGAGTATAGCTACTAGGGCTGGGGCTTCAGCTGCTGTATGTTCGTACGCCCCGCCCACCGAACCATCAACACCCACTATCATCTATATATGACGTACACAAATTGTCATTTTAACAGAATCAATGCGTTCAAAAAATGTCTATGTCGGCTTGGGCCGGATGCTCAAAAAAGTTTTATTAGTCGGTATCATATCTTAATATGATAGCTTAATTACAGTAGTCTCTCTGTTTAACATTGTATATATATATATCTCATAATTTTGTTGTAATTTTAGCAATCCTGAAGACGACTGTTAGGAAATAGTCCAAACGTTCAAATAAACTACTAGCTCAAGGAAACTTCACAGACTCTAATTAAAAGAATTTACATCATCAATCTACTATCTTTATCATCATTGCTTATCATAAAACTTTTTTTCTAGGGGCCAGAACGCCCTTGTGATAGTACAGCCTTTATGGCACTGTTTAACCCCAATCATCAATTGACTAAATCTATCTATCATATTCCATTTATTTTCGTAATCTTTTTGATGGTGAAATAGATATCATTATCATCATAGGCCTAATTCATCCTTATCGCGAGATGTTTATATTATCGAGGATCATCGGTTTCAGAATAATTATTCACTGAACGCACCTGAAACGTTTTATCGAACCAACGATTCGTGCTGTTGTATTTACTGCCGCCGCCGCAAAGCATCTGATAGCCGATCGCGCTGTCGACGTCCCAACCCTCGGCCGATCGGTCGATTTGTCGATCGAGACATAAAACGAAAACGCTGTTCTGAATCGATCGCAGCGACGCCAAGTTCTTCTTATCTGAAAAATCGACGAAAACTTGCTTATTTCGAACGTACTTCAATTTCCTGTTTCATGTCCATTGCTTCAATATAGTTAGTGTAGACACTTATAGGTGGCGATATCAGCAGTATAATTCAGCCTGCTTGGCTACGTGTGGCAAGAGCATGGATTTATGTGCAGCCTATTAATTTTCTTATCCACCGCCTGGTCGCCATTGACCTTCAAACTCATCTAAAGTATCAAAAGTGTAATTTTCTGATAGACATCATAATAGATAGTTTTAAGCGTATAAATCCTTGTTTTGCAAGATTTCAAAGAAAGCATAACCTCACCAAATTGATTGAACACTAGGGGAGTCACTTTGATCATGTTAATTGAACAGTTCTGGGTCCTACATCTTCAATCCTCAATCCTGACACCCCCTTGGTTAAACAATCTTGCATCTTCGACCATATATCATCAACAAGCACCAGTATTCATTTTTTCATACAGATAGTTACCTTGTATTAGGGTATCATAAGCGTTGGCCCATGTTGTACGATCTTCGGTGGTCAAAACACCAACGGGCGACGTAGATTTTTCTCGCGATTGATCGACGATCTTTTCGAGTCCTTTATTGAGTTCGTCGATGCTTAACGGTTTTCCGTCTGCGCCGTAAACGTTAAGTTCGAAAAACTGCGAATAACGAGATCAAGTTTATCGAAACCGAAGAGAACCGGTAACATCTCGTAAACATCCGCCGAAGAAATACTCACATGGTTATTGCGTAAAACGGTTACGTGCTTCGATGAACTCGGACCGTGCGGTAATCGGACGATGTTGTCGCTTTCGACTCCGGGAACTCGACAAGTGTTGAGCAGCGAGTAATACTGATTCATGCATTGCGGTTGTTTGCCAGCTAAATCGACTGGTAAAGCAAAACTATAAGAATACAAACCAAATCATCAACTATCTCATACTATTCTTCTTCCATGCAGGTTTCAATCAGCAGCTTGTAACCTCTCTTTAGAAATTCACCATTTTTACCATTAAGTCTGGGCGATCACTTCTTGAATGTGTGGCCGGTTGCTCATAAGTTGGTTAAAGCTAACCAGTGGATGGTGACAATTAAAATTCCGTTGTTACTATGGTATTCATCCGCTGTTTTTCTTTAACCAACCTTTCAGCAATCTGGCCCCTGGTGTTTTTAGTTCATTAATCAGTTTCAATTTCAGTTAGCAATGCCTGAGGTGAAATCAGATTTACAATCAATGCTTAAACTTACTTGTCCAAAATTTTCTTATAGTCGAGAACGCCAGCAATGCACTGTGCAGCAAATCTAGAAAAGATACATCACATTAACAGGGGTTTCGTTCTGAAATGGTCCAAAACATATATCTTCTCTGCTGGGGTGTAGCTTGAATAACATCACGAGACTGCCAAAAATGAAATATCAATAGAATCATTGCGATAAAGTTTTGATAGAGTGCGCCCCCGCTTACCGGCATTGTTCTTGTACACCGCTAAATTTCTGTGGTTTGAAAATCAATCCTGGATTTGAATTTATTACGATCGGATCGCGGGACTTCATGTAGACGTAATGGATGAACCAATCAGATAACTGCATAAACATACAAAATAAATCAGTAAGGTCAGTTTGATAGCAGGAATAAAAAAGGATTTCTAATTGGCTAATAATGAGTGACATGATCTAAACTGCGCATTGTAACTGCGCAGTCAGGCCAGTCAGGCAGGGTTTCATACGCTAGCGAGTCTCTGTGCCATCAGGTTCGAATCCCTGCTGAAGGAGGATGTTGGTACGTTGATGTGTGGGTTCATCAGCCTAGCGGTAGCTTGATTCGAGCGCTGTTTCCAATTTTGTCAAACGTTCTCTTACCCAGTTTTCCTTTGTAATTGCCAGATCGAGAAGCATTTTCTGCAGCTTCGGTCCATCTCCATTAGCGTCTAGCAACTTCGCCGCGAGCTGGAAAAAACCATCATTCCAGTCGGATACAAAAAAGTGAAAAATTCAAAAAAGTAAAACATCAAATTCCAAGCATAAAATGAATCAAAAATCAAATGAAGTGACTATTTTTATGTCACCCATAGGAGTCAATTTCTACCTGTGAAATAACCATGAAAATTGGAACTCAAAGACGCAAGCCAACAAGGCCAGATGCCAACACAAAACGTTTTCACTACTTATAGCCTAATCTTGACCTACCCTATTATAATGTATAGCCTAGGCTAAACCTACCCTATCATAATGCATTAACCAGTAGGCCTACCTAACCCGAATGCCCTGGACCAAAAATGTATTTTTGCCTGGACCTAGGCCTATATAAACCCTAGAACTTGAACCCTAAACCAATTACCGATTTGTTACGTTCATATTCAGGATCGGCGACCAGCGGTCGAATGGACTTCAAATATTTATCGACCGTCTGCTGCAGAGGAGGCACTGGCAAGCGGCCGAGGCCTTCTTGTTTGACAACAACATGTTTGTTATCACCAGCGCTCGGCAGCGTACTGTAGTAGTGGTCCGGTTGAGAAGCATTCTTGTTGTAGTTGCTACCGGATGTCAACACTCTGCTGCTACCCCTGCACACTAACTCCCTGTACTGGACCTGAAAAGTATATCAACATGAAATAGACAATGTTTGACGACACTACGCACTCTGTAACCTTCGCCAAATCCGATGCATTTGAAAAGCCAAATTTGTAGAGTAGGCCCTAAAAACCCTCTAAATATAGCTCTGTATGAACTATTCATAGTGCACATATTTCATATTCAGCAGATAAATAGTTACTGTGATTTAGTATAGGCCTATATAGAAAAGGCCATTCCCCAATGACAATATTTAAAAAAAAACTTTTTAGGTTTTTACTTGTAAAAGAAAATCTTCGAATACTTGGTGCTTACCATCGTCCTTGTCACGTGCCGTAACATTATTGACACAATTCGCGAGCTATTAAAAACATATCAGTTCAACAACCAATCGTTTTTAATGGAACACAGAGTTCCCGAAACAAGAACAAGGACGAACTGTCAAATATTCCACTTCCTGGTTCAAATCTACGGATGTGCGCTATTGCATATTCTAAAAGGTAATTTATTGGTGAATTCGGAAAACCAATAACAGAGACATTAAATGTATTTATAATAGGTAAAATAGAGGACCAGGCGTACAAATAAATAGAAAAAAGTCTTCGAAGTGATACAAACTTAAATTGAGGGTAATATCTGAGTCTAGGAATGCATTTTACGGGCTACCGTACAGAATAATCAAAGATGGCGGCGCCCATGTCTTCGATGCCTCCGCCGTTGAATCGCGGTGTTTTAGGTAATTTATTACATTTTACGCGGTTTTTAATTTCGTTTCGACTGTTTTATCCAATTGTGCATTCCCTCACCTATCAGACGGTACCCACTTTTACTTCCGAGTAGTATCTTTTGCGTGTAAAATGGCATGAAGTTCAAATAATTTCTAGATCTGGTCGACTGTCTGTGACAATTCAATCAAAATCAAATTTATTTGTAACTTAGAGGCAAATCTTAAAAAGTGTTGATCTTGAAATAGGGAATAGTCTTTCTTTTATTTGATTGTTAGATTTAATTTGATATGATTTTGAATCTGTGGTACGGATGAGTGCAGTCTGTGGCTTGTTGTTGGAGTTTAGAGAGGGGTTGGTAGCAGCTTGGATCATCAAATTTTTGCTAGCCCGATGTTTTTAAAAGTTATGAGTTCTCGAAATCAATTACAGGCCCAAGGTCACAGCAGCAAGATCAGGTGGGAGAGCCCGTTAATATCGAACAACATGAATTCAAGATTCCGAAAAAAGAGATCAGTAATATTGCCGACATGAAAACGAAATGGGAAACAAGTCAGGTAAAAAGTAAACCCCGCCTTCGATATACCCAATATACCCAACTTTTGACTAAAATGAAAATTATTTATTTCCTATTTTGTTTCTTTGTGATCCTTCTCAGACTTCTAGGACCAATTTTGCCACCGGTCTCAGTTGGTCCGAGTCTGGCGAGGTTTACTGTGTCGATTGATCAGAATCAGGTGTTCTTACTGTTGCCTCGTTTTTGTAAATAGATGAATCGAGCAGACGAAAACCCATTATGAGAAACCCACAATATCAATTTTTAAACGACTTTTGTTTTCAAATGAACTCCAAAGATGGATGGAAGGATCCGAAATGTAAGAAAATCAAAACAGTTGTTTGAATAGATGTTGCGGGCTTCTCATGATAATATTCATCAAGACTGGAAATAGTCTCAACTGTTTACAGACTTAAACCCCTTGATTGAGACTATGATAGCTGTTGTAAGTTAAACATATTTGTTTGTATTCCATTACAGGCTTACCACGATCTACTCGGTTTTATCAGTGCCATGAATTCGTCGGTGAAAGGTAAAAAGATAAGCGATGAATACGTAATATCCGAGGTATGTTCATTTCTTTGATTTGAGATGTATTTCTTTTTGAAAATTTTTCATTTTGAAATTCCGCAAAAAAATTGATACTTGAGATGGCATTGCTTTTGTCATATCATAGGCCGTAACGAAACAATTGGAACTTCTGGAAGCGTTGGAAAAACTGATATCCGATTTCCCGCCGATTGATCAGCCGCAGAGGTTTGGTAACAAAGCATTTCGGTCTTATTTCGATAAACTGAAGGAGGTACGGTTGATTTAGGTGTAACGTTAGGGGCTTTACTTCAAGCAATTTAGCTGACATAGTTGGTTTTTGGTTCTTGGAATTTTCATGAATATTTCTTGTCAGAGCCACACAGAGAACCCGTCTCAAATTCCCCGTTAGATACTGACTAGGACTAAAACTGTATAAGCTCTTGTTGCACCTTAGATTCTACCCAGTAGTTGGTTCTCTGTGAAGGTCATGACTACATCAGCCTCAGTCATTAATTAGGATGTCGTTTGTGCTTGCTGCAAATATAGTGTAGTATAAATTAAGCATCAGTAACATATGTTCTTTTTTCTTGTTAGACAAGCGAAGCTTTAGTCCGAGATTCATTGGACGAAAAATATCACAAAGCCATTCCGGAAATAACTGTGTATCTGGTAGAAAGCGTTGGCAATTATACTCGAATAGATTATGGAACAGGTAAGCACAGACGGACATCAGCATCGTCCCTGGGTTTAGATATTCATTTGCTTGAATATTGAATAATCAGACTTTTCCATAGCCGCTAGTTTTCATGCACCGCTATCAATCTACATCCTGGTACCGAACCCTTCAGACATTCACCATTGTAGTGAGAGACAGATTGACAATCACTTATAGAAAGTGAGCTGATAGATGGCTGAAAATACTGGTGATTAGATCAGTGAAAATGTCGTCTCAGGTGATCATGTCATGAACCCAGGTGTGGGACATGTACTGCAAAAGTATTGAATGTCTGAGGGGTCCAGGCCATCAATTGATACATTAATTTTGAATTACCAGTAAAATTCACCAAATTTCTATATCCGTGTTCATTTGTGTTTTATTCTAGGTCACGAATTGGCTTATGTAGCATTTTTATGTTGTTTGTTTAAAATCGGAGTACTTATGCAAAGCGACGCAATCGCTGTTGTCTTCAAAGTATTTGACAGGTATTTATATTGTCGAAAAAGATCTTAACTTCAAATTAACATCAAGGGCCAGTTCCATAGTAATTAGTTGATACTTAAGTCCAAAGATTGGTCTCAAGTTGTTAGATTGGCTATAAGAAGTAAGAGGGTCTTAGACTGGTCTTAAGTCTGAGCCATGAATCGGGAATCAGCCTCAGGTCATCAACCTACAGATGAATGACGTTTTTTGTTTGTAGATATTTAGAATTAGTGCGTAAGTTACAGCTGGCGTACCGGATGGAACCGGCCGGATCCCAAGGAGCGTGGAGTCTCGACGATTTCCAGTTCGTTCCGTTCATTTGGGGAAGCGCGCAATTCCTAAGTAAGTATTGAAATTCAATTCAAGATCTTAGACAGGCCGAGTCTACTGTATGTTGAATTTTGCATTGTCTTATAGTTGTGTTTTTAATATGTTTTTTGCAGACAATCCGATCATTTCACCGGTCAATTTCATTGAAGTCGACGTCATCCAACGTTACCACAAAGATTATATGTTTCTATCGTGTATCAAGTATATCAACAGTGTAAGTGAAATAATCGATTCTTTCAAGAAGATTACCATAGCGCTTTGGTCATTGTGGTACTGCCTCAATATGCGTTGGTGCCTCTCCGCAAGAAAATTTTTAGAATAAGTAGCATTTAAAAAACCAAACTAACAGTCAAGGTTTATATCCATGAATACGCTTTCAGTTTTAATACTAGCTTTGATTCATCAGATGGAGTTTTTAACCTCTTGGTCTTATCTTCTGACAGTCAAGGCTTAGATTTTCCAGCATAGGACCATCTTAGATCTATCGCCAATCTAAATATATAAGTCTTATGAGTTAATAACACACGTTGACTGCACAACTGGTTCCTGGGCCAGGTTGAGCCATCGAACTGTTAGATTGGCTATTGAACTTAGACCGTCTTAGACTAGACTTTAATCTAACTGTCGACTACGCAGCTGAGTCCTGGAAGTCATATTTGTTTTCTTTTGTGAATTGTCATCATGAATTTTTGATTTTTTTTTTTCATCAGGTAAAAACTGGTCCATTCGCCGAACACTCGAATCAGTTGTGGAATATCAGCGCGGTGCCGTACTGGTCGAAAGTTAATTCGGGCCTCATCAAAATGTATAAAGCAGATGTGAGTAGATGTTGTCACGAAAATGAATGCCTCAGCCTCGAACCATCCGCTTGGGACATTCATCATTCTAGCATGAAGTCTTGAGTCGCTTCTTGAAAACACTTATAATCAGGCTTCTTGCAGATCAGAGAAATCAGGCAATTCCAGATTTATCATAACCTGCAGGGAAAATCAGGGGATTCTGATTATTTTCTTGAAAATCATAGAGTTGGATTGGGTGATGGGTGGTGCATGAAGCCTCTTGAGAAGAAATATGGGATATCTTGAAATCTAATCAGGGAATTTTTGGTCACAGTCGGGGAAAATATCAAGGAATTTTGGATTCCCTGATCTGTAAGAACCGTGAATAGTATCTGGCGTTCGTAGCCAATGATAGTAAGGTGAACTGTTCATTTATTGTTTTAGGTTTTATCCAAGTTTCCGGTGATGCAACATTTTCTGTTCGGTTCGCTGCTCGCGATCGAGCCCATTCCCAAACGTGGGCCGCCTCCTTGAATTAATCGTTCGTAGGACAATCCATCGAAATGTACCGCGTTCCTGGTCATTGCTCGTAACATAACGATGAATTTTACAGCGTGTGTTTAGAAACATTATTCGCTCCAATATTGAAAATGCGCAATTCAGAATGTCGGAAAACTATAATATTTCACTTTCTTTAGAAAATGTAAATATAGCCATTGATACAACTATTGTGCACTAAACAACGTAATATCGTGTGAGGAATCATGGAATCTTAAACTAAAGTCCATGATGGCGGAACTAAGGAAAATTTCGACGATGAAAGACTGAAAATAGAATTTACTCAATGAGAATAGTTATGCTTGTGTAGATTGTGTAAAAAAAAAACGATTCCAAAGTTATGTTATAATGTATATATGTGTATTTATTAGAATATGCTGTCGAAATGAAATAAAATAGCTTTTCTATTTACGCAGTTCTATTGCATCTGGAATGCTGTCTCATGGTCGTCTCTATATCAAGAGATATGATACGTTCAAGAAATGTCATTACATCGATAACGAACTAAAGAGAACATTCAAACTTCGGTCCGGAATTCTTCGAAGAAATCGAAGATTTGAAATATAACTATCGAGAATCTGTGCAGAAAAATGTTCAATACGAAGATAAATTGTCTCAAATATCAGAACAATTCGGTATTTCTATAAAACTATAGAAATCGGCTCTTAGAGTTAAAATTTCTTGGAGAGCTGATGGATACACTTTAGAACATCGCCGATCTCAATTAACCGGATTAAAGAGACGCACAGATATAAAGTGAAATAAAATTTATTTCAATAAAGAATATTTTGATTTTTAATCCTGCACCTAATCAATCGGGGAAGATAGAGGAATTTATTGTTCGTGTGTGTGTTTAGCTACATATATCAATATCACACGGTCTGGAACCTCGCCGAATTGATCTCTGAAGAAGGGCATTTACTTTTTCTTTGTCGTCATCAGCTGCTGCCATGGCCCAGATAGACACGAAAATCCCACAAAGCGGAACAACGAATTTGTACATTTCACCTAAAAAAAAATATAGATTAGATTACCTTCTTTTACAAGCATTTACAAATTTAAAAGATTTAAAACAAAATTTATCAATGAAGAATTCGATTATTTCAATTATTATTAATGATTATGATAGTCAACTTGGTCTCCCCTTCCCCTGTTTAAGTCATTTCACATATTCACACCGGACGATGGTCTCTAGAGTCCGAAACGTTTTCTTGTGAATTTCAAATGTCTTATATATACACGTATACATGTAGATAGTTAAAAAGATGAATTCCAGACGACTTACCGATCATTGTAGATAACGTGTTGAAGCTGATAAAACCTGGAAACACAAACAATTATAGGCTACTTTCTAGTTATATATGTAAGAGCCGTCGGTTGATGGCGGTGATGTGAATATTGGGTTGTTCGGTGGTGTACCAGAACACCGTCCAAACCATTTCCCACAAGCTATGATAATTTCAGTATATATGTTACTTACGTGTTTAGTGGTTGGAGCTATGATCTGCTGTTTCTGCTAGTTTCCCTTGAATATATTTCCAGTTAGTTCAGCATATTTTTTCAGCGATAGGAAATAAGAGGAATTTGAAGCCACTTTGATGAGTACTCCAAAATGAAATACGAATAAAATTTCGATAAGTTATTCGATATTACATTTCCCAAGTTCAGATGATTCGCTAACTATACATGGAATATATATATAATAGGACAATAAATACGCATGATTTGTCACTGTGTGAACTCAATTTTTACGAGGTCAAAACTGTTCTTAGAGATGCTCTTAGGAATTCAATGATCTCTTGTTAGAATGAATGAAAAACCCCGGAATCTCCATAAACGACGTGTGTAATGTTAAACGATCTTGATCATGAGGCCTTTCATTTCCTTAATCGAAAGTTGTACAGGTCTTCAAAGATCTCAGTTGGGGAAGCTTGGGAGACTGGGTGTCGGCAGTCTAGCTTATTAGGTGGTTTGTTTCAATCGGTAATCCACTCCCATTTGTTAAATTGCGACTTCCATGGAAAAAGACAACGTGATTTTTTAAATCCTGTCGAAAATACAGTTAAACAAAATTTGTGAAATTAAGATTGCACACCCTTATCGAATTTTAAGGTGGTTTGAACGTAATTTCCTACGCTACTGGCTAACATATAACACTGCGAATACATTTTCCTGAGAGACCTCATAGGACGTGTATCTTCATTTTGGAAATTCACGGGTCCATAATCAATCGGCACCACTTTTGTTTCCAACCTATAGCAAACGCTGTTCCGAAGCTATGAACTCGAAATGAGGCCATTTGCAGTAAATGAAACGGGACCTCAAGTTCTTTCACATTTCTGTCTTTATCAAATGGACTGAAGATGCAACCAATTTGAAAAAGCTTAAAAAACAGGTCTCTCATTCGGATTTTGGTATTTTATTTCGGTTTGCTGTTTAGGTGAAGTTTCACTTGTGCTATCGAGTTTCACTTTGTTTCTATGATATATTTCATTGATCGACTTGAACTCTTACAATGTATTATCGAGTTACCGGTAGAATTATAGTACAAGTGGATTCGAATTCCCATCTAAAACCATCTGAAAAATTAGAATATTAAGTTACAAATAAAAATGATTGAATTCTTATGTTACAGATAAAAGTTCAAGAGGAAGCAAAGACCATACTTCCAAAAACACAAACTTCTCACGTACATATAAATACGAATTCGCATCGCATGAACATACTATACGAGGTCTCTCAGGAAACTGTATTCGCAGTGTTTAATGTTAGCAACTGGCGTGCCAAAATCCGTTCAAACCACCTAAAATCCGATAAGGGTGTGTAATCTTAATTTCACAAATTTTTCAACTGTATTTTGCGCGGATTTACAAAATCATATTTTATTCTTGTATGGAAGTCGCAATCTAACAAATGGTAGTCGATTACCGATTGAAACAAACCACCATTCTTTGCTGCATGTTAGCTATTACCAAAAATACACAAAGAGGATCTTTAGGTACCAACTTAACGTATTTTTAGATCGATAACCACACTCACACGTCGTGAACGGATAATAAGATAAAAGCAAGAAATGTATTAATTCGAACAATCTAAAATGTATAAAATACATGACGTTTCGATCTCACCCCAGAGATCATCGTCAGGTGGGTAAACCTGACTTTAAATTCTTTTAATTTGTTGATAGTGGTTTTTATTATCTTATTAACGTATTTTTCCTATTACGTACGTATTCTACAGTTTTACCGAATACTGGCCTCACCGAGATTTTATTGAAGAAGTATTTTTGCAAGGATACGGAGCTTCACAGATTATTTGCATTCTTCTTTTGTTATTCTTGGACTTCAAACGCGTTTACACGCTTCAAATGTGTTCGATGCCTGTCGCGCGCGGTCTTACTTCTTAGCCAGTAATAATTACAGAATCAGATCGAGAGTAATCGAGAGTACGTGTCATGCGCCTTGGGTTCGGAAACAAATTAATGATTAGTAGGCGGATGACGTGAAAAAGTCGTGATCGCAAATTCAGTTGTTCTCAGCGGGAATTTTGGCTTAGAAAATTTGAGAAATAAACATAACGTAATAAGAACTATACTCTTGATGGAGTTCACGAATAGTGTCGTAATATTAAGCATTTTTATAGTGAACAGTTTGTCGCGGATGATAGTCGAAGGTGAAACTAACACTACTGTAATAACTATAGGATTGCTGATTTCGAATAGGACAATGACCGGAACATACGGATGGGCTAGGAGCGCTGCAGCTCTAACCATGGCTGAAGAACAACTCCGCAAAGACAAAATCATCGACGACAGTATTCAATTCAGGTAAATCTTTACAAAGCAATTTATGAACCGCTTTTCGTCTGATATGATTTTCATTTCCTATCGTTGAGAATCAATCTAAAAGAAATAGACCTGGGATATATCACGATACGCGTTTGACATTTCATATTGAAGACGATGTTTTAAGGCTTTTTTCCATTAAACTCGGAATAATCTAGCATTATAAAAGTAATTTTCGTGGGAATTTTTACAAAGGTTTCGCCAACATTCTTCTGCTGTATGCAATTTATTGTAGTTTCGTTTTCTTCTCTGATGTTTCGTAAATAAATTCTTTTTCTCGTGAATTATTGGTGGCTTTGTTTTGTGTATCAAGGTATATATCAAAGTCTGCAGTAAGCGCCGCGACTTCCGTCGGCGGGGCTGTAGAGTTGGTGGCTGAAGGAGCTGATTTACTTATTGGACCTGCTTATTCAAAGAGTAAGTGCGACTCACCGTACATTGAGTGGTTAAAGTAAAATGTCTTTCGACATAAATGAAAAGACAGAGAACGCCTTAAAAAGTTGTCTAAAGGTGCCTTAAGTTAGGTCGGTTGATAGTCGACACCCGTCCAGCTGTGTACCAACACACCACTCGAACAAAATTGTGCTTATCAATCAACAACCAACATCGCGGAGGATTTTTTTTCAATCTCTTTCATTTGATTTGATTTCTCGTAGATATTCAACATGTTACCTCGAGATGAATTGATAGATTGCTTTGGTTTTTTGCCAACCTGTTTTTGTCCACCGCTTACCTGGCGAAAAATGCGCTCAGCCGGGTTAGATTTGCCTTTTTTTCATTAAACCCCTGTATCATCTCTAGGGTAGTGGTTCTGTAATTAATTCATAAATTTACTTATTGGACAGATACGAAACCGGCTTTGTATTACTCATCGAACTTAAACCATCCTCATTGGAGTTGGTCTTCGACACATTCGGACCTGACCGACAAGACGGTATTTATAACACTGGTCAGAACACTCGGCTCCTATTCCCGATTCGGAGCAGCTCTCGAGGTACTTTTCAATGAAATGCATTGGAGGAAAATGGCTTATTTCATTTACGATAGAGGTAATTTCCAGTGGAAAGATGTAGTTTTTAATTCGGAGACAAACCTTGAAAGAGTGAAATGGGGATGAAAATTTCTACCTTTGTTTGCAATAAGATAGCCTTTGTCTTTATTGCTTAGGCCTTCTTTATGGTGGCTGATTCGGGCCATATCAGAAAACTTCTGTACGGGTAGGGCAACGATAAAAAAATTTCACATTGGCCCGTTGTTTGGTTTTTTCGCGCGAAGATTCAAAAATGTTTGTTTTCTCGCGCGAGATTGCTCTAGCTGTACAGAAATTCTTTTTTCTATGGCTCGAATCAACCACCATACTTCTTTCTGGGATGCTAGAATATATTTTTCTAGGTTGGTGTGCGTTTGGTAAGTCATCGATGGACACATATCTGGTTCGTCATATCAATTTCACTATAACTGACAGTATAAGTTATACTGATAACTCCTGGTTAACAGATACCTTCATAGACCAATCTTTAGATCGCCTAAAACGCCGCGCCAGAAGTAAGTGATAAAACCTTAGCGTAGCCTATAGAAAACATTTTCATGTTCCATCTTCGCAGAAAGCTTTGGCTTTGTTGTCAAACTTGTCACTTGGGCGATGTTAGACAAAAGACGATCGTTAGATATATTGTACACAAAAGCAGTAGAAGTCAATCTTCTCTCAAGAAAAGTGAACAACATATCAACATTTGCCCACTACTTGCGTGCGTTTCGTGTTACATTGCGAAAATAGGAGACTAGCCTGGCTTTTTAGGAAGGCCTGGGATTTTCTCTTTTCCTCTTAAATTTCACGGTCCATAATCCCGGCCAGGGTTTTGCAATTCATAACCTACTTTCTATTTTTGTGTGTGTTTCGCTTGCACTTCCAAATTCCGTTCAACCCTCCCATCTAGCTTTTCAGCATAAGTAAAATACGCACAATAACTAGTTTACCGATCAATGCTCTTTCATGAAGTAATCGTGCTATGTGCCGGCACCGGATCATCAGTTGTGAAGTATGAACGACGAATCATGCTAGCAGCTCGAAGGAAGGGGATGACAAGTGGGGATTTCGTCTTCCTCGTGCCCGGTTCAATCAACGCCGTTCGGACTCCAACCCCGTGGTATAAGGCAAACTCAACTGAAAACGAAGAGGCCTGGCAAGCTTACCAGGTTGTGATGGACGTAAGTTTATCATTACCATCTTTATCATATAAGGAATAGAAAATATATGCATGCATCAACAAAATAAGGTAATAAGAATGAAACGTGGTTTCAAGTATAAGTAGCGGTTTATAAACCTTAAACTGTACGACCGATAAGAAAGTAATTTCCGGATTTTCAGATATCTTGGGCATCAGCTGAGCAGAAGACCGAACAAGAATTCAGACGTATTTTACCGTACAAAATGACAGAATTCCCGTGGTTCTTCAACCACTCGTTGGAACGGTACCTGCGTCAAGATCCAAATAGCGATGTAAGTATACGCGCATCCACCGCTATATTTGTTTAAAAAAATGAAACGATGGAAATTACTGACTTTCGAAGCGTAGTCAACTGATCTCCAAGTGTAAATTCTACACTATACTGGGATGTAAATATCTGTATAAATAATTGAACATCATCTTTTACTTTTTGGTTCGTGTTTGCTAATTACAGGGTGCCCCGTATTCCGTGTACCTTTACGATTTGATGTATCTTTATGGTTTAGTTTTGCGCAAAGCGTGGAATACTAGCGTAGACATTCGCAATGGTTCCGCTTTGTTTGAACTGGCAAAGGGTGTAGAGTTCAGAGGTAAATGTTTATGGTTCATTTATGATAAGATTTGATATGGTATGATTTATTTTCAAGTAAAATCTTTACAAAATTAATGAATAAGATGATTAACGTATCTAACTGATAAAAACAGCGGGTTACTTTAATTCATTTTTACGATACCGTGATCTCTCAAACAAATAACCGAAATAACAGCTACATGATATGACCAAATAATTCCGAAGATTTTGTCGAGGTGAGATGGCTAAAGGGGTCGGACTATAACACGTTTAAGGAGTGGCAGAAAAGCCAACAATCCGGCTGAGAAATATCTTGTATAAGTTTCGTTGATGCAGATAAACTAATGGGAATTTACAGTCAAATTAAACAGACAAATACGAAAGCATTTGCAAATTAAAGTTTTTTAACTTTTGAAAGGTCCCTGAAGTGGAACCCGCAAGTAGAAATATAACAGAAAGATCAGGATATTGCGAAATGATAATAATTCGAGTACTGATAATGTCGCAACGGTACTATCTTGTCCCATCTTGTCGACAAACAATGTCGTTAAAATAAAAAAGGAATTGTTGGTTGTCTTATTTTGTAGGAGCGAGTGGAGATGTTCGGATCAATGATAACGGTGATCGTGATCCGGATTATTGGATTTGGGATTATCGGGAAATTAACGGCGTGAAAGAACGAATTGTCGCTATTAAGATAAATGCAAAGGACGGAGTAAGTATTATGTTCGTCACTTTTATAAGCCGATTTTCCCTATAGAACGATTCCTAGCAGTTGAACATCAAACAAACATGCAAAACATAAAATTTAAAAGATATCATCCTTGTATCATTTACTTAAGTTGGCTGATTCGGGCTATACTAAAAAAATTTCTGTACGACTAGAGGCACGATAAAATTTTTCACATTGGCCTACTTTTTGTTTTCTCGCGCGAGAATTCAAAACTTTTTGTTTTCTATTTTATTTCCACCATATTTACTGAATATGCCAGACGATAAAAATTGTAAGTGAACCTTGGTGGAGAACAGCTAGAAATGATCGCCCATCGGATACGCCGAAATGTGGCTTCAACAACGAATTATGCCCAGAAGATGTTCAAGGTATACACATTTAGTTACCCGCAGTTGGATCTGTTCAAAATTCTCAATGAAACTATGATACCATCAGGTGGTATAAACCACCATTTATAAAATCTTATTTCATACTTCAAAAGAGAGAAATAATATGATAGTCGGAATACTGGTCGCTTTGATAGCGCTGATAGTGGCAGCAGGAGTGGTTGTCTACATTGTCAGGTAAGAATAGACATCTAATGAATCTCCGCCAATACTTTACTTCCGACAGTGGGAACTATACGCTGTTTAAAAAACAGAGCTCTAAAATCAGCTTTGTGGAACCTGTGGAAATTTCATGGAAATGAACATGTCAACGTCTACTACTTGTCGGCATTATTGTATTGGAGTGTAGAGTATAATGTGAAAGCTGAAACGTAGGGACCCCTCAAGACCAATTCCCACAGCTTATACAAACGCTTGAATTCTCGCAGTACCGCGTCAGAAATATCAAACTCTTTAAAGACATGACTTCACAATCTGTAATGTCCTTATTTGGCGTTTCATTTCTAATATACAACAGCGCGAGTATTTTGTAAATGGTGCTTTTCACGTCCAGTTTTAATGGTGTAGTCTAATAGTGATTTTTTAACTTCTAAATGAGCGATCAATGTGAATAAATGTATCCCACCACCTAATAGCTTCTCGCAGACCACAAAGGAATTGTGTCTTCACGCTGTCCCTATCAATCATCGTATTTTTGAAGTAATCAACGATTTGTCCATTGTGAATCACCTATTATTTTTCCCTAAAACACTGCTTAATTAGTGTTATATATCGCAAACGACAGATTCGTTTATATCAACGTTCTTTGTTTTTCTTACCATAAAAAATCAGGTGTATAGCGCTTGTGCAGTTTCTGTATACATGATTCTTAGATCATATACAAGCTTATTTTCGTAACTCCGTTTTTCTATTGTGGTTCGTAACCTTCTCAAGGTGACCTGGACACACGTCTACTAATTAGGCCTATACTAATTAGACAACTGTCCAACGACGTTCATCAGAACTAGAGTAAAAACTGTCGTTATTTTGCGTTGCTTCTGATGAAATTGTAAGTGTTTGAAGGCGGCTTACTAGGAATCGTAAGGATATAGATATCCATCGATTATTGGGCGCAGTTCGTCGGGTGTTTCGTTTATTGGCCAAATATATGGGATAATTGTTAACAAATACCTAATGCGGATTTATTTTCTGTTTCTAATAAGACGGCGAAAACTAAAGGACGAATTACAAAGAATGCTTTGGAAGATTGACTTCACTGAAATAAGATTATCGTTTCAAAGGCGCGGGCTCGGAAGTCAGGTAGATTATGATTCCATTCGTTAATTAATTTGATCATGCCTGTGACTTCCATTAGTGCTGAGATTACTATTCAAGCATATACCTTTTGTAACTTGTAGCTTACAAGCGCAGTAAGCTTGGCACGCGAATCAGTTCCTTCCCAGGGCCAGATTTCAACCGAAAAAATGAACTCGCAGCATCCGCATCAGATATTTACGCAAGTCGGGCAATATCGTGGTCAGTTAGTAGCCGTCAAACGAATCCACAGGACAGCGCCGATAACTCTTACAATAGCGGACCATCTCGAACTGAAGGCCGTATGTGTTCGAATCGAAGTCCCTTTTCGTTGTTCCAATAAATAAGGTTTTCTGTAAGGATTCTGCGGATATATCTATCAATCTATCAAGCAATCTACATAAGCAATAGTTGTAGTTAATGAATGTTTATCTGTGTTGAATTATAAAATGGCAGATGAATAAAAACAAACTTCCCAGTGAAAACACGAAAGATGTCCACGAATAATTACAAAAATTATTTGTCTTTAAGTCATACCTATACACAACTGTCATTACTGTAATTTCATCTCACAGCAGGTAAGGTGTTATATGGGACGCCAAATAGAAAAAAATCAAACCAAATCTACCAATGAAATAAATAACAGGGCCATTATTCTAAGGTCTCAATAGATCAATCACATTCCGAATTTTGATAAGTTTATTTGATCAAATTTGTTTCAGATGAGAGAATCGACGCACGAAAATGTGAACCAGTTCATCGGCGCATGTCTGGATCCACCGAACTATTGTCTGCTATATTCATACAGCGCCAAGGGCAGTCTAGTGGTCAGTTACGGAATTCATTCCACAAACCAGTTTTCGAATTCTTGGCAAGCCCGCACGGGGCTCGAACGAACGAATCTTTTCGAAATAATCTTTGTTAGAAAATACTGATACATTAGCCTAATAATCATAGAAATAGCATCTAAATGGCCTTATGTATCCGATCATTCAGGGGCGGAAATAGGGTCTGATTCAGGGAGAAGTGCAACCCCAAAATAGGCATTTCATATCATATATAATAAGGGCAGCCCAAAAAACTCATCAGAAAAAAAATCAACTAATTTTTGGAAATACTGAGCACCTCTTGCACCCTCCCCTTAAAACGACCCCGATAATTGTTTAGTGTTGCGAGTTTGGTAGGTATCTAAGACCTATACGATTGATAATACATTTCGCGTTTAGTTAGTTTGCCGGCCTAAAGACGCATTCTGTATTTCGTGTTTGCATCTTTGAAGTTTTATTTTGCTACCTTACATTACGCACAAGTCAAAGAGAGTTCATATCAAATAATCTGTTTGTCGTTCGTTCAAAAAGCTGATTATCTGGCCGTGTCGTAAGTGATCATTTCTTTCCATTTTACATGAAAGGATGTTCTGGAAAACGAAGACATCAAATTAGATATTACTTTCAAAACATCAATGATCCATGACATTATAAATGTGAGTACAGAAAAATAGAGTCTTCATTATATCAAGTCAGGAATTTTTTTTCGCATTGTGAACATTGTGAATGACGTGAAAGGCAACTACAGTAATCACAGTAAAGATATCAGACTAACGAGATCTTTGAATGTAAAAAAAAAGAAAACAGCGGTAAGCTTTTGTTGTGCTTGCGTTGCTGAATCTGATACAACAACAGAGAAGTCGATGAAAGAATTCTAATTAACCAAAGTGTAACAACGAAAATGAGACCTTTTTAGAAAGGAATGTTATGCCTCAAAAGGCAAACCATACTTGATAGAACCATTCTTCGAATGCCGAAAAAAAATACAATTTTTGAAAAAATCCAAGATAATTGATAATATTCACGATACGAATCACGATACTCGGGATACTCACGATATGGTGGATTGGCAAATCTTTACGTTCACTGCTGATGATTTTAGGTAGCCTTTGTTAAAACATTTTTCCTCGTCAATCTGAATTTATGCTTTCTGGATAACGGATTTTGCCGCTATACGATCGACTGCTGCCAGCTTACAAAAGGTACACCAACTCGGACACCTTTTTTCAGGGCCTGGGTTATATACACGGGAACTATCTGAGGCAACATGGACGTTTGAAAAGTTCGAATTGCGTCATCGACAATCGATGGGTGTTGAAGATAACGGATTTCGGGTTGAATCGACTGAAGCAGGATAATAAACGAAACGTATCAATAAGTGACCAGGAAACCGGAGAACACAAGATATATCGAGGTACCGCGGTTCGAAAAATAACATGAACATGAAAATATAGTATATACTTAAGAAAAAAATGTATTCACCATATATATGAAAATGGTAATTTTCAGTTCCTACAATATCAGATGTGTGCTAATACGATTTAGAATTTAACATTTTACTCTAACTAGCGAATTGGTTCTAGTCTGGTATTTCTTAATCAATTTAAATCTTAAATCATACAATCGCAGTATTTTCGATTCCATGATATCTTCATGGGGCTAAAGAAGCTTCTTCAAAATATACATGTTTTATCATTTGTCAGATTTATGGTGGACAGCGCCGGAGTTACTGCGAGCCGCCACCGACGTATCACTAACTGGAACCCAAAAGGGAGACATTTACAGCATTGGAATTATCATATATGAAATCATGATTCGTTCATCGCCTTACAACACAGGAGAAATGGCACCAAAAGGTTTAGCATTAAAATCTTCTGTACTATGAAATTCTGCGGTTTCAACCCTGCCCGCCTGCTGAAAAACAGGTTTCCTCGTTACGTTAGAAGTATCCGCGTTACCACAATTATCATATTCAACTTCAGACATCATCGAAAGAGTGCAAGCTGGTGGAACGCCTTCATTTAGACCAACTATCGCTGCAACTGATAATTTGAATTCATGCTGGGTTGAATTGATAACGGAATGTTGGGCAGAGAATCCCGAACTGAGGCCCGATACAAACTCCTTAAAGAGAAGTCTTAAAAGCATCAACAAGGGGAAGTACGTAGAAGAGCGAGTCTCAGAACGTCGTCTTTGTGTTTGTCAACTTCTAAAAAGTGGGCCTGTTATAATCCAAATGTGATCAGACTTGGAAGCCATGGTCAGAGCCTTCATTATAACCGAACAGATTTTGGAAAGAGACTGACTAAAATATTTCTCCGCACATCTTATATTTCTGTACGAGTAATTCGCCAATGAGTCCCACCCCCCCCCCCCCCCCCAATCTTGAATATACGTTTTCTGATTGCAAATAGTAGCCACCACCGGATTACGTGAACTACCCAAAACCCAGAAGGGAAAGTGACAGTTACATCCGTCGAGTTAGTCTCTAATCTCCCTGATCATCACTGCTAATCCTAAGAAATAGCCATTTATGAAATGTGATGTTATCTCCGTGTTTATGTGACTCTTTCTCCAGGGGAATTAACATAATGGATCACATGGTCTCGATGTTAGAAAAATACGCCAACAACCTGGAAGATATCGTTGAACAAAGGACCCTGGAGCTGATTGACGAAAAACGGAAAACTGATGCCCTGCTTTTTAGGATGTTACCCAAGTACGCTTGAGTTATCAAGCATTGTCTTATCAACGAAATGTTATGATTTATGTAGCGAGCATAGTTGTATAAGTATATTCTAATGGCGTGTATTAATCTTTTTCTCAGAAGCGTAGCAGAAAAACTGAAGCAAGGGCATACGCTGTACCCAGAATCGTTTGATTCGGTCACGATATATTTCTCCGATATTGTCGGTTTTACTCGCATATCAGCTACAAGTACCCCGATGCAAGTGATTGACCTGCTCAATGATTTATACACAATGTTTGATTCCAATATCGAACGATATGATGTTTATAAGGTAAATGATTTCTCCAATAAGCAAGTGCTTCTTGGCAAGGGTTGCGCTTATCTAAATACGTTATCTAGGTGTTATACCCTTGTTTTTATCCAGGAACTTGCTTCATAGCCATTCATGATTCGTCTCTATATGGCTTACATTATAACATTGAAAATTAAATGATTTTGAATGTAGGCTCAAATTTAACTTTTAAACAATGTTGGGCACTAATTTTGTTTGATGATAAGTTTGAGATTGGTTCTGGAATTTGAAGGTTGAGACAATTGGCGATGCTTACATGGTAGTAAGTGGTTTGCCTCACCGTAATGGGAATAGACACGTTGCCGAGATTGCAGATATGGCATTGTCTCTTCTGAGTTCGGTTTTAACGTTCACCATGCGCCATATGCCTCAGGTCCAACTTCAAATACGAATCGGTCTTCATACTGGGTCTTGTTGCGCAGGTAAGGCATCGCAAAGCGGTTACTAACCACGGCATTTCAAATGAAACCATGTGAATTACTAATGCGTTACTAATATTAAAAAAATAATCTAAAGTAAACGTATTGGAATATAGGCGTGGTAGGTTTAGCAATGCCGAGATATTGTTTATTTGGTGATACAGTGAACACAGCATCAAGAATGGAGTCAAACGGGCAAGGTAAACGTGAAACGATTTATCTAACACCTCAATTTGTAGCAGATCAATTTGGTATGTTCTTGCGAATTTTTGACCGGTCTCTGATTGGAGTAATCAGAATGATTACTCCAAGGGTCTGCAACAGCTTTATTAGTACAGTAAGACCTTGTAGTGTACGCCAAGGTTAGACTAAATGTTTAGACTGAATCTTATTATTTCATTAATTCACTCAGTATTTTTCATTAAAGGTCTACGAATTCATATCAGCAATGAGTGTTTTGAATGTCTACAAATATTTGAAGGCTACCAAACAGAATGTAGAGGGATCATTGATGTTAAGGTATTATTTAGAAACGTACCGTACCCGGTACCCGGTATTCATTCTGCCACCTGATCATCTGGGCTTCTAAGTTGCATTCGCAAAAAGTTAGATACCAGTAGCCAGTTTACGGTGTTGAACCCCTTAGATATTTTTCCGATTTCCTTTTCGGATTCACGTTTTCATTCAATATTTTTGTTAACCTAGGGCAAAGGTAAACAAAACACATTTTGGTTGAATGGTAAAGATGGATTTGACAAGCGATTGCCATCAGCTGCAGATCTGTAAGTTGAAATGGATCTTACATATTCCAAATTTATCACGATTGTGGTATGAATACTTCTATCATTTATCTAGAGAGCCGCAGCATACGTCAGACGGATTCCCCATGAGAGCTGAATACAGGCGTGAATTCACTGAGCCTGAAAAAGAAGACAACCTTGCACCACGTAGTCAGATTTCCAAAAAGTAGCAGTCAGTTGAATGGTAAAATGAACGTAGATTTTTAAACTCACTTACGATGCTCAACTTGTTTAGAGTTTTTAAAATGTATCTAAGACTTTCCCAGGCATAGACATTTTGTTCATGTTAATTCATATAGCTCAATATAGATCTGCTCTTAAAGTCTTAATTTCGATGTTATTGACTTGCATTTTATGTTAACATTAGATTGAGAACGTCTCTGCTGAGATCAATAAGAGAACACCAATAATATATAGAATTGTAAATCGACAAATAAATTCTATGTCATGATCAATCTTATCCGTTAGATCGATTTTAAATGGGATCGAATTTTGTTTGCCAATTCCGGCCAGCCTCAACTTTCCCAAAACAGGTGACTTGTGAAGCTGGTCACCAACAGAAAAAAAATTGCAATAAGCTGCATCGATAAGAAAGACCCGTCCAGGTTGCCCGCGTCCCGGCGGCCGTGGAATTCCTCATGAATGAAATTGCCTCGAGAGGACTGAAAAACCTGGATCTGTGTATTCAACCACCTCTGCTAATTAGTGTAGCCAATACCAGATATAAACAAATGCATGTGAAACGTAAATTGGTCGGTTTTCTCTGGTGCATATAGTCTTTTCATTTAGTAGTGCTTCGTTTTAGTAACACTTGTTGCTTAACTCAACGAATGACAAATTTCAAAATCATATTTATTCTCATACAACAATTATACAAAATGCCAGGATTGCTCGAGGAATTATAACGTAAGCTCCTCAAACACGTGGACTTTTAAAAAAAACAACTACTCCAACCACCATAGGCGTATAAACTGTAAATGAGTGTTTATACGCCCCTTGGTCCAAACATACTCTCTAAAACAAAAAAGTCTATGGCCCAACCATGCACTCAATTGTCCATGGCCCCCGCACTAAAACCAGAGATAAACCTGGCCAAATACTATGGAAAGCGTAGGATTAATCACTCTGATTTACATTCTTTACATCATTTTATTTTCACATATCAAATTATTAACTTTTAGCTTATTTTCTCAAATTTTGATAGCAATTTTATTTCTATTACTATGTATGAAATTGTACTAACTTTAAAATCACAAAAGTTACATGTAGGGTATTTATAAGTCTTTATATATGATACATTTCCACTACAGTTGATTCATACAAAATGCATCAATGGGAAAATAACAAAAATACACAAAGAGTTGTAAACTTTGATCCATAAAACACCGAAAAAAGGACTAGTCTGAAAGTCTAAGATTATGAATTTGACAATTCATGAGGTCAATATAACCGACACTTTGTTATATTTCATGAAATATGAATCTATCATCGTCAACTTTTCAAATGACATCTAGATTGAGGACATCTTAATTATCAAGAAAAAACATTAAACCTACAAATTCACTCACTCTGGAAAGCGTAAGGTCAACTAATTAATCTTAATTATTACAAGAAAACTAAAAACATTGCCAAATTTTCCTCTTTAAGAGATTTCTTCAAACATTATCAACTACTTTTTTCACAAATTTTACATTTGTAACAAAGCAGGGTCTGATTTAAGCACTAGTCGAATTGCCCGGGACAAGTATATTTTCATTAGGGCATGAAGGTTATCATAATCACTCATCCACCGGGCTTGTGTAATTCTATGTCTCAAAGCTTTTATACCACTCGATGCAAGGGATTATTGTGTCACAATCAGACTATTCATGTAGAGCAAGTTGATTTTTGAGGGGGCAAGTGATATTACATATATGCTTGCCCCAAGGTCAAGTGGCATTTATTCCTCAGATCAAACCCTGCAAACTATTATAAAGGTTTTTCTTCGTGATAATTTAAGATAAATCAAGTATTTTCAAATAAATATGGTTTGATTGACGAAGCTGCGGTAACTTCAATTGTTTTATTCAACTTGATAGTAGATATAAATACAACTCTATATAAAGATCAGAAATTCTTCTTGTCCAGATATTACAGGCCCCACACAGACGCGGTTAAACTGATAATCAAAACAAAGCTAGGACAATTATTCTATGCTCTCGCTATTTTCGACAGGGCCTTGATTAGATCAGTATTTTATGAACCACTGAAAAGCACCAAAGTGAAATTTTTGCTATAAGACTTAACAATGAAAAGTTTTAACATGTATTATATATACTCCTCTATCTACAACTGCAGGCATTTTTTCACTGTAATGTTCTGGGCCCATTTTAAGAAAGCGCTACTGATTCACTGTCACTCCTTAATAATCATTATACACCCCATTTGAAGCTAAGTGATTATTCACGAGAGCCATCTCGTGATATGGATTTACCCATTACAATAAAAGAAGTTCAAACAGTTATAAACAATGTTAAAACGTTAAAAATTAGTCCTAGCTATAACTTTATGCCTTGTTATTCCTAGCTTTACCTCTCAAATGTAAATAATGGTCTCCTTTCAGATTAAGCTTTCTAAGTTTTCAAGTACGTAGATATGATCATCAAACAGATTGATGGAGGCTTAAATCGAAATCTACGATTCGTTTAAAATTTTTCAAATTGGTAACCTTCGAAAATATCAATGCCATCAAATTTGTACATCTACAATTCAGCAAATAGTTAATATTTGTACATCAACACTGGTCTAATGTTATGTTCTATGTTTCCTAACTATGTGATATCTACACGGACAAATAGCCATAGTTGACTATGTTTAACTATGGTAAGTTGGAAGATTAAACTCACAATTCATGTTGAAACTATATCTCAGTTTAGGAGTTAACTCAACGACCTACGAGTCAAAACTAGGCACTCAACACGACCATTTACCCTAGTGACTAACTTAACTTATCTATCAACCATGGATCGAAGACCAATATCGTGAATTAATGGAGCTTAGCTTTTATTAGACTCTCACATTGCATAAACATTATCAAATAGTTTCCTCGAAAACACTATATCATTCATCAGATTGGTTTGAAAAAAGTGATAAGCGAAAAAAACAATACTTTACTACAGAAGTCCGCTATTGTCTTCGCCACTCCTGGATTTCAGTGTTTATAACATGCACTATTATCTATGCTGCTGCTAATAAGATACACTATAGTCTTTGCTGCTTTTAAAACAGTGTTTATCCTGAATCAGTATTTATGAGATAATCCATTAGCTTTGTCCCTTGAATCAGTGTTTTTAAGATTCACTATTGTCTCTGCTGCTCCTGATATTTAATGTTTTATAGAAATCAACCGCCGATTGTAGAAGAATCCATCATTGAGTGATTAATCCGTTGCTGGTTCCTCAACTTTTCATCTGGGCTTCTGCAGTTTTCATCAGCAAATGGGTCGATCAGTATTCATCTACTTGTGAGTGTCTTCTTCAGGCCAATTTTTCCGAGATGTAGTTTGGCTGAAACAAAGTGAAGAAAGCAAAACATTTCAGACAGATTTATCATAATTTACGTGTCATTTCAAATTACCACCAATTTCAAAGCCACCCTGTTTTTCACAAAGTAAAATTCATTGACATCAATTGCTGATTTAAACCCCAATAATTAATTGCAGTAGTAGGACTAGTTCATCACTGTTTAAGACTAGTGAAGATAAAAGTTCAGCCATGTGGACCGGTAAATAGATTTTTATGATAGCCACTTATGGAATGATATTCATATGAGGACTGAAATGTCTATATACAGGTAATTTCATGTATATCAATTTACCTTTAAAGATTGCTGGGTTCAGTTCTGGCTTTTTCTGTGCACCGTTCCAGTTTGTAGATTTTGGACGAGTAGTTGATCTCAAGCTGGGCTTTTTCTTATAGTTGAAATTCAGCTGCAATGATTGAAAGAAGATATCCTGTAATGACAAAATATTTCACTCAGAATTTATCATAATAATTTCCATAAAAAATCAACTTACATTTCAAGTTTGCTGGGTTCAGTATCGGTTAAAACAATTGGTTGATGCATTTGATTCAATTTGACTATCTATATTACAAGATTAACTTTTTTTCTGCCTAATTTAATACATTAAGATTTTGGATATCTATATTACAAGCTAAACTTTTTTTCTGCCTGATTTATTACATCGAAATTTTGGATATCTATATTACAAGGTTAATTTTTTTTTTCTGGCTTATTTTATTACATTAGGATTTTGGATATCTATATAACAAGGTTAACTTTTTTTCTGCCTAATTTATTACATCGAGATTTTGGATATTCATATTACATGTTACCTATCAGTCTGGTTTGTAAAAAGGTAATACGCAAAATAAGTCAATACTTTACATTTTCTATTGTCTCTGCTGCTCCTGAATAAGTGTTTATAAGATACGCATTGTCTCTGCTGCTCCTGAATAATGTTTATAAGATACACATTGTCTCGGCTGCTCCTGAATAAGTGTTAATAAGATACGCACTGTCTCTGCTGCTCCTGAATAAATGTTTTTAAGATACGCATTGTCTCTGCTGCTTAAAAATAACTGTACATAATATACACTTGGTCTCAGTTGCTGCTGATTAGTTGTTTATACATCTGGATATACCGTATCTATATTATAAGGTTAACTTTTTTCTGCCTAATTCATTACAAAGATTTTGGATATCTATATTACAAGATTAAATTCTTTTCCGCCTATTTTAATGCCGGTACATCAAGATTTTGGATATTTATATTACAAGGTTAACTTTTTTTTCTGCCTAATTTATTACATCGAGATTTTGGATATCTATATTACAAGATTAACTTTTTTCTGCCTATTTTAATACCGGTACATCAAGATTTTGGATATCTACATTACAAGGTTAACTTTTTTTTCTGCCTAACTTATTCCATCGAGATTTTGGATATCTATATTACAAGATTAACTTTTTTTCTGCCTAATTTATTACATCAAGATTTTGGATATCTATATTACAAGATTAACTTTTTTTCTGCCTATTTTGATACCGGTACATCAAGATTTTGGATATCTATATTACAAGGTTAACTTTTTTTCTCCCTATTTATTACATCAAGATTTTGGATATTTATATTACAAGATTAACTTTTTTTACTCCTATTTTGATACCAGTACATCAAGATTTTGGATATCTATATTATAACGTATTATAAGTAGTTTAGCTGAAAAAAAGAAAATCCTTTCTAATATCATGGATCATAATTAACATATAAAAGATCAGCAATGTGGACCGATACGCAGATTTTGATAATAGTCAATTATTAAACGATATGAATCAGAAACGACAGAAGTATGATGATTATTGGGTTGAAAGGAGAGAGAACTCGGGAGGGGGCGTTAGATCTTTTAGACTCCAGTGTTTGGTGTAGACAGTTACTACAAACCCACCACACCAATTGAGAGTGAAACGAGGTTTGACTTCGAAAAATCGGAAATCGAAGTACAGATATAGTTGTGTGATAGGCGGTCGATTTTAAATAAATTTTTTTTTCTTTAAATCCAAGCACATAATTGGGAATTTTGGTTCCGGTTCATTCAATTAATCTTCCAACCAGTTTGAACCGGCAAGCGACTGATTGGGGTCAATTAAGTTGACTGCCTATTTTAATACATCGAGATTTGGAATATATATATTACAAGGTTGAAGAACAGGTGGGTAGATTTTAGATTTTAGGTTTATATCAAGCTGGGCCTTTCCGGATTAAGCTTAGCTGAAATGAATAACGGAACGATATTCTGTAGTTACACAATCCTTTCTGTATCATAGATCGTAATTTACATGTATATCAACTTAACTTTCAACATTGCCAAGTTCAGTGGCGACTAGGATTTTCTTGACGGCTGTACATCTTTGTCTTCGTGAGTTTTGTCGAAGCTGAAATTGAGTAAAAGAAAAACATTTAGTAGTCACACATTTCTTCATCATTAATCCTAATTTACATGTGAATCAACTTAACTTTAAAGATTGCGGACTTCACTATTCTTTTTTCGGCATCATCTGTAGTCGCCTTCTACCATCTTCTTCTTCAACTTCTTGGGAGTCCTGAAATGAAAAAAAGAGAAGAGCGATGAAAACCTGGTACGGAACAAAACTAATGTTCGAAAGCTTTTCAGCTCTCCGTCGCCGGTCACATGCCAAGAACACCAGACAATGAGCCAGCCAGGAATATACTGCCCTCTACACGCCCTCACACAGAACACGAAAACCAGAATGACAACCCCTCACATTCCCCATCTAACTGCAGGATGCACTTGGCGACGTCAGTAACTGACACACCTGTAAAATTGCTCGAAACACAAATAGCGCAGTACAACCAGCTTGACCGGGATTCAGGATCCCAACTAGCACTCAAAGGCGTGACAAGAGACTTCATCCACTGCCCGAGGTAGTCACAAGGACTCAATGAAACTAGCACTCACAAGCCGACTAGAGACTTCATCTCTGCCCGAGGTTGTCACAAGGACACAATGAAAACTAGCACTCAAACTAGAAATCAAAGGGCGTGACAGTAGAATCATCCCTCAGCCGACTCAGAATACCAGAAACAAAGGGCGTGACAGTAGAATCATCCCTCATCCGGGTGGTCACAAGGACCAATGAATGCTAGTGGCGTGACAATCCAGTATAACCACTCCATTTGTATCCCGCGCAATCCCACAGATATGCCCGTCATTGACATCACCCAGCACACTTTGTAGATAGGTGGGGGCAGTGAGGCCTCGTCATCCTAGTTTTCGTGTTCCGTATGAGGGCGTGTAGAGGGCAGAATTTCCTGACCGACTCTTTGTCTGACATCCTCGACACATAACCGGCGAAGTAGAGCTGACGCTTTCGGACATTAGTTTTGTTCCAGCAAACGTTGAAATTCGACAGAGAAATTGGCCCTGAAAAATAAAACGGGTTAATTGCTGAAAAATAGAACGGATTAATAAACACGGAACAGTACAGGACAGCACGGAGACGAACAGTAACACATAAAACATAAAGACGTCGTTCCTCAGGAAGCAGGAACAGAAGCAGGAGCGGGAGCGCAGTGAAAATCGCCAGGAGGAGAATCCACGGTAGCAATTTCGTGTTAATTAAGTCGAATTTCGACTTAATAAGTCGAAATTCGACATCGAAAATAAAACTCGAAATTCGACTTAATTAACACGAAATTCAACTTATTATGTCGAAATTGGACTTAATTAACACGAAATTCGACTAAAAACTGTGAAAAAATTTTCTCGTATGTCACCTAGGGGCTTCCGTAGAAATAAGTCATTTTACACATAAATATTTTCTTCTTATAAATCAACCTTTCAAATGAATTAATAGTCAGAACATTTCCCTTATCGTTATTGTTGAATCATTTTCGATATTTACGACGGATCAGAATATTCATTCAACTCAAAATGTTCTTCCATTCGTCTAGCACATGCCTAGATATTTCGCCGTTTCGTCAAACATTGTTGTGAGTTTGGGTTATTTTCGGGACCTGACATGACAGGTTCTGGAAACTCTGCTGACAGACATCGTTCAATGTGGTGATGGTTGACGACATTTTCACGGACAGTGTGTGTGATTTTTGGCATTGAGATAATGGTAAGTATTGATGGTTTAATATAGGGATAAATGTGAAATATCCAATTTGTGAAACCTATCACCCGCATTTCGCTCATGAAGTTGGCGCAACATTCTCTACGGATCAAATCGGACGTTCATCTTTCTTTCTTACACAGTACACAGCGTCCATTTATTTTCAATCAAAGGGCCAACGCGTTTACCCAACTCGCCCAAAATACTCCAACGCTTTGATTAGCTTTACAAGATAGCGCCTGTGACTGTGTGACAATAGCGATCGTCGATGGATTAAAAAGAAAATGGTGGCATTTTTAACTGGAGATAGGGCCTAATTCAGATTCTGGGTTCTAGAGGGCATCATTCATTGTTTTTTTTTTTGAAAACCTTTCATGTTCAACTTTCATTCATTTTTCAGGCTGACCATGACTACTATCACACGTCGAAAAAACCGAAAAAGGCGAAAAAATGTATCGGTCGACGAAACTGTTGCGTGCCATACTGTACGAAATCCGGCTACTACGAGATCGAAGGGCACGGTACCGTATCGTATTTCAAGTTTCCCTCGGACCCCGTTCTGCGTCGGAGCTGGCTGTCGAACGTACGCCGAGAGGAGGGCGAGTTCTTCAAAATAACGGAACATACAAGAGTTTGTTCGCAGCATTTCGTCGACGCGGACTACCGCGACGTATCGAACTACTCCGGGCGTCGGTATCTAAAACCGGACGCCGTGCCGTCGGTGTTTCAGTGCTTCGAAGGTAAAGATTTCGCGTCGACGAGAAAAACCGGACAAACGTCGCTTAAAAACGGCGGCCCGAAGGTGGGGTCGGCGATCGCGTCGGAAACTAGAGGACGTACCGTACAAAATGAACGGCCGGAGAATGAAGTAAGCGTTGAACCGTTTTCGGAAAATGATGTCGTGTCTCCGATACTAAACGGAGCTGCCGATGGAAGCTACGAAGGTAAACTCGAACAATCGACATCGACGGACGTTCGAAATCGTCGCGAACTTTTACGAAAAGTAACCGAACTCGAAAGAGAAAACCGCGACCTAAAGTATCGGTTAAAGAATTGTCGTTGCGAAAGTTCGTTCTGCGCGGATGGATTATCCGAAGATTCGGACGTGTACTTGTACACGGGTTTTCCCGACAAAAAGGTTTTCGAATCGGTTTTGAGTTTTTTGAATCCCGGATCGAGCGGCGAGAATCTGATGGCCGGTTGTAGCGGCGCGTCGACCGACGGCGGTAAACACGGCGGTTTATCCCCGCGCGATCAGTTCTTAGCGTTTCTATGCCGAGTCCACCTCGGCTTATCGGAGCTTGACCTAGCCGGTCGGTTCGGCGTGTCGGTATCGAGCGTCACTTCGATCGTTGTAACCTGGGCGAATTTTATTTCTTTCCGATTGGGCGGCTTGTCGATATGGCCGACGAAGCAGCAAGTTGTCGATTCCATGCCGCGCGCGTTTAGAGAAAATCTCCCGAACGCGCGGGTTATAATCAACTGTAAGGAGATTGCGTGCGAGTTGCCGCCGTCTCTCATTCAGAAATCGAAGAGTTACTCGAATTCCGACGACAATTCGAACGCGTTAAAGGGTCTCGTCGGTTTGACGCCGTCGGGTAATGTCTGTTTCGTATCGCAGCTCTACATCGGCGGGATCAGCGACCGAGAAATTACCGAACGCTGCGGTATTCTACAGCGACAGCATTTCGATCGCGGAGACGATGTCGTCGCTCGCGACAGTTTCGATATACAGTCATTACTCGACCCTCTCAGCCTTCGTCATATCACGATCTCGTCTGATGATCAGATCATACCCGTCGATCTAGCTTCCGGTGCTACAACGCGATCGGTCGCTTCTCGACGAATTTGCGTCGAGAGGCTCGTTAGTAAAATGGAACGTTTTCGCATTTTCGACCAGGTCATCCCGATCGCGTTACTTGGGTCGGTGAACGAAATCTGGACCTCTTGCGCGTTGCTAACGTTGTTTCAAAGCCCGATCGACCCTAAACGAGATTCTATTAACCGTAGCGATACCGAAGTCGAAGTAGGCCCACCGCGTGGTTCAACTGCAGCCACGATATGAATAGATGGATGAATTTTCTGCATTTATGAACTTCGATTTCAATCCATGACGATAATCATTTAAATCCATGACGATAATCATTTCTGTTTTTAGTCAGTTTTATTCCGGTGATTTTTGGAATACAGTAAATCTGTTAAATCATGTGTTCATTAGAAATACTGTAATCGTACTAGGCTCCCAAGTTTGGAGGTTTATCAGATATGTGTAAAATTTCGACAATGTGATTAATTTCCGACTATAGATCGAAACCTGATCTCTAGTCTGTTGTGACATGCAGAATGATATTTTGTATGTGTATTTAGTTGTATTTAGCGGTAAAATAAATGATTTATGAAATTAAAAGCCGAGTTTTGAGTCTGCTGGTAATCGATCTGGACGTATCGGCCCCACTCCACGCCGGATTTACGCGAAGCAGCATGTTTTGCAGACGAAACATGAAGCCTTAACGGCCGTTTAAAAAGAATTATACCAATCGCAATTGTGAAATAAAAATGAGATAGAACCTAAGTTAAAATTCTGGCCATTTCTAAAATTTTATTACTAATTTTTAGTCTGTGCGGAACGTTTAGTTTTCCAACAATAATGAGGGGTGGTAGGTAGTCATGCAATTCAAGCCATCATTTATTACACGTTACTTCCCTGTTGTTGAAAATCTTGCCAGTCCTGGACCAAACCCCAATGAACGATGTGATCTGTGTGCTGGCCACAAATGCACACAGATCGCTCTACACTACCCATTACACACCCCAGTACCCACAGCTAGCTTTCATATATCCATCCAAATATTTAGTGTCTTTCTTCCTGGATTGGTGTTACCTGTCACACGTACAGTTCTATCCAGTTGTACCTCGTATTTCCAGCATTCCCAGTTAACTTATTAGTATCAATCAAGAATCGTAAATTGAACTGTTAAGACATTTCATTTCAACACCAAATTACGGGATGGATGATCATAACTACATTGGTGCAGGCCCTATGCTTATATCGTAATAAAACCTCAACATCAACCAAAGAGTCACTAAAAAGTTGCTTGGTTGATTAGTCGCAGTATATGATGATTGATTTGAGGAGGAATAGGAAACAAGTTTCCGATCAGATAGAACCGCATGTCAGATCGACTATCCTGGTGTTGGTGAAAGTTCTGTGGCCTCTCCTTGAACTGTAATGTCCTGAGGCTAAAGCGTTCAGAGGGATAAAAATAATTCAATGAACTCGTTTTCTATGACAATTCATTTTATTTTCGAAATTCATGTTGTTTTTTTTTCACCAGCCAGAGTTTCAGCTATATATGAATAACTTTTGGTCAAACATTAATATTGGGTATCAATATATACATGCTACTAGTACAGCAAATAAACATTGAAAAACGCTAAGTGAAAAACAAAACATGAGAAACTTGATTTTTGAACATATGAAGCTTTACTAATATGTGCAAAAGATACATAATAAAGTAATTTCAAGGTACGCCATGTTCTTCCTTCAAATATCTATGATCTATTCTTCTAAAACTTAACAAACAAACCTATAAATTCAAGGCCACACTCATACATAAGAACAAATCAAAATCAACAATATAAAATTAACTTTCGAGGTTCAATGTTTCAACAAAACCACTGTCTTGACTACGTAAAGTGGAACCTGGTCTATGACGAACTGAATTTTGCCCTAAGTCGGACAATTTAATCAATTTCCCACTCTCGATACAAAGAACTATCGGTTAGAGCGAATAGCTTTTCTGGTCCCCTGAAGTTGGTTGTAACAAGGTTCCACCGTATGTATGTCTGCTTAACCAGAAGCGGATCTAGGAGGCAAATTTCGAAAGACTTGTTGCATCCCATAAGGACACCTTGTCCACTAGGGGCACTACTGCACCGAAATGCACCAATTATCTTTGTTGACAATAGAAAAGGGCACTCCAAAAAATTTGCTGGACTTGTACAAGTCTCACAAGCTCCCCCGGATCTGCCCCTGTTAACTGATCTGAGGCATTTTTCAAAAGGTTACACAAGACCGAGAGAAATAGCGAAATTAAAAAGAAATTACAATCCGTTATAAAAATTGTAATACTTTAAGGTCTAGGCTTTAGATTTACATACATCTAACAATCATTAGAAAAATCCTTTGGGTGAATATTTTATGATCAGTCAAGACCAAAATTTAGTCCTTGTATGAAGCGTACAGCAATTTGGCACAAAAATGATTATCTAAGATATTTTCCCATCATCATCATGGATACTTATCATGAGCATTTTTCGATAAATGCACATAGGTAAAATTACATTTTTCAAACCTCCCCAAAGGATCTTTTTTTTTTCTTGGAGAATTTTTTCGAACGTTTTCTTTCTAATCTTTTTCGTAAAAAATCTTCAAAGCATGAAAAGCGACGTGAAAAATTTAATTTCATTTCATGATCGAGTTGTTCATAAATATACCGATTATGTATTTACGAGATGTGATATAGATGACACATAAATATACAGTAAACCGATTCATTTTAGCTGCTCTGAAATATCTGCTGTCCAGAAAGTGTATTTCCATTTGCTTGTCTCTTTTATTGAAACAATTTTCTGTCTTTCCTCCGTGCCATAATCTTCACCTCAAAATGATGCATATATTCTCATGCATGTAAGATGATCGTGCAGAAAAATCTCTGCACAACCAAAAATGTATTTTCAGTATGACATATCTACCAGCATGTCATCCAGACCTGGAACCTCTCATTTTTGTACTAAAGACTAATAAAATTGATCTCAGCAATGCGGTCTTCAATTGCTCATAGCACCTTTCAATATGCGTCGTAGACCAAAGAGTTGTAACTCTAATTTAGCTTATTAGTCAATTAAGGGGTGAATAGTGCATTTGGTCTATCAAACCTACCCCAGATTTTACAAACAAGTTTCAAGTTTAACACTGGGGTTATTCAAATCACTTTCAATTGAGTTACTTCCAGGTTTCGGATAACCATTATCTGAACAATTTGCATCATTTTGAGATGAAGTCCGAAATCAAGCTTTTTATTCGTCATCAGCACCATCAGTGATTAAACCTTTCTTACCATTATGTCAATTTTGAATTTGGTAATTACAAATCTTCGTATTAAAAATATTTAAATTTCTATATAATCCATACAGGCAAGTCCATCACATCAACAACTCACGCAATTAAGTACACGTAGCTTCAGATGCCAGTCCCTTTTTAACGCTAACGATATTCAAGGTTTTTTCATGCGCTTCGCTAACGCCAAAATGTCGCGGTTTAAAGCGACGCGTTTCGTTGCTAGTGCAAATCACAAAAAGTTTCGTCCACTCGAAATAAATCGATCGTGCGTTCCGGTTTGTGACGTTCATTATTTTTTCAAACATGTTGTTAAGTCGTGACATCGATTATAGACGGTTATAAATAGGTATTTGATGATTAATTTCTTGGCGGCGGCGGCGGCGAAGAAGCGACCGGTCGATGAGATCACTTCTTATCGATGAAAGCTCTGACCAGGTCAATCGGCAGCGGGAATACGATCGTAGAATTCTTCTCAGCGGAGATAGTGTTGAGGGTTTGCAGGTAACGCAGTTGTAAGGCGGCCGGCGATTCGGCGATGACGTCGGCGGCTTCTTTCAGCGCGCGCGATGCTTTCTGTTCACCTTCGGCAGCGATAACCTACAAATTAATCGTCGACGATATACTAGAAAGAACCTCAGGGCACTTTCTTAATGAGGTGAGGGTTCACTCCTCGTAAAAAATATTTCTTTTTTATGACCGGTAAACTGAATCTCGGCATTCAGAGTTGAAACCCACAGTCCATGATTAAAACATTTTTTGGCTGTTAGTTTCGGAGTTAACACTACACTCCACCATCAGAGAAACCGAGTAACATGATTAATTATGAAACCGTCAGAAAATAAATGGTTTAACCATGGACTGCGGGTTTTTCTTTTTTTTTTTAATGCAAGATATACTGACCTTAGCGCGAGCTTCTCTGGCAGCTTCAGCTTCTGCAGCCATAGCTCTCTGTAACTGTACCGGCAAGCGGACATCTTTACTATAAAATAGAATTCAGCCGTTAATATACAAAGAATGTCATCATAATATCTTCGATCAAATAAGGCAGACAACACAATTTCTGTTTCAAGTTTCTATTGGTATTGACATGTTTTCGAGATGGAAAATTCCAGAAGCTTTACAACAGCTCTGGGCTACACCTACCCAAGTTTGAAAAAAAAAAATCTTGCACATTTTCGTTTTGTCATGCGATGATATATATTGATTTGGAAGCCTTAAGTTGATCAAAAATGAATGAATGACTGAGCGCTCATCATGCCTGCACTATGGCTCGCGATTGAAAAAATGTTCCCGCAGAAAATACCTATTGTCTCTCTATTTTAGAACATGACGGTATATTTTCGACAGAATTTCATAACAACTGCTCACGCTCAGCTTGGCAAAATGACAAACTGGATAAACAAACGACATTCCGAGCTTGTAAAAGAATACAAACATCAATACTAATCAATACAGATGAATGTGCGTCAACTGCGATGTTGATCTCTCGCCACATTGATGTGATGTGCTCTTCTGCTCGAGGGCTGAAAATATTGAGCTTTGAAGTGTCGGAAACACATAGACAAAATAAAGGGTTAGTGGCGCCTATACGCTATATTTGATCTAACCCTGAAGTAAAACTCCTCACTTCAGCTGTGGTTATTAATGATTTGGTAACTATTTATTACTCCACAGAGTTAATCTGTGTCTTGTTTCCAGATTTTTTAAGGTGGCCATTTTTATTTTACTATTCCTTGACGTGCATGTTGTTTTCTTTGACTTGAGTTGCTAAGAATCCGATCAATTTACACAGTCAAATACGTAAGACATAGGTGGTAACTATTTTTGGGCGGTACCAATGTCAACAGATTTCCCTGATTTTAGCTTTTTTACAAAATTCCCTGATTTAAAAAAAAAAGAAGAAAATTTCCTGACATTCCCTGATTTCCAAGTAAGTCGCCCCCCCCGTTTTTCTAGCTGTGTACACTAAAAGCTTAAAGCATGATGCCAATACGTATGTGTAATGGTTAACGCCAGGGATCTCAAGTTTATTATTGCCTAAGAATGTCAACGTAAAGATTTTGTCATAATTTCACTTACATTTCGACACGTTCAACCTTCACTCCCCAGTTATCCGTAGCTTCATCAAGATTCGACTGTGGAATAAATATTAAAAAATCAAATGAATATTGGTTACACTTTATATTCAATCCTGAAGGCTAGATTAGATTCCGAAAACAAACATTGATGATAGGAAAAAGAAGCCTATAACTTTGTGGATGTGGGAAAGACTGTTATAACGCCATCTCTTGAATGCTTAAATCATCTCTTCGTCTCTTTATTACCTTAATATAGTCAACCACCGATATACCGCCCTCCCATATACCACCACCCCACCTACCGCACCCCACCTACTGCCAGGTGGTATATCAGGGGTTGACTGTACATGTATATACATGTGTGATGCCAAAATTTCTTGAATAAGCCAAATCTCATTCATATTCAATGAAAATAGCATTTTTCATCTATAAAGCCATGTATTGCTGCTTGGTCCCGGTGCTTGAACAGACTTTTGGCCATAACATGTCATTTTCAGGTGATCACACTGACCTGCATCTGGTGGCTGATGTTTTCACGGTCGGACAACAGTTCACTGAGGTTCTTCATACCGAGCACGTTACGTAATGTAGTCGCCGATAATAATCGCGTCGATCGACTCGCGTCTTCCACATTCGTTACGGACATAGTTGCGTTATAAATACGATAATAAACAACAGCATCGACGGCGACTGTCACAGAATCTTTAGACAGAATCTGAATTTCGAATGGAATATTCGTTAACATCTCATTACTGAGGCCCAACGCGGGCAACGAAACAGGAGACGGAAACATGTTTCGGAGTGTTTCCCTGCGTTGTCTGTATTTACGACAAGAAACCTGGTTTTGGGAAACAATGTTTCTAACATCAACCATATCTGATTCAGTGTTTCTGTTTTCATAGTGCTAACAGGGGTGGATCAAGTTTTTGGAAAGAGGGGTGAACATGAAATATTGGGACACTATTTACATAAGTTTTTGGCCCATAAAGGGTCCTCCACCAGACTAATTAGAAAAATTTGATGCATTAAGGTGGATTCTGAGCACTTTCCTGGTTGAAATTAGGAATGAAATATGGGCACAATTTTACCAGTTTCTAAATAACTTGGGGAGGAAATTCCAAGGTCACTCCGCCGAAAAAAGGGGTGCACCCGTAGATCTGCCACTGTTTTGATACAACTTACTTGCCTCCCAGATGCTCTAGAAGTCTTTTACTAATTTCTTCAGTATTCGTAGATTAGATAGAATTGGAAGGCAACAGAGGTAAAGGTTTCTGACCGAATGAAAAGAGCATCCGTGCTACAACCTGGCACAATTTGCTTTTTATAGATTTCTCAAAAAACCATTGGTAATTCCCATAATCTTCAAATCAGACTTACCTCTTGTGGAGGTACGTCGAATGAAACGGTCCTGAGGTCGATCTTAAAGTATTGATCGGTACACGGTATGATGAAAAAGAGACCGGGTCCTTTAGCGCCTCCCGACAGCAAACGACCGAGACGGAATATGACAGCTCTTTCGTATTCTTGTACAACCTAAAAACGACATATGTAGGCGATTGCTTGGGCAGTCGGAAGTATAGTCCGGAAATAGTTCGGAAATTAAGCGCATTCGGTTATTAGTTCCGACCAGTCGACTAGATAAGAAAACCGAATTCGGCACTGGCTGCGATCAGGGGTGAGTCCAGGGGCAGACTTTGACAAGAGCACTCAGAAATTATTAAAAGGGTATATATACTGAAAAAGGGAAGTTAAGTATCCAAGCAGCCAAAACAAGGGTCTGAAAAATTTTAAAATTTCAGTGCATTTTCATACAATTTCTAGGCACTCAAGGGATATTCAAGAGAGAATATAGGCTATATCTTGCGCTGCAGACTGCTGTCTTATTAGTTGTCGATGGAAAAAGTGCACTGAAAAATATTGCATCTTCAAAATGAGCTCGGAAAATTGCGACGGGAGCACTATGCTCCTTGTGCTCCTGTCCGGATCTGACCCTGAGGCTGGAATACATATACATACCTTCAAACAGAAGGCTAAAGAGAATGGTATAGTACACAGGATGAGCAACCACGACAACGCTGTCAGGAAGTAACTACAGCATCCCATCTTTTCGTCCGTGGCTGAAATGAAAACATCGAAACATTTAGAATAACATCGTCAGGACAGCGATGATTCCGGTATAGTACACAGGATGAGCAACCACGACAACGCTGTCAGGAAGTAACTACAGCATCCCATCTTTTCGTCCGTGGCTGAAATGAAAACATCGAAACATTTAGAATAACATCGTCAGGACAGCGATGATTCCAGCGCTCTTAACTTCCGCGCGGCCGTGAGTGGAGAGTGAAGCTATAAATAGCACATTGTAATAGCATGCTAATCAATAGATTCACACAGCGAAGCGCTAATACTGGAAGGATTGGGTGACATTACACATTGCCAACTGCTTTTCCATTTGATGCGATAATCAAAACTACTAAACAGTAGTTTAACAAAATCAGATTAAGTTTAACGCAGCTGTAAGCCGCGATCACACGAGCATTTTTGTCCCGTGCCGAATTAAGCCAGGAACAACCATTCACACAGGTGTCAAATAGGCGTACATTGCCAATTAGGCTGATAAAAAATATAGGACCAGGCCCGAGCCAAACTTATTGAATTGCAACTGGTTCCACAAGTGATTCACTTCGCTATGTCGTGGCCGTTTAGTATATGGTTTACATGTGAACTCGCTCCCAAGTAAGCCATGGGCCAAATTTGACTTGAGCCTGATCTGGGTTAAATTGTCCTGCGTGATCAAAGGCTCGATGTAATTTTTTCATTTTCTATGTTGTATTATTACCCGCTAGCTGAATTTAGTTTTATATCCATATCCTCATGTGCATGATACGCAGGCAGCGCTGGTCGCGGATTTGAAAACAAAATGTTATAAGCAAATTTTCATTGTAAGCTGAATTACGTTAATCCCATCAAACTTCGATTCAGAGATACCTACATCATCTGATAGAATCTGCCGGACAAAAAGCGGACCGGCATAGCACTAGCTTACCTTTGAGAAATATTTCAAGTCAAATAAAAAAAAAACTGTTTTACATTCCTACGGACTGAAAAGCATTCCTTTTACAAATCGATGTGATCATTTTTTTCGAACTCAGTATAGATAGATAATGAAACAGTTCTAACAATAAACCCAATTTACCGGAACTCCCGTATGTCGCCTCAGAGCTGGAATGTCAAATCCCGGATGTCAACTCTATACCGTGTAACTAATATTGGTCGCGTTACAGAGCAGGCGTAAATTTACCTACAAAACATTGACTACCTCCATCTAAACACCATCGTCACTTTGTTTGAGAAAAATTTCAACTGTCATCAAGCAAAATTAGTGAAATGATCTTTTCTATCTTAACCCATAAACATTGATCTCTAATGTAATGATTGATCTCAGTGCATCACCCCTGCCATCAGTATCCACCATACTATGCATTATTGACCGGCTACGATGATATCTACTCGTCCTTCTCATTCACTTTCACAATTCATACCTTCTATCGACAAACTGTTACTCGGACGATCGGCGATTTTTGAATGCGAACTTTCATCATCATCGCGCTGCTGCTGCTGTGTATATATCATATTCCTGCTACCGTTTTCGATCACAGACGCTTGCATGATTACAAATCGGCGCACACACTGCCGAGCAGTGACAGTGTATCGGTTACGCCGATGCTATACATACCCATACGACGATGACGGAGAGGCAGAGAGAGTGTGAGGAGAGAGAGGCAGAGCAGAAAGAGACGTTAAGAGACCTGCCACCATCCACTCTACATGCATATTCCCGATAATGAGAGTGGATGGCGTTAACCAACGCTATTCGGAATAACAGATTTGGAATAACGGATAGCTGGGGATGCTGCAGAAATCGATGCTAAATTTCTAGATACTGTCCATAGTTATCAGGTTTACTTTTGACTAGGAATTAGGAATTATGAATTCACTTACGCTCCAACCCTTTCCATGGTATATAGAGCGAGACTATATACAATATTTACAAAACAACAGAAAATATAAACTCTTAACAAAATATAACAAAGTTATTAACAATACATAGATACACTATCTAAAATATAATAATTCAATGATCTATACAAATCTAAGCCTATTTTGATGAATTTAGCTAACCGGGTTGTTAGAGTTCAAGACTATCAAGGTTTCCAAAAGTAAAGTACAAGCTAATAAAACTAATTCATCACCTAAAATATTACAAAATGATTCTATCTAACTGAAGGTTTGATAATCTATTCGCAGGTAAAAGATAAGACTCAATCCAAAAATTTGAATTAACTGATTACTTAATCATCTGATTGTGTCATGCAACGCCCCCTGATGAACATACTCAGAAACAGATGACATTGAAACGCGGCACGAGTTACACGTCAACGTGTAACAGCTGAGCAATTTTTAGCTGAAAAGCGAAGTGAAAATACGCTTTTGCCACTCAACTATTCAATATGAAAATTCTAAAAAATAACCATATGAAATGAGATGGGAAACAGTCAGATATTTCAATACGTACGAAAATTGCGTAAGGTTCTACCATACATGTACTTCAAACGTTGGCACTTTTACAAATTTGATCTCGTGGGCGGACTATTGTATTCGCTATGGGCTCGAATTCTACTGTCTCAAGATGAATTAGTAGATCGCAATATGCATGACGAAATGACAAATGTAAATTCCAACAATTGTTGCCGGGCTTTTTTAGACTGAAGAAAGGTAGTTCCCCGAAATAATTCTAGTATTTTCAGATAAACTTATTAAACTCAACAGTTGTGGGATTTGACATTTCTTTTCCAAGTCTAAAATTGACGCCTAGATTTTGTTGATTTGGATGTTTTGACTACCGTATGATACAACAGTTATCAAAAGCAAACAGTTAGGATAATAAAACAGCCCGTAAACTACATAAAAATCCGATAAAATGTAAAAATTGTATCTATCCAGAACGAACTTCCTACAAAGTATTTTTTATCACGATTCAGTCGTTCTCGTGAAAAAAAGACAATCAAAACACTTCAAAAATTTAAAAAAAAAATACCAACAAACCTACCATCTTCTAAATCATCTTTATTTTTTGACTTGAACGTCGTTGATGGGCCCGGATCGGCGTAGCCACCATCATCTCGATTATTATGATAAGCGGGACCGACTTTTGATTCCATGTCGATGAATTCGCGATCACGACAACGATATCCTCAAAAATACGACGCGGTTTTTTAAATATTCTATCGCTCTTTCCGAACGCCAATGCTCGTCCCCGAGACCGACCGACGAGGAGCTCCGTCGTTACACTAACTATATAAAACAACAGGGAACTCCATATATGTATAATTCTAATTATCCAATGAGGCTTTAATCCACGTAGGTACAAATGATACACAACCTGTTGTGGTCATTATTACCTCTACATCATCAATTATCATACACAACAATAGCGCACTGTATCATCAACTGCTGGTTACCAGCAATCAATGGAATAGTTTGTGCATAGCTTAACAGTGGTGTCGCAATAATGCGCAGACCGTATCCGTTGTGGTGCTGTAACCAGTATGGACATCTATATACTCGCGTGCCATATTTTCTAAAAGATGGATTCATCAAGCGGAATGAGCTCGATGAGAGAAAAGATAAATTAGGGGCCATCCGATGAAGTTTGTGCCTAAGAAGATTTGTACGGAAGTCTATGAAAAAGCTTGGGAAGGAGGAGAGGTCGATGGACCTAGAGACTTAGTCGAACTGGACCAAGACCCACCCCCCACCCCCCCCACCGGGGCTGGCTGAGGGACAGTGTGTACTAATAATGATAATATATAAGTGTAGTTTAAGTATATTACGAAAAAGTTTATGTTTGCTTATGGAGAAAGGTGAGGTTGATGGACATTGAGACTACATTGAGAAAATCACAGAAATTACAAACAGTTTGGGGAATGAACATGAGCCCCCTCCCTAGACCAGGCTGGGGACAGCGTACTAATTTATCAAGTAGGATTGTCTTTATTTTTATGAACTCTAAATAAACACATCACACATTTGTGCTTGAATATAATCTAAAATTCAGAATTACGCCACAGGATTTTTCGAAAGTTGAAATGAGATCATATTCAAAAAATAAAACGTTCGTTTGATGAAGGCATCATTTGAAGGTTTGTATCGGAAAGTCTAAATCGCGAACGGAACATACAGCAGTATGAAAAATGTCTAATGAAAACATACTGAACTTTTAAAACATTTATTACTACCGGTACGCAACTGGAATGTCTTACGGAAATTGCATCTAAACATTTCATGTTAGATCGGTCGAGTTTTAAATGTCCCTAATCCCCACAAGGAAAAATAAATATGCGCCATTTTGTTAGCAAGTTATCTGCAGATTTCAGATATAAGATTTTTCTGAACGTTGAATGCAATAAATAACCATATTGTTGTTCTCATAATCTATAATGAATGACTCAATGGAATACCAGGGATGCCCATACATCTACATACTTGCGTGCCATATTTTCTAAAAGATTGATTCATCAAGCGGAATGAGCTTGATGAGAGATGAAGAGAAATTAGGGGCAATTCGATGAAGTTTGATACTTAATAAATGCAACATCAGATGAGAATACAGAACTAATAGTGACCACACCCGATTAAACATCAGTACTTGACACAAGACTTACGTTTCTACTAATCAAACTCCAGACACCCATCAAGATCTGCATGGGTGAGTTGGGTGTAACTATGATAGGTTATGAAATTTATAATACGCGCTCGAGAAAGCAGCTTCTTAAACCTAGTTCTGTGAAATATTCATATTCAGTGCACATAATTTAGCAAACAATTCCAGACAATTTTAAATAAACCTTTTTCAAATTTTTGATAACAAAAACTGCGCAAAGAAATTCAGAAACGCGAGAAAACAAACACTACCACCATAAAATGAAAATTTTGCTAAATACTTTTATTCGCACCGGCACCAAAACAAAAACAAAAACGTTCCTTCTAATTTCCCCACCAAAACATATATCAACGCAACGAAACAAATATTGAGGGTGAGAAAACAAAAATTTGTTTTCTCAAAATAAAATTTTTTTTTGCGGTCAAAAAAATCCGGCATGGCCCGAATGAGCCACCATAAATAATCAATTGTCTATGGAAATATTTGGCTTTGCAGGTTTAACCAAGCATTGACAATGGGAATGTCCTTAACATAAATGAATTGACATACTTTATAGGATCATAAACTTAACTAAGCTTCCTTTATTTTCAATGACTAGGTTCGTACATCAATATAATTTAGGTTCCTGCTTATAATAATGAAAGCAAATTTTTCTCTTTCAAAACTTAACGATTCCACATGGAAGTAATCTATTTTCTCCCTCCCCTGAGCATAAAAGGACAGTTCTGCCGAGACTATATAACATATAAATAATTTACTGATTTTATGTAACGAGCTATGAATGAATAAACTAGGTTTAGCCGAATGAATGCCTCTTGAATATAGGACAAACTGTATCAGTTTGCTTTAGTTGTTCTTAGTTCCGATAGCTGAACGAGAAATCGATAACGACAGAACTGTTTATTCATTTGTCCGCGAGATAACATATGATTCGATTGATCGACCGACCGATCGTAACAATGATCATCGTCGCCGTATCAACATCCATTTATTATTCGCGCGACGACGAATAAAATACGTACGTAAGGAAAGTAAGGAAAATCGATTTCGTTTCGGATAACGATTAGATCAGGTCACGAAAATAGTTCACAGACGCGAAACCAATAGATATCCAAATGACAATACAGTCAACCCCCGATATACCACTTACATCGGTGCAGAACGATTTTGGCGGTATACAAAGTGTGGCTGTATATCGGGGGTATTTTTGCTACGTATTTGTATAGATTTGCTACGTATTTGTATAGAGATGTATGTTGAGAAAACCTGGCGGTAGGCGGCAGTGGCGGTATATGGAAGGGCGGTATATCGGGGGTTGACTGTATATAGGCATATAGGCTCTACTACTTGAGGCAGATCCATTTGAATTGGATATCTATTAAACAACAACATTTTCAATGCCATATTTGAAGTCATCAGTGGAGATATTCATATCTTTAATCTCTTATTTATTTGACTGGTAATTATCAAAACTGTTGCGATTAGATTTCGTTTCGATTCGTTTTGATTACGAACCCACCACACCTGCCGGGTACGAAACGGAGCGCTAGATTTGGAAATCGGAAACCGAAGTACAAAATCTATATTCTTGACCCAAAAAAAGGATCAGACACCTTGCACTGAATTTCATGATTCCCTTTTAGGAACATGCCACCCCCTCCACCCAACAAGTGATGAATTCTGGTAACGCCAACAAATTACTAGTACTGAATAGATATTACACTGATAATTATAAGGATTTGTAGGAGCTTACATACTGCATGTATGGCGTATACAACAATGATCCCGATAAAGAATTGGCAAAATATTTGTCGTTATTATTGATTTTCCGTTTATGCAATAACACGAACAGGATATTTCTATTTGAGTTCGGAGCGTATCAATACACCACCCGTGTGGAGGCATCGGTACTACCACTCCGCCTACCTGTACCAAAACTAAACCCACTTCTTGCCCTAACAAAGGAACATAATTTCTGAACGCTCCCCTACAATTCCTATATACTACAAAGAGAAAGCCTTACTTCGAGATGCATCGTCGATGTGATCTCCCGTATAATGAGAAGTCGAAGTGGAAGTCTTCACTGGTTACTCCTGTACCAAAATCTAAACCCAACTCCCTCCCCTAACAGTTCCGAACGCCCTCTAACATGAATTCAAATATACTACGAATAGAAAGCCTTACTTCGAGTTGCATCGTCGATGTGATCTCCCGTATAATGAGAAGTTGAAGTAGAAGGCTTCACTGGGTTCCCTTGCTTATCCATCGGGTAAATACGTTCTCTACTGTCTGACATGACGCACTAAAATTGCCGGTGCTCGAATATCACACTCTATTCGTACGCTATTTACGACCTGTTTACCGGCAGCCCTTAGCGCGTTATCTGTCATATGACTTTTAATCATATGCAAATGCGTCGTTATGCTGCATATTTCAATCGAACACACGTAAAATCATTTAGCATGAAGGCAAACTAATACCATGAATAACGGTCGGTTTATTTTTGTTTCTGCGTGTGATCAACACGACTGAACACTCTGATTGGCTACGCGTCTGTCACTACATATCCTGTTTTAGTCCTGTATAGAATAGCAATAGGCCGTTGATATATACCGGTTATGCAATTTGTCAGAAAACCGAAAAAATATATGGAGGCAAATAACAATTGTCGTTCACTTACATTTCAATAGGTCATCGTCCTTATTATCATCGAGCATTAATACATCGTCACGGCCAGAATTGACCGCCGTTAAGCCGAAATCTGCATCCGTATTTTCCATAGTCTCCTTAAAATTCTGGAGTTTACTTCCTTTACTCTTTAAGACTTTACGTCGCGTTTTTAAACTTATCTTACATATCACATGACTAGGGTAGCATATTTCGATTGAAGTCGATGACTTATCTACAGTTTGATTTCGCTTTTTTTTAACCTGACACTACAGTGCTTGCAACACAATCTAAGTGTGGACCAGCTCACAAAGCTGAGTTTTCAGGTTAGTTTTCGCGTGGTTACCCCCTTATCCCGGAAAGGTAGATCCGATTTTTTCGGGACGCTATAGGCGTATAGGCGGGTGCACCGGCAACTAGTGAAGCCCCTCGATCTGACCCTGCCGCATACTTTACAGCATCTAAAGCCTAGCGCACATCGACACTGCGATTGGAGACAACTAGTTGCCAGGTAGTTTTCGGCGCATGAGAGCAACTGGCTGGATACAATCAGTTGCTCGAATTTGTCGATGTGAGCGAGCTTACGACTGGTTAGCGTCCATCTATCTCCAGTTCCACCCAGTTGCTCATGTTCTACTTTTGAGCAACTAGTTGTACTCAGTTGCTCTCATATCCGTCGATGTGAGCGCTCCATATTCAAAAACACATGGTTGTAACTGACTAAAACAAAGCGATTTGTCACGTGACTTGTGATACCCTCAAGAATATTTGCTAAACCACATCTCAGTTGCTGTCGATGTGTGCGCTATGGACCTAGCGACTGGCATGAGCCACGCAGTTGCTGGTTTTTACTAAATTTTCGATGTGCGCGGGGTACTCGCTCACTAACAACTAGTTGTCTCCAGTCGCTTTGTCGATGTGCGCTAGGCTTAACTCATCAGTTGTCTCTCCAGAATACCGATGATACTTGTTAGAGGATTGCCATCGATTCGATCAATAACACCAAGCACGGATCTATAGGCATGGACATATTTCTATTCCACGCTGTATATTTCATCTGTGCGCGTGCTAGAACAAAAACCCCTCCAGATTAAGAAGCAATGAACGAGTCCCAGAGTCAATCTCAAGAGGTAAAGAAATACCAAAGAACAGTCAGTCGAAGATCAAAGATTTGAACCGATGAACCCATAATCGATGGCCGACGAGTGACCGCTTGACTACTGGTTAAAAAACGTTTTTACTCACATTTCTGCAGATCGTCATAATTGCTTTTTGAGTTCGACACAATATTTGACATTTCCATGATGATTTGATTCGATGTATCGAGAACATAGATCTACGTTATATTCAACATTTGCCGAACAGAACTTCCTGTTCATTTTTTATCGTTATATGATTTCATTCCTTTAATCTTCAATTCAGTTTTAGGACATGAATTAATACATGTCAACAAATAAATCAATATCAATGGGCACAATTTAATTCATTTAATCTCCATATCAGTCCTATGATACATTTAATGAGTCGTTAAATGTCTGAAATAAATCAATATCAATGGGCATTGAAATGGGTTTTTCTGTGGCATCTGGGATTCCTCCCGGAGAAGACAGGTTCCCTTTTGTAGTTAACGCTTCAAATTCGCTTACGAGAAATCAAAATTTATCCCCACGCATATTTGATAAGTGTAAGAGACGATTTAGGCAATAATAAATATATTTCGTCATGATTTACCGGTATTTAGAAATGCTTGTAAAACTTTAACGCATAAGCATCTGCCAACATACGCATGATCAGCCATGAATCCTGGTTATCGAATTCAAATTCTAAAGCAATCAAATCAGAATTTAGCTAAACAGATTTTGTCGAATTCAAATATGCGATCAGAAGATTTTGCAAGATCAAAACTCAACATTTCGATTCCGTTTTCCATTTAAGCCGCTTTAGGGCTCCTAATGAAGGGTCCAGATGTCTCATGCGTGGAACTACCTTTCGAAAGGAGACAATCATACATTTCTACTCATTCAGACTATCAAAATATTACGACTTAGGTGATTTTCCTAATTGAGAAAATCTTTTCTCTGAACATTTCCTTTAAATTAAGCATCTATCCAACTTATGGATACTGACTGAGAAATCGGCGACTGGTTGCCGACTCCTTACGACGCTCGGTTGGACCTTACGCGACCCGAATCAGGCTTTAACCCTTTCAGTGCTGACTAATTAATACCCTATAGTGCTGGAGATAATTTGAAAATTTTTAAAAATTCCACTCTAGTGTGTTGAATAACGGGAATACCACTATAATGGATCTACACCACGGCGCGGTGTATCATTAGTTACTAGTATTTCACTATGTCTGACAAGTGCTGCCATCTTTCAAGGGAGATAATTACTAATTACATTAATACACATAGTGCGGTGTACTAGCAAAATCTATCACTGATTTATACACCGCACTGCGGTGTAGATGCACTGAAAGGGATAAGCCGATAGCCAAACACAGCAAGAAACAACAACGAAACGCGAAAAACATTAGTGTTTCAACGATTCATTCGGCCGCCAAATTTTACAAAATGAGAGGACAACGTTATACACATTATAGCCTACCATCGTGAGCGTCGTCTACGGCTCGTTTGCCGTCGGCGGACGCGCGTTGGCGCGATAAATCAGCCGTCGGAGCGCCTCCGTTCACCGCGCTCGCGTCCGGAACGTTCGAATCGGTTTCGCTCATCTTTAATCTAAGGTGTTTTACTCGCCGGAATAACGAACGACGATCTCGTCTCACGTACAACGCGTTATATAATGGTGTCTAGCGAGAGCGCGTGCGATGTGAACTCAAGGATGTTCGGTACCAGAGGCAGCTGCGACTGATTCTACGGTGATCTGGGTGTGGTGTCGTATATACGCGCCCCACCCCTTTTCAATTACGCCCGCCGGCAATTAAAGCGAGCAGAAACACGAACGATCAATCGCTCGAGTCTCGAAATCGACAATTCATCTATTATGACGGTTTTCCATTTAAATTTTAAATATTAATTGCAAAATTATTATTATTACCATTTTTACGTTCTCTGTCTCCCACGAGAGAGAGTTGTCTAATCATGTACGAGGCCAGTTAGCAGCAGTAGCAGCGACGGCGGTGACGTGCCTCGTTTGAAATTTTCAACTGCCACGCCCGGTTAAAATTAGAAAATTACCTCATTTCATAAATTTCGTCTCAGCCTACTGAATATGCAACAAAAATATTTACTTATCGGCTTATTTCTTTTAAAGAACGCATACGCCCTCCAGTTACAGCTCTGAGGGCCCAGAGAAAGGGGGGCGGGGGTTTGTCTTCCTCAAATATGTGAATTTTCAATTAACATGTAATTGATCATTATTATTTTTTTGACGCTGTATAAACTGTTATAATAATCTTCATATACATTTATTACTACGTGTTATTTAAGGGAGTTTGGTGTGAGGCGATGTGCACTTCATCAAGATTGGCTAACATAACTTTAATGATCCTTCATATCATATAATTTATATCATAATAATTATCGTCAACAATATTAAGCAATATATGTATTATTTTTGAGGCGTCAACAAACTTTCAAGTTAGTTTTTTTGTTTATATATATTTATATATATAGTTATGTTTATATATTTGAGAAATAAATAAATCAATCGATCAATCAATTCATTGATTCATTCATTGTTGTTATAACTAGTTGTTATAACCGAAGTGTTTTTAACGAATGAAGTTCAACTGTATCATCAGGGAGAGAGGTATCCTCCCCATCATCTAAATAAAAGTGAAATAGCCCTGGCAATAATGGCCCACGTAACTTTCGAGCCCACCACTACCAATTTTCTAACATGAAAAAACCCTAAAATAAACTGTACTTCTTATTTCGATCAAAATCAGGCCATTCAGACTATTAAATATTTTTCTGTCGATTAAGCGCTTGGTTAAAAAAACCTAAAACAGTTAAGACGTACTATCAGCCGCGTCGTCTTTATGGCGTGGTCTTTCGTTGGTTGACTCGTATTCCGGAGGAGGCTGTTGCGGGGGAGGCCGCTTCGGAGGATCCGCGTCCGAATTCGCTGATGTTTCGGGTCGACCCGACGAATTCGTATTCAAATCGGTACGCTGTCTCCATTGACCCGGCGTCTCGTAATGGGCGGGATTACCCGCCGTCCCGTCTGGTTGAAACTGTTCCATGTCTTCGTGTCCGATCTTATGTCCGTACATTTAACGCGATGACGATAACTAGTCCCAGATCTACGGTGGAAAATGAAAAAAAAGAAAGAAATAGACATTCGTTACCCGTCTGACGCGCGAATCAATAGCAGCGATCACACGGAGACGATTTTGCCCGGGCAAACTTGGCACGGATCAGGCTCGGGCCAAATTTGGCCCGCGCCTAATTAGAGAGCGCATTCACACGCAAACCATTCCCTCGATACTCAGCAATGCTAAAACAAAGCGAAGTGGATCATTTCCGGTGCCAGTCAAACGCAATCATTTGTCTGGTGCTAAAATTTGGCTTGGGCCCATTTGGCACCCGTGTGAACATTTGTTCCGGGCCAAATTTGGCCTGGGCCAAAAACGCTTGTGTGATCGCGGCTAATATTAATAGCATCATGCGACTATCCACTGACTAGATTTTCAGACAAGTCTACGAAATGGAATATGTTCTTAGAAGCCTGATACAAAATAAGCCATCTTCGCATGAGTTCCGGTGGAGAAAAATTTTCAAGGCCTTCGCCCAGAGTGGTCTCCAAAATTGCAATGTCGTGTTATTTGTTTTTGATTGATTAATGATTAATTTCTTCAAAAATCTTTTGATTTTTATTTTCTGAACTTATCATCGATCCTCCACGTCGTGTCTGAAGTGGAGCTATTCTACCAATGTCCCAGCTATTCGAGTAGGTGAAAAAATAAACAATTCATTTACAAGTTATTATAAAAAACAGTTATTATTCATCATAATATTTTATGCCACAATTAGACCCTATTAACGAATTATTTCAATTCTACTATTTCCAAAAATGATCGGTTGCTAGGGTGTTAGGTAGATAAATGAAAGGTAATCTTACTACACAAAATCTTTTCAAGCCAATTAAAGACTTAGGTATTTGAAAATGAAAATTTTCTAAAGAATCAAAAATTTCGAAAAACAAATCTAAGCGCGACTTTGGAAATATTCACTAATTTCAAAGATAGCCTTACCAGTTGAGGTGATCGATTCCCCGCGCAGAATGAGTATAGAAGTATACTGCGAGTGCACGTATTCAAACCGGCAAACCAGTTGGCATTACCAGTACGTAGTATAAAAACATATACACAGCGCAATGGGACATTGTGTGACGACTGAGCTAGACAACAGCACCGTCACAATACGACAGAATAAGCGTCCGAGTCCAATCATAATGCCATTAGAACGAAATAATGCGTATTTATTGATATTCATTATGTTGGCGTTGGTTTTGGTTGATTGAATTTTAAAAACCGGGTTGCCATTAGCGTCGCTAAAAACAAGAAATCTAATTTGAACTATTTACTGGTTCGAGTTCTACTTATAAATACGAAGAATACACTAGGGCTAAAAAAGGATACAAATATTATAGCACCTTCTTTATGAACTCGAATCGCTATTGAGTGATTTTAGACTTATATAATATATATATATATCTTTCATTCAGGTCAAATCCTATGATTAATGGAAATATCATAAACAGTAAAAACTCTCTGTATAGTGAACGCCAGTGGTACCGAGCTAAAAGTGTTTACTATTCTGTGTGTTCACTGTTCACTACTATAGGGAGGTACTGATGTATGTTTTTTAGATATAGCTTTCCATAGCCATAGCTTTTCCTAGGCCAGGAAAAAATTCATATGGAATGACTATTTCCATTAGTAAACGTGACAACACCCGTGAAGACCACATCAAAAGGACCTCAAACAGGGGCGGGTCGTGGATCCAAGGGGTTTAAGCGGCCCTTTTTGCAAGCATCATCTTTTCATTACTTTTTGATACTTAATCACTGTTCAAAAGATGCTAGGAAATCTCTTCTAGAGGGCCTTTAGTTCAACATTTTCTTGGGGAGGATCTTCAGAGACCCCTGCAAAAATGCTTCATGCCGTTGACGCTCTTGTTGTACAAGGCACATAGCCAGTAAATTTATAAATAAGGCCACCCTATATGAAATTCCTAGATCCCGCTGATAAAGGGTGAAAAATCAATCACTTTTGCTCTTTATTTTTGTAGAGCGTGATGATACTGCCAAAACATGCATATCCAAAAGTTCACAGGGATACGGGAACGATCAGCTTCGCGGAAAACGCATTTAAAACCACTCAGAATTCTCGCCGGGGACATACAGCGGTTTTCATGCATCGCGCACTCCGGCAGTGACAGCAAACCAAACAACTCACTAAATCGTTGCCATGGTTACAGCCACAGAATCAACGTCGTCGTCGTGGCGATGTGTTTATCATCGATAAATCCGACGACCCTGGATTCCGCCAAAAATGTCACCATCTATAAATATCGTCATTCCCAAGGTTAATCGATACCGTTAGTGATCTAGTGTAGAGATGCGCACTCGGGGATGATCGCAGTTATCCATACGTGCATGCTTCATTTCATCGACCATCAACACTTCCGTCTATACCGACCGGTACACGCTTTTATTAGCCGCGATCGCAATTTATGGCCTGAGCCAATTTAGGCCCGGAACAACTGAAAACACTGGTGTCACAGGCATGGGCCCATGCCTGGATCAAATAATTGCATATGAATTTCAACTGGGTCGGAAATGACTCAAACGCGCTCTTTAATCACGGGCCAAATTTGACTCGGGCCTGATCTGCGCCAGGTCAAATCGTCTCTGGGGCACTCAAGTGCCATCTGATGGCATCGAAATTTCAAAAATTTTCCAAATCCTTTAATTTCAGCTTCCTCTACATCGTTAGCTCTGTGTGGAATGACAACACTACGCCATTTTCGTCTCCAAGTGCCTTCTCCTGGATCTGCCCCTAGTATCTGTTCAGAGAACTTTCATACGCCACCTGGCCCTTTTGATTCTTAAATAAGATCAAATATCACTGCATCTTACTCGTTCATTACCCAGCGATCTATGTATGATATATATAGCAGGAGTATAGATTTAAAATGGCTACCCGTACCGGCATCCACCTCGTCTGAGGCTTTTGAAAAAAATTGATAACTTGTTTCTCATTTCATTATCTACCCCGTACATAACTTTTTTTTTTCAAATCAGGACCAAACTTATCATAACAGACACCCGGCAGCTGTAGAAATGAACTGATAGCAAATCTTATTGCAGTTTACTAAACTCGCCGATTAGGAGAAACTAGGCATCAGTAGAAGAGGTAGTACTCCAAAGTAGAAGAGATCCGGTTTTGACCTCCTGCCCCATGGTTGTGTTGGTGGTAAGCTTGCATAAAGTGGTAAGCTTGACGTGCACAGGATTTTCTTCAAAAATCAAATAAAATTTGTAAAAGCCTTTTCAGCTAAATATTTCGAAAAGGCGCCCATTTTTGAATGGTGAGGCAGTCAAATTGGATCATTCTCGACCCCGTGCTTATGCCTCTAAGGTGCCCCTCATCCATTTTTCGTGATATTTGCCCTATCTGAGCAGAAGCATGTTTTGCCTGTCAAACTTGAAGTTCCTAAAATTTGCTTTAAAAATTACTCACTATAGATTAAAAAGGGGATTCAATCGCACACCCCTTGAAACCCCTGCGTTCAGCCATGCCCGAATAATTAGGTAGGCTTATAGCAAGCAGTAAACTTAGAGCCCGCTAAAGCCCCACTAATAATTGTAGTAGCATTTGATTACCGACATGCATTAAGAATCCTCACCGCTTATCTACCCTTGAAAACGACCCTGGATATCTTATAAATAGCAGAGATCATTGACTCACTAAACGAAAATAGATCGTTCTACCTCCGCTGCATTACAGTAATAAACTTAACACGTAAAAATATACATAATACTACAGAAATACATCTCATAGGCTAACAATGTATGTACAAACGATGGTAGGCCAGTGTGCATGCATCCCCGATGAGCCACACAGGGCGCACACACCTCGCCGATTTTGTAACAAAACATTTTTTGGAAAACGTGTTATGAAAGTTCCGTCTGGAAGCATCTAAATCCATTGAATTCTCCAGGGAAATGGCTCCAGAAGCCATGCATAACACCTGACTTGTACGTTATATAGTTTGAAAACTGCGGTTTCTGTAAACGATGCCCCCCTTCCAAAAAGGCTGACAGGAATACACTTTCACATGGTTGATGAAATGCTTGATTTAATTTAAGTCATACAGGTCATGCAAGTTGCCAAGTAGCCGAGAACTGGCTGGGTGCAGTCGAGGATTCATTAAAAACATCAAACATCTCTTTGTGCTACAGTAAACCTTGCCCTACTCGGACACGGCCAACTCGGACTTCCGACTTACTCGCGCAAAAACGAAATCATTTTTGTGAATTCCTAACGTATTTTCCTATCCTTAACTTGGACTTTGTTTACCACGGACCAATTTTGCTGGTTTGTCCGAGATGGGCAAGGTTTACCAGCCAGTACCAATAGGGGGAAATCGTGAAATGAATACCGTATTCTTAATTTCACTGAAGCGCTACAAATGATTCCAATCACTGTGTCCACTGACATTACTGGGCAACAGTTAAATATTGCCAATCATTGGCGAGAATGGTATCAATGTCTGACTTAAGGCTAGTCTAGTATCTAGCTGCTGTTCATCAGACAAGTTGCAGGGGGGCCGCGTAAACTTCTGGTATTCAGACTAACTTAAGGCAATTGTGATCTCAAAGATTCATGGATTTAGATTAGAAGCAACTTCCAAATTTGTCACCATCTTCAGCTCGCTCAAAGAGTCGTCTCAAGGCAATGAAAAAGAGCATTCATTGGTCTCAGCAACCACACGGGCCCGACCCTAAAAGTTTTTGACCCCAGTATCCTAGGTACTATATACTGGGGTCAAAAACTTTTTGTGTCAGGCTCCTGTGTTAGCAACGGTAAATTCAGATCGAGCGCAAGTCAGAAAAACAGCATCAGAAAAATAGCCATCCCGGCCACAACACAAGGACTTGTATCAGAGTTGTAGGTAAAAACGATAATCTGTTAATCCAATGTCTGTTATCTTATATATGCCATAGACATTGGATTAACAGATTATCGTTTTTGTATTACCAGTTGGTACATACAACTCTGATACGAGCCGCTGTGATCCCGGCTTGAAATTTTGGAGGGCAAATGATTTTGACGCGTGCCACTCTGTCGATTGTCTGCGTAGATGAGGATGAAAGTAAGGTATTGCACGATATAAAAAGTGGAGGGCAAGTTAATACAGTTAAATAGAGTTTTTCGATTTTTACCTGCACCGGATTCATCAGAAGGCGCCGCATCATCTTGACCAACTCTATGAAAACTAGTACCCCCACGATCTTTTGCACCATCAGCCATCGAATGCAGACACTTAAGACTTTAATCTCGGGAGCTGGCCGACTCACTCGCACCACTGGAAGACGGTGGATTTTTTGAAGAATTAGGGAAGAAAAAATGATACGGAGATGCTTTCTTTAATCCATCAAATAGTGGCTGTTGATTTTGCCTCCCACCAGATCGAATCTTTCCAGTCATTTTCATCGTTTTTCTTTCCGAGCAATCAACCGATATTGTATTAGATTTTCTTCAGATAAAGAATACTTAAATGTTTTTTTGAATATGCAACGAAAATTGGTGATGAATGATGCATTTCAGGGCCATTTAACTTTAGTTGAGACGAACGATATCGAATCGTGTTAATATGCAGTGGGAGTTAGAGTGAAGTGTGATGGCAGCACTTGGTGGCTTTATGTGTGTATACAACCATCCAGTGGCTCGAAATTTGAATAGTAGCTTAGACCCTCCCCAATACCTAGGGAAGGGAAATGTTTACCTTTTTTTTTAAAAGTATTTTTCTGCGGCTTTACTTTTTCCAAAACAATTTTTCTGTGACTTCATTTTCTTATGTCAATTTTTCTGCGACTTAATTTTTTTCAAAACAATTTTTCTGGATTTCTCTGTCCATTTTTCAGCGACTTTATTTTTTCCAAAACGATTTTGTTATGACTATATCTTTTTCCTGGGTTTATATATGAACTGAGCAGTTCGGAGGAAAATTTAAGTTGTAGAAAAATCGTTTTGAAAAAATCTGAAGTTGCCGAAAATGATTTTGAAAAAACTAAAGCTAAGAAAAATTGGAAGAAAAAAATAGAAGTTGCAGAAAAATCGGAAGAAAAAAATTTGATTGCAGAAAAATTGTTTCGAAAAATCATGTTCTAGTCACATCCCTAAGACTAAACCAGTAATCCCATCTATTTTTAGTAGAACTTTGCTGAGATATTGGTCAATCGGAGCAGGGAAGTTCAATGAGATTACATTATACTTCCCTGATAAGCTTCTATTCAACTACAAGCCTCTGTGTATCATTCTTGATGAAAACTTTCATGAAAGGTGTACTGGTAGCCTAATTCACAAAAAATACAGGCTCCTTACACAAGATATTATTTACCATAATAAAAGTTTGAAATATTTGTCGTTTCATTAACATATTCTCGGTCCATCCTTCAGCAACCCATGATATTCTCGACTCTTCTATTCCAAATTTATGAATAAAGGCGAATGAATGGTGAATTAATTAATTCATAAATAAATTATCCATGTTCAATTGTGATCACAAAGTTTATTTCAACGTTATCAATTAACAAACTAATCATATAGATAATATATATGTATATATATAAATATTAACATAAATTCACTAAGACTTATAATGAATTTTCTTATATTAATCACAGGTGAAAGATACATGAAATGAGTCACGTAAGACATACGTAGCCTAATCAAAATAATCAAAAACAGTACCAGCAGTTAGTCCATGTAAATAAAGATAAATTTTCTAAATGGACGGAAAAGGTCAATATACAATGAGGCAAGTCAAAACAAGATTTATACACACTGGTAGCCTCATTTATCTTTTTATCTGATGGACGGATTTTGCAACGGAAATTAGTCGACACGTTTCAGTAAAGTTTTTTCACTTTATCTACGGATTCAGCCCAGCTGTCGGTCCAGCGTTTTTCTTCGATCAAAAACAGATTTTTCTCATTTTCGATGTCAAGCAGCATTTTTTCGAAGAAACTCTTATAGTCCTCGTAACACTTTTTCCTCGCCGTTATCAAAGCGTTGTGACCCATTGTTGTTTTACAGGTAGTAACGGACGCAGTGTGTTTCAGTTGATCGGAGTTCTCCACGACGGTCATCTCGTTTTGTGGAATTCCTAAAATGCAGCATAACATGATTGTCGACTGACATTGAATTCAATAGTTTAAACAAGGGGTGTAACCATCAGTCTAACATGCCTCAAGCTTAACCGCGTTATAACACACCTCAGGGGACTTTTTTCAGAGAAGACACCTTTCATTGACCTTTATATCGGTAAGAGGGCAGGGCAGTGCCTGCTCTCCAAATCTACACTGATTATCTTGTATAGTATATGCACAATTTGAGTTGAGTAGGCCGCTTTCAACAAATTAACAAAATAAATCAGCAGATGGTTAAGCCTATACCTATATACCGGTACATGAAATATAATGTTTAATCAGGATTTTTAAAACTGAATAATTTTTCTTAGCTGGATGATCAGGGATCAAGTGGGGGTCTAATGTATGTAGTTCATTCTAAGTATATTCACCTGGCCATTTATTCTTTCCACGCGGAATTAGTGTTTTAGATTCATCATCCTCGAGTGGTAGACCGGCTTGTTTACGTCGGATTAGTTCAGATGTCGGAAATTTCTTCGCTTCCGTTCCTTAAAATGGAAAAAGAAAAAATATATCAAGAAATCTTTCTTCCAGGTGGGACGTCATAGATACTGGTTCAATCTTAACTGCAATCTGAGCCAATCTATTTAGCAGGACAATTCACAATTCATATTGAATTCAGCAATAATTTGTTCCCATTTTATGGTTTCATCTTAAAAAAAAATAGCTAAAAAAATGTTCTGGTGAATTGGCAATAAAGTTACTCTGAGTATTAAGGTATATAGAAGAGCCTAAACCAGATCAAGAGAAAATTGATAGAATAGATAGATTTTTGGAGATATCAAGAAATCCATAATCAAAAGACATTTTGACAATCCGGATGACACATAGTGGAATTTTCTGCTGGGCAATAATTGCTAATTATTCCTTTTTATCAACACGTACTTCCTTTGTTCACATCATCAATTGTTAAAAGATTGTCGAACTGAAGCAATAGTTGTTCACTGGTACCGGATAGGTGGCGCACAAAGTCAGACGCTAGTTCTTCAGCGCAGTCCTGTCATCAAAAGCACCGACATAAATGAAATAAAAACAATACAAAGATAAACACGTGTACGTAATCGAAACAGTCATTCAGTGAAATAGCTTCCTAGCTCAACAGTTCTGAGTTAAGATTTAACTTGAGGTCATCGCAAATGAACATCTGACTCCTTGGATTGTGAAACTTGGTTTTGTGCCATTTACTGTAAATGTTTCAGGGCGCTATAACTTACATGACGTTGAGTGATGTATTGCTCAACTCCTTGTAGATAATCCTCATGCCTTTCACCTTCTAAATTACACAGTTCTAACATATCTGCGTATTGTTGAGGATGTCCCAGTGTCGGACGTAACAGATTTTTATACTCGAACTATAATAAAAAGTAACAAACATTATTCAAGCACTAATATCACGTTAACCTTATTCAATATTTCTCTGAATTTAAACAGACCTTTTTCGTTTCCCAGTCAGTACTCTTGATTTCAAATTCTTTTTGACGTTGCTGTTGAGCATTCTTCGACTTCTGTATTTGAATACTAACGACTTCCTCCACGATCAACGCAGGAACGCGAGCAATCAATCGTTCCAACTTCTCCAGTTGAACGCGGAATTCTGTAGCAAAGAAAGCGAATAAGATATCTGACAAATGCTGCATCTGAATTCAAAGCTGTCCAACATTGTAATAAGTTCCTACATAATGGCTATATGCACAAAAATATTCAGTCTCCTCAGGCTATGAATATGCGAATTGCAAGGGGTCGAGGCCCTCTTTATCTCCTTCACAGTTCTTTGTAAAGCAAGAGTACAAGAGGAATGAAACATGTGTAGGACAGAGTCGAGGATAGGGAGTACACTACGTACCAACTGGAGTACTTTATATAGATTTCTAACCTTTACATTAAGAAATATAGTTAGAAGTTACAGTTAAAGGGAGGCTGCAATACTGGTACATCAAAACTGGGGATTTTTTCAGCCCAAAGGACTATGGAGGCAATATGAGACATCCTGCGAGGAGGAATGGAAACCGCTGCCCTCAGTCGAAGTGGTCATGGGCCAAAGCAGAAAAGCATGGAAGACCACCATGAAAAGGTTTTTACTAACGGTTCTCAAATGTTATAGTTTCTTGAAGTTTCTCTTCCATTGTGGTTTATATTCCAATGCAATGTTCTGGTATATTTACCTTGTAGACACTGATTCAGATATTCATCTGATTGATTATTATAAGACTGAAGTTTTTGTACGATCACTGTGGCGCATTCGTCGAACGTTTCCTGTAAAACTTGTGGTCGTGTGACGGCCCGATGACTCTTCTGTCGGTAATAGGCCTGAAATAAAGTAAGCATCTAAAATGATCTGAAATGATACACATTGTTAGTACCAATCAACAGCTCTAATCTTAATTCTTAACTCTAATGCATTTTAGGCATTCACCAATGTAGGGTGATAAAATTTGTGATATGGTTTCTGGCATTCGTAGTTCATTCATTAGTAATTCTGGAGTGAGGTTCAGAACAACGGGGACGCTAGTAGTTCAGTTTTCTTTACCTCCGCTGCAGTAAGCATTCCTTCAAGGGCTTTCTTCACTACCGATCTAATGGCACCCATAAAATGGCTTTCATCGTCTTCATCATCCCAGTCTCCAAATACAAGCCATTTCTTGTCGATTTTAGCTCGGCCACCTCGTACTCGAGACCTAGAAACAAGATCGCATATAGCATAACAATAAGGTACTTCGAGTGAGAAGATCTTTTCTTGTATTCAGTAGGATATTGATTACATTTTCTTAAATGATATAGTACAAAATCTTCAGTTCGTCATATCCAAGTTTATTATAACAAGGTTCACTGTGCGAAGTAAACATACCCTGCAGCTTGTCTTTTTGATGGTGTATCTGAGGTAATAGATCCAGTTCCACTCCTGCGTGCTGAAGATTTTACATCAGTCGTTGATGCTCGTGACGTCAGCGATTTTCGTCGTTCAAAACTCTTATTGGCTGGAAATATTTTATACATCGTCATTGTACAGGATTGTCATTCATTTTTAAAGAGATGCTTACGGATATTAAAACAAGTTGCAATAACTTTCATTTGTTTTTTGTAAATACAAGACCTCGCTGAATCTAACTTACTTGGTACTTGGAGCATGCCGTCCAATTCAGCTTCCAAACCAAATCTTAACTTACTCGTTTTCTGTGTCCTGAAATTATCGATTCAAATGATTAGCAATTTTTTCTTTTTTAAGTATCATGAATGAGGCCTCTTTAACATAGCATAGTAAGCATAGATCCACTAGAACTTTCTCTCTGCTTGCCGGACAAAATCACATATGTTATGATATGATATGTTGGATAACCAAATCCCAGCAATGATGCTAAGCTAGTAAAAGAGAAGTCTACTGAGCTAGGTGAATGTCCTGAAACTCAAGACAGATACTCAGTACATACTTAAGAATATTTTTGATGACTCCAATAGATGGGTCTTCGACAGGCTGTTTTCCAGCTTTACTAATCGGTGCTATGTCAGTAGAAAAACCTACACGGACACCTGAAAATTAGAATCATACATTATATGCTGAAAGTCTTCATTACGCTTAAGAGCCAGAAATTTGATTACATGTTGAATCAATGGAAATAAGATGTATTTCTACCTTGCGCCGGTGCCCCTTGCATCGTTCCCGAGGATGGACGCATTTCTTGATCTTTCAAACTTTTCAAGTACAATCCGCGATTCATGAATGCTTCAAAAATCTCTTTCAAACTGTCATTCAACTCTGTTGGCGTAATTTGCTGGAGGAGAAATAGAGTACAGACGCATGAAATCTACGTTGAATTACTACTTAAATTTTTAAACCACCTAACAGGGCTGCGGACCTCTGAAAAGTGCTATGAGTAACAAATTGAATTTTTTTCAGTAACATTTCATTGAAAAATGAAAGAAAATGTTCAATTAATCAGTTAAAAATAGTAAGACCTTCAGTAACATCTCTCATATTTCTGTATACATCAAACAAATCAAATCAGTATTTCTAAAGACAAAAAAGTACCAAATACTGAAAAGCAGGAACAGTTGGCAGCTCCATGTCTAATATTTTCAATGAGCTATATGGTTGAAATAAAAAAAATATTCAAATCAAAAATTCTTTTAGGTTTACCTCTTTGTCCAAGTTCGGGCGTTCGCAAGCGTCAATCCTAGTTTCCAACTGATCGATGTATTGAGCAAGCCGTTTTGCCATCGAATTACTGGCGGCGACTTCGGCTTTGATTCTCACTTGTGTATTCGTCAAAAAGCTGCTGATTTTCTCCATGAAAACCAAATCAATCATATGATGCTTAAACCTATTCAAATGATAATGAAAGTCCGAATCAAATCTTACTCACAACCGTGCAACTGGGTTAGCTTGAATATGAGACCTACCTGTCTTCGAATTCATGAGAAACTTTAGTCGCTTGTTCGAGCCTTTTCGATTCCATGCCTTCTAAGTCAGTCATTATGACCCCTTCCATCGCGTCGATTTTGTGCGACATTTTCTCCAGCAACTTTCGATAATCTTCGATCTCTTCCGGGCAAAAATTTCCGCCATCAGAAAAAATTCTGCAAAGAAATGAAATTATTCAGTAACATTCAATGATTAACACTGAAATGATAAACATGAAGGTTTTATCCAACATTCTTTGACATATTGATCAATTTTTGATTTTGTCTTAGTTTAATTTCGCAATTGAGTAATGAAAAAGTGACCACGGAAAAAGGAAAACATAGTATAAAATGTGAAAAACTAAACACGAAATATATAATGAGCACTACTGATAGACCAGCTACACGCTGATGAAGCACCAGTATTTCTACGTGAACAAATGACTAACGTGATAATTTTCTGATATGACGACTGAATGAAAATGGAGGAAAAAACTGAGAATACTTACTTGAAAGATTTAATGAACCGTGCGTTTGAATCCCGTAACATCTGCAATGTGTCGTCGATGTGTTGTCTGAAGTTGCGCAATGACGAACGGATCGTCGTCATGAAATTCTCCAACTCTTCGGCGAGTTTATGCTGTAAACTAACCAACCTGAGAAAAATCATAACATCAAAAAACAATTGAATTAAACAATTATAGTAATAGTAATATAATTTCTGTAATGAAAAGTGGACTCAATCATCCGCTGAGTTTCGCTCCAAGCGGGCTAGAAATGCTACCTAGAAGATTTTGTCGCCGTGATGAAAATCGTTTCCAGATTTTCGATATCTTCGCGGAATTTCAGCAGCAGTTTGTCGTGATCTTTCGACATGTCGTTGAATCTCTGTTTCAGATCATTCAGCGCTTGTGAGATACCTTTACAATGTCGCTGTACGCGTTCGGAATGCATTACCAATTCAGCTACAACAGAAATACATATCTTAAGACCTTAAATAGTCAGATCATTAGTTAGGACATGTCGAGAGGCAGGCTGCACCTCATCCTCCCCTGGCAGGGATTCGAACCTGATGGCATTGAGATTGCCACGGTACGAAACCCTGCCACACTAGACCAAAGTGCGCATGTACCTGCGCACCTGGTCTACTGTGGCAGGGGTTTGTGCCATGGCTGAGTGTAGCGATGCCATCAGGTTCGAATCCCTGCCGACGCAGGATGGCTGCACATTGAAGTACACTATTTGGTATTTTTTACAAGTTTCATGAGGCAGGTTCATGGTGGAAATTGAACAATTGAACCTTCGCTGCCACCATTATAATACGGTGCTGCTCCCAATCACCATTACGAGTATACTTGTAGGTTGGCACTGGAGCTGTTTTTGAATATCAAAGTGATAGCAGTGATAGTAATTAATTCAATTTCTATTGTGCCCTTTCCACTGATACAATGTTCAAAGGTGCTCTCTATTAAATCGTTATCATTACCCCAAGCCTATAACTCTAATGCTAACCATGTATCAGTCATCTCTCCGCATATAACACGGATATGTCCAGTTCCTTGTTGTTGAACTGAATCCAGGGTCATGAACTAACTGATATCGCCGGTACACATACCTGCTCGCACGTTATGAACATCCATTTCAGCCCGCCGGGCGCGCGGTTGATGTAAGTGCATACGCAATTCCAATTCACTGACCAGTTCTTCAGACTTCGCCGTTACAACCAATCGACCTCGATCCATAGCCTCATCCACCCACTTATCCAAATGATTCAGAAAGTTTAATCGAATCCTAAAAAATTGAAACGAGTTTATAGATTTTTCAGATTTAGCTTTTTAACATTCCAAATCGGCACCATAGAGAAAATAAGTGCAGGTTGACCACTTTTATTTGACTTGGTTTGACTACTGACTGACTATTCCCTGATATGCACATTGTTTTTTTTTCAGACTCGATCGCCTAAGAATCCAATCAATTACCACAGTCAAATACGTAAGACATAGACGGAAACTGTATCATTTTTTATGCGCCATCTAGCAATCTCAACAAATTCACCTGACTTTTCCATGATTTAAGCTTTTTACAAAATTCCCCAACTTTTTCCTGATTTCCAGGTAAGTGGCGCCACCCTGTAGTGTGGTTTGTAAGGTGTTTCATCTTACCTTTTCTTGATATCAATGAATAGGTCGTGCGACATCGTTATACTCTGTAAGTACGGCGGGAGTGTTTCGGAATTTTCGCAAACCTCTCCATCTTCTTTATCCGCCTCTTCCTCTTTCGACGGTGGTAACTGCTTCTGAGATTCTGGAGGGATTCCATGCTCTCCGGCGACATTCAGAACATAAAACGCTGTTCCTCCAGTAGTTGACAGGATTTCTGCCATGGCTGCTGGGATCGGTGTTCCTCTTATCTATAAAATCGACAAAATTAGTGTAAACAACTATGGTGAACCTAGAATGAAGGTTTTACTGCAGTTTCTGTTTCAAAGAACGAATTAAAGTTTTGGTAATGGTGAGGCGAAGGTGATCGGTAAAGGGAGTTTTCGATTCAGGGATTTTCATGAGTGAAAAATAAATCAACCTTCCTCACAATCCAAACCCATTCTACATAAATCCAGATGGAAATGGTTGAAATCATTGATTACAAAAATCTTGTCATAGAAATTACCCTTACAAAGGGTTCTTACGGGTTTCCCAATTTCATTTTCCATTCCTATTCTATAACCAGATTATGAATTTTCCATACCCATAAGTAACACATTGCCAACCTAGAACAGGTACAATGTAGACCCATTAAAAGGATATAAGTGTCAATTATCAATACCATCGACAAACCTTTTCCATAAAGAACTAAAATATCCATACCTTTTCCAGGGACTGGAAAAAATTCCCATTTTCCAAAAATTTCCAAAACCCGGAAGAACCCTGCTTACAGGTATTACAATAATGTATATCGTAGAGTAACCCAAAAAGTATAGATGTAGTCTATTTTTGTATTCTGTGAACATTAAGCTGAATAAACAAATGCTTGAAGTAGAGTTATTTTACGAATGACATTTCCAGAGAACTACCTTCCATGAATACAGCAATCATTACATCACTGAGGCCCCGTACTCAATAACAAATAGTAACCATAGATTCTTTACATTTCATCACAACCCTCACTCAACATCAAACATTGACTTTACTTAATACTAAATCAACATCACATTCTGATTCAGTCAGTGAAATAATTGCGTTAACATAAACAAGCCCAACTATGTTGATAATTATGGGCCCTACAGGTTTTTTAGCCGTCACACATTACTAATGCTACCTCCAATTAGGCAGTTAATAGTATTTTCATACGAAATGAAACATAATTGAGGTGTATACTTGAGTGCATACGAACGCACAGCAGGAGAATCACAGTTACAGAAATATCGAGACTAATGAATGTTCTAAATTGAAGAAAAGAGTACCCGAATACACTTTAAGCTGGCATATTTCTGTAGGCCACCACGACAAACTATTTGGCTACTCTTTTGTTCGATTTCTACCATTTAAAACAATTCAGAATTAACGAAGGTTTATTCACGATTCTTTTAATTGTATCAAAAAGCTTATCATTTCAACCTCATCAGTTCGGTTGAAAAGGGTCGCCAGAATGACATTTTTGTTATAATTTAGTTCTTGATGAATTGGTAGAGACTCAGATGTTGCCTGTGGATTCACTTCTGATATTCATTAAGTAAAAGTTAAGGTCCAGGGACACCATGCCCACCACTGGTCTGATATTCATAATTGATCGAAGCGTCTTCAAAATTTCCCACGAAAACTTGATGGCCATTTTGATTTCGATCAGGCCAATTTCTGGGCTACAGATGCAGCTAGGGTAGATTCATATATAAAACAAATATTGAGACCATACGACAAAGCGTATCAGAAATTTCCTAAGAAAACAAGAATCTGTCTGCAGACGGAGGGACAGACGATGGACGGAAAGTGAACGCAATAGCCGACTGGAACTAAAATCCCAAGTGGGCAAAAAAAACCAGCACTCATACGCAAACCACACTAGTAATTATCATAATAGCAACGGAAATAGCGTGCCGTACAATCATTTCAAAGAGTAGAAGAGAAAGTTAAATATTTGATGTGCCAGATGTGTGTACATATACACTGCCTACAAATACATAGTTATTAGATAGAATCGTCCAACAGTATACATATATATATATATATAGCGGTGAAAATTAATTAATAAACGCAAAAACTGAATTATATCGATATAACGCGAACATTGCACGGGAATGATTCATGCGTCCCTTTCTGTACGGGGAGTTAACGCGGAATTATTAGAAAAAAACTCGCCCGGCCGCCTCCCCGAGGCAAAGTAAAAGAATGTAAGGTGGGTTTCCATATCGAATGCGAATTCGGTATCGAATTCAACTTTCATATTAATAAGACCGCAGGCGAATCTACCGTTTTATAAAGTCTCATTGTCTACGAATCTAAACGATAACCATGGTAACTGAAAAATCGGCGAATACACCTCGATTATGATCGAGGAAAGTGGAGCATAGAACAGGAAACTCAAGAGAAATATCGGTAAGCATCACGAGTATGTAAGTAAATAAAAGCAGTCGCTAAGTCGTGATTTGACTTGAGTATATAGATGGGTAAGAGGTCTGAATTCATTAGATTAGGCTTAAATGAAACGATTGATACCTTGTTTCTCATAAATGGCTGAGTTTTTTAAACTGCGATAAAATTTGTAATCAGTTCATTTCTATAACTGTCGGGTGTCTGTTACGCTAAGCTTGATAATGATTTTCGAATAAGAAGCAATGTCCAGGGTAGATAGCCGGCCGGGTCAATTTTTAATCCTACAGACAAAATGAGAAACAAGGTATCAATATTTTAGCCTTAGATATTGAACTGAAATTTTAACTGAAATTAGCGCCATAGACTGATATCAGAGTTAAATTCGCGACTTCGAAACAGATCCTTCACATTCCTGTTTTCATTCCCAACTCAATAAGTCAGTACTTCGTGCAGACTTCGAATAGGGGAGGATATCATTGAGTAAAAGGTCGCGCTGAATTTCAACGGATTTAAGAATGGAAATCTTAACGACGTAGGAAAACACTTTTTCGTGCGTGATAAAAGATAACAACATCTATCATCATCGCACGTTTGCTTGATAAACACAGCGGAAAGGCAGCGCGGGTAACTATTGGATACTACTCATTCACAGTGAAACAGTAGGAAGATCGAGTGCACATAATTCCACAATCTCCATCATCACGCGGATCATGGATCACTATCGACACCGACGACATAGTTTCATACTTTGTAAGTTTTTCATTTGACGCAGGAGTTAATAAATAAGTTCGAATAATTCTGGATACAATACCGATCACGGTAAGTTGCAAATTTGATAATATAGGGAGTCGAAATTATTGACTGCGGGAGTTCCACCGTTTGATCTGTGTATGAACACAATTCAACAGTTGTGGAAAGCATTAGCCGGGATCATACAGAGATGATTTTGCCTGTATCAAATTTGGCCTGTGCCTAATAAGCGAGGGCATTCACACGTAATCCAATCACTCAAATACTCAATAGTGCTTAAACCGTGGAGTGAATCTCTTCCAGAACCTGGAACCTGTGGCAATTCACACGCAATAATTTGGCCCGTGCTAAAATTTGGCTTGAGCCTGGTCCAATGTTTCTGGTTTGGCCTTGATGCAGTCTGAATGTGGTACTGCCTGAATGTCCTTATCAAATTGAATTGCCCTGAATAATTTGTAAGACCCTCAGATCTCGTCTTGCCAAACCCTGAATTACTGCCGTGCCTCCAATTGTCGTATTACATGTACTGGCAACCGATTAATATCACGTCTCTGTCACCAAACCAGTTTTTTTTTGATGTTGTGAATTTTTTCACAAACAGGTTTTCAGTATACTATATTAGGCCATATAAGACAATAAGTGGTATTTTTATATCATTTGTCGTATGACGATATGTTTAAGCATTCTCCACACACTAATGTTTGGAGTAAGTCGGCAAGTATACTATACTATACATTCATATATACGTACTATTGTGTATGGAGACAAGACGTTCAGCAAATATCAATTGGGCAATTTGATATTTGGAGACTCTACAGCGAAGGTAATGGTCAGTATTCAAGAATAATCCACATTTACTAGCTTTGTAAAAAGCAATTCAACGTTTGAATTACACGTAATACTAGCAAGCTATCTACTAGAAATATTCTAACCCTTTCAGTGCTGACTAATTAATACCCTATAGTGCCGGAGATAATTTGAAAATTCTAAAAAATTCCACCCTAGTGAGTTGAACTACGGGAATAACACTACAGTGCGTCTACACTGGGGTGCGGTGTATCGTTAGTTACTAGTATTTCACTATGTTTGACACGTGCTGCCATTTTTCAAGAGGGATGCATACTAATTACTAATTACATCAATACACCGCAGTGCGGTGTACTAGCAAAATCTATCACCGATTTATACATTGCACTACGGTGTAGACGCACTAAAAGGGTTAAGCATTTTCCTCTGTATACGAGAATCATGTTTTCAACTTTGAAATACAAACGATCGATTTCTAAAAATGATTTTTTAAATAAACAAATCAAATGCGACTTCCTCAAATGTACGATTAATGCTCCTCAAAATTAAAATCTATTCTCGATAGAACTTTAGCCAGAGGGCCTTCCTTTGGACTCTGCGTTAACTCTAAAAAAATCTCATTTTCAATCGAATAGTAAACTAGCAATATCAAGGGAAACTACCAGGGTCCAGTTCCAAAGTTAAGATTTGACTCTGGGTTAAAACATTGAAAATGAACTAACTTAAACTCAGAGTTAACTCTAACTCACAACTGTGGAACTGGGTCCAGTACGTTATTTTCAATGCATGTACGCCTAATTCACGTAAAAAGTCTGGTACATATTTATAAGTGTATATAATTATACCGGGTTCAACCTGTCTTGACATTATATTTGAATCGAAAAGAGGAAACAGTTTCTCTCTTATTTCTATAGAACGACTAGAATTCAACCGTCGCAAATCGATTCATAGCTGCTAATATCGAGTAACTATTTGATTTGTCACTCCTTACATAATGTACATATGTCCATATTGATCAAAACAATGTTGCTACATATGTACCACGACACATATGACGCTAGACTCTTCAATATATGGATCACTTAAAAACGCCATCCGGGGGTGCTTTAAACTCAACTAGCGGCTTCATTTTTCAATAAATTTCTTAGTTGAAATGGGACCTGTATACCACCGCATAAATAAAATGCCTGTGCATATCTAGTGCGATTATTAATGCATGGCTTTCTGCGATACAACAAACTAGAATACATATGTTGTTATAGATACAGTCAATCCCGTTTAATCCAGATCAGTTTAATCTGGATTTCGATCTAATCCGGATATTATCTACGATCCAACTATACTCTAAACACTTATGCAGATTTCTTATAAACTGGATGAATTTTCATGGACGGATTTGGGGCGTACCAGGTAGACTAGAACAGCCCCCTCAATTCAAATGTGCCTTCCAAAAAAGCGGGATTGATAAATTCTTTTTTGCACAGAAAATTTTCAAAAGATGGAAAATAAATCCAAATGGCCCCTGTTAAAGCCCGGAAATGGTCCAAAATTTCCTGTGGGAGGGCCACCAGAACCCCACCACAATTTTTCTCATTTGCAGCCCTCGCATTGCCAAATTTGCCCTTTTCAAATTGAGTGCCTGTTCCATCTTTCAGGTCGACCCCTTCCAAACAAAAGATCCGCCCTTGATTTCATAGATCCAACATGATCGGAATTAAGTTGGGTTCTACTGTCTGTGTACTGTATTTACGTTTATTTTTCAGCCAACGATATCAAAATGAGCGACGAATAACGGTTCGAAAAAAGCCTTGAATTCCGAGAATACGAGATGGGAAAAATATCGAAATTAGAAATACAACTGTCGCACGATATCGACGAGCATTATCATTATAACCCGGGCGAACAGATCGAAGGATGCATCCTACTGGGAATAACCGATTTGTTTCACTTGAAATCGCTGAGCGTCACGGTAACCGGCATGGGATCGGTCAGTTGGACGGACAGCGAACAAAACACCTACCAGGCTCAGGAGAACTACGTCGATAATACGATACAGGTGGCGCCGGTGGTCGATTACGGCGTAACGGAACTATCCGTCGGAATACACGAATTCAAGTTCGCGTACGAGCTGCAAACCGATTTGCCGTCGTCGTTCATCGGCAAATTCGGCAGCATCACGTACGTTCTGAAAGTCTCCGTGAAAGAGGACTCGAAGTACGGCATCGCGTCGATACTGACGAGCGAACCGTTCCTCGTGTTGAACCGTCAGAGTCTGTCGGCGTTCATCGACAACAAGTCGTTGACGTCGAAGTTTGAACGGCGGCTGTGGTCGAAGTCGCTGCGCAGCGGCAAAATCTCCGTCATTTTGACCGTCGACAAAAGCGTCTACAGCCCCGGCGAGGAGATCGTCATGAACGCCGAAATTCTCAACCGCAGCCCGAAACTCATTCACGGCTTGACGGCGATGCTCCTCATGCACAGCACGTTCTCCGCCCAGAATCATAAACACACGCATATACAAGTAGTCAGTAAACGGCGCGACAACTGGCAGCTGTCGCACGGCGAGGGCCGGCGCTGGAAAGACGCGGCGATCACGATACCGACGTACGCGCCCGAATCGCGACTAGACGGCTGCGACATCATCGACGTGTCGTACGAACTGATCCTACGCGTCGACACCGCCGAGAAAAAAGAGATCAAAGTCGTCGTTCCGATCGCGATCTTTCCGAAAGAGGGCACGAAAATAACGAACGGCGACGCGGCGATGGTCGACTTCGGCGATACGTTCAAAAGCGGCGCGACGAGCCATTTGACGTTGGATCGCGCGACGCTGCAGAAAATACCGCTCGATAAACTGTTACAATTACAATGCGACGATAACGAGTTGAGTTACGAACGTCCGATCGATGACGGAACGCTACGTATAAATCCGTTATATAATTCATTACTACCCGAACAAGCCGTTAATAAAGAAGATGCCGTTACACCTCTATAGAGTTCTTGAAGCCGCGAGCTTCATCCCCGTCACATCCCTGTGACTACGCCATATCGGTGGTCAACAAGTGAAGATCCAGCCTGTTACCGCTTGAGTTAGCGATACTCACAGATTTTTCGACATGTTTTAAGAACGAGATTATTTTCAAACTTCAAACACCGGAGATGATCTTATTTTCAAAATGCATGTAATAAACTTTGTCTATGTTCTTTTATTGTAAGTCGTTCAACTTTTTGGATAAGTTGGAACGATTCGTGGAAAATTTAATCTAACGTGTACACGAATTCTCAGAAAAGAAAAACATGAATTAGAATAATATTGGTCATTATGATATAATTGATGTAATATGGGCATTTTGGGATTTTTTAACACTGATAATGTTTGCCAAAACCTTTGAATGTAACTAAATACAACATTTGCCAATTGAACCAATAAGGAATTAACATAGCTATGTTCAAATCCAATCCGTAATATGACAAATATAGCTTCAACCAAATAATTTGGTAAGTGGATTTCTGTCCGGTATCCCAAAAATGTGAACTGGGTCAAGGATCTGGAATCATTGTAACCTATTTCTCAAAAGAAGTAAAAAGCTGTCAAACCTTACAAGGTGCGTAATACTAGCGATATCGATATTTCATGCATGAGTCGTGCTTCAGAATGTTTACTTAAAATTTAATGGGATGTCAGTCAATTTTATGCCAAGAAATCAGTCAAGTTGTACTATTAATAGGGTTTTACATCAGTTGCATATACCGGGAACGATTACTGTTATGATACTTCAGGTAATAACACAAGGCACTGGGTGGGAATACTGAAATAATCATTATATGGTTATTACTAAGTGCTCATTATAGAACTAATAGCATGACATTTCTGGTAGCAGATACTAAGACTGTCCCCGTAACCTGTTCAAAAAATGCGAACATAGAATTTGATAAGTTAAAACTGACTACATACAAAGTTTAAATAATCAAAAGCAAAATTTATTTATCAAAAATTAAAATCATAAGACACAACGTTTTGAACGTCACTAAAGATCATCGTCAGGTGCGACGTGATATTTCCCCTGTCAATAATCTCTAGCGAGAATTCGAAACCTTGTATCTTGTGATTTTAATTTTTGATGAATAAAATTCGCTTTTAATCTTTTAAACTTTGTAGATAGTGGGTTTTAAACTGATTATCTATTCTCCACGTCTGAGTCTACGGGACTATTGTACTAATATGGGATTTAATCTAACAAAGAAAACATATGGATACAGGATGCCCACCCCCAAATAATGCCCCTTAGTCCTTTTTGCCTCGGCTATCTTCCATAATACAAGATGAGCTAACATTAATGTTAGGCTGTTGTTTCAATGGCATATTGTATTGTAAATTGTATTCATTATAAGTGATGATTGTTATAAACTGCTATCATTCTTTAGAATTGTGATATCATTTTCATTGAATAAATCGATTTTGTCAATTAATAGAAATAAAGCTATTTCGATAAAAAAATATCTCTGTTTCCCAACCAAATCTTATAGATAGATGTGTCAGAATTGAACATCATCCCACAACTCATGGCATTATTAGCAGGTTCCAGGATTTTTTCCCTCATGGGAAAAAAGAACTGTCGACTAAGCCTTGCAAGATATTTGAAATCCTAAATTGCCTAATCTGTAGGATCCCTGCCAAGAAACTCTGCCGTCACAAGGATTAGAACCAATCCAACCAGACAAGTGAAATGAGAATATGAAAGCATAAGGATTTTGCGTGAAACTCAATATCCAAGCAAATGGCGAAAAAACAAAAAGCGTGAACACAAATTTATGAAATAAACGTGATCAACAGTGAAACCTCTAAAGCTAAATCAAACCGATAATACTCACAATATCTGCATACTAATAAAAAAGTAAAATGACGCACATTGGAACAATGTTACTCTTGGAAATTAATTCTTTCAAGTAGCCAAGCAATAGGTTCTAAGAGGCAGGATTTATGAAAATTTGGAAATTCAACAGTACTTACTGCATCTTCTTCAGCTACTTTCTTCTTTTTCTTTTTCTTGGAATGTGGAGTTGGGCTGGTTGGTTCTCCAGTGTCTGACAGGTCGCTCGTCTGCTGTTTCAGATCATTCACTTTTAAACGCTAGAAATAACAATAATCATTTTCTAGAACAGGATTTTAGATGATGCTATTCATGAGATACTTTCCCAGTAGGTTCTGGTATTTGGGGCCATACATAGCGAGGGTCATTTCACTACCAGTAATGACGGATTGTGGCGCTTATTTGAAATATGCTGACCTTAAATGTTGACCAAACTAAAAATTTCACATGCCATATTTGCCACCCTGACCACGTCAATTGCATGCATTGCCATACCTCACTCAATATTTAGAAATTTGGAACCTATTTGGCCGAAAGAATCTCTCTGGCTCAAGGGCTAAAAATTTCTTTTTCAGTTCATCGCTCCAAAAACATATCAAACGAGCTATATATTTTACCTGTTCAACTCGGTCTACGCCGAAAAATCGACAGGTGGCGTTGTCGTACTTATCAATTTCATTCGCTACCATTCCTGGATATCCGCGTACAATATGCAACTGTTCCTGATGAAACTGTTCGTAACTTTAAAAAGAAAATTCAGACAAACTTGAATATGAAGTTGATGTGATATCTTTTAGGTACAGGATCTTTAGACTCCTCCGTGATGTTATCGTTAGAAGTTTTGCTTCGGTTGCAAATTACTAACCCCATTTTGATTTTATCTAACATATCAAGCGCTCTCTTCAGGCTGTCTTTAAGTCCTTGTTCGTTTGCTTCTTGTCTCAATTTATCCATCATCATATCTAACACGGCCTCTCGCTCCTAACAATGAGAAATGCACTAGATCAACATTGGAAGGCTGGGGTCCAGAAGAAAAGGCATTTTTCCTTTAACAGTTAAAGGCCACTAGCGGGCTCCTTCCCTATATTTCAAGATATTTCTAAAGATATACGTCCTAAAAGATGCAAATTTTGAGAGCGTCAGATTTGCAGGTTTTAAACTATGTCTTGACGAAAAGACCAACCTTAGTGGGAAGGCAGGGGTCTGGACCACAGGACCACCCCCTAAATAAATCATTTATTGTCTAGTTGAATATTCATTGACAAAGTAAAAATATTTGAATCCCACTGTAGTACCGTATTTGAGCATCATACCTGATTTTCATTGTCATGCTTTTTTCGGCAGTTTTCAAGTCTCTCCAGCAGGTTGCGCTCTTGCTTGGCTAAGCCTATTTCGTGGACATCCCAGATGTGCGCCGAACCTTGCGCGAACTTAAACAGCGACTTAAGCTGCTGCATAACTTCACGATTTTGATTCTCCAATGATTTCTGCAATTCAGAAAAGTCAGAAACAAGATTTCACTGAAAAGTGGAATTGAGTATTTTGCCACTTCCAACATGTGCAAGTTTTGCCACTTCCATTGCTTTTAGGTGCTATACTTTAGCTTCATACTGATAGACTTTCACACCTCAGAACCTCCACTAAAAAAACGCGAATATTTGCAATTTGTATCCAAAGAGTTCAGTAAGACATCATACAGAATATCTTATCTACAAGTCTGCTCCGATGCATAACAATGCCATCCAGAATATAGGCCTACAAGGAGGAGCATATCAACTTACATCCATTTTTTCAAGAGTCGCTTCAAATATGCGTTGACGTTCACCAATCTGAGGCAAAAAATGTTGTGTTACGACAACATTTGCTTGTTTCTCAGTAGAAATTCCTTTCCTGATCAAGTCATCCTGAAAAACAACAACAAAAATTCAGTAACCTTTCAGTAACCTTTTATGCGTTCAGCAACCTTTCCGTTACTTTTTACCTTTGTATTTTCGACGACTTCCAAACACTGCTGGCAAACGTGTTCATATTCGATGTAAAGTTTCTGCAAGTATTCCTGGTTGACTTGATCGATCTGCTTTGTGACTTCTACGATGCTTTGATTCCATTTGTAAACTGATGATTTGGTCGACGTCGGCGGACCCATTTCACTAGAATTAGACATGCACAGTATATAGGCCCCTATATAATATAGTTATATCCATCAACAGAATTAGTAACAGTTAACCTCGCCTTACTCAGACATGTCCAATTCAGACTTTCGACTAATTCCGACAAAAACAGAATAATTTTTTGTGATTTCCAAATTTATCCTCCCTATCTTTAACTCGACTTCGCTTACCTCTGACCCATTTTACCAGTCTCAGTTTGTCCAAGTTGGACGAGGTTTACTGTATTATTATCAAACATGGAACATGGAAATTATGAATGATGAAAATATTTACAGTAATGTTTCAACGAAGTCGATTCTTTTTTTGTTCAATGTTTCTTGTTCTGCAATCAATAGTTTCATAATGCTCTCTACTTTCTCTGGTTTAGTCACCAAATCACTCTCCATATATTTGCTAGAAAAGAATTAAAACAATAATTCATAGATTAATTATAAGTAGACCCCCGGTAATGGCTAACAATTTGTAGCATTTTTTTACCACTGAGTATTCAATTAGGTCTTAGTTATTTACCCTTTCGATGAGTATGGCCAATAAGGATAAAATTACAGCCACAGGACTTTCTCAAGCAGTTCTTTATTCCGAAAAGAAAAATTATTCTACCAAAAAAGCATATTTATGTTGGCTTGTCCTAAGCAGAACATAGAATTTTGGACAAGGGCAATAAAGAGCCAGAATGCCAAAACAGTACTATTGCCTCAAATTTCCTTTTGACACTCTAACATGATTCCTAGCAACCCTGCCTGTCTGCCTGCTTCATATTTGAGCGGCCTACATCTCTACGTACGTGAATTGTTTAATGGCGGCTTCTGTGTTCAGGTTTTTCCAATCTTCAAAACGCGACGTCCAGTACGTATGCTGCTTACGTTCTCGGTCTATATCTGCAGTCATTAATCGTTTGTATAGATCAGCGTACGCTCGTTTGTTGCTCAAAACTGTCTGGTTTATCGCCTATAAAAGTATAGAAGATACAAACTCATATATCGGTAACTGACTTTATACGATTAACCTTAGAGGTCTTAGTTGGGACCATTACATTGTATTATGCAGATGAATTAAAATTGCAATGGATAAGGCTATGTATTTCGAATGTTTTTCACCTGTGACTCTGTATCGAGATATCTCTGTAGGTCAGGAGCCATCAAATGGGCGATGTGGCGCAAAGTTTCCGAATATGATGAAAATATCGAACGGATCTGAAACATGAGCGAAAAATTATGAAAATTTGAAATTATGTTCATGAAAAAAGTTACTCATACTTCTTCACCAATAAAGTTGCCATGACCAACAAATCCGATGACACCATAACTTCATAAAGTGAATTTCCACATACAATATTTTGGTCAACGAAGGTATTTCATGATTATCTTACCATTTGGATGCGATCAGCTTCTAACTGTGTCGTAGTTTTATCGAGTTCATTGATCCAATCTTGTCTGATCTCGGATTGTTCTTGGATTTGACTCCACAGATTGTGCAACTGATCCTGAGAAAACTCAATGATATCCTGTAAATGAAAAATATGGCGTTATGTACCCATAACCACAGAATAAACTAATACAGAATAAAACAGGCTTCCGAAGCCTATTTTATTCTGTATTAATTCATTTCCACTTTGAATCGTAAATGTTACCTCATCTTTCTCAATTTGAGCCAGTAAGCGCTCTATTTCACGATCACTTTCAGATAAACAACTCAATAAATGTTCACTGGCATCAACGATACGGGGCTCCAATTCCTTAAGTAAGAAAACCAATAAATAGTAATTTTTCCATGCACTGGTACTTATTCATCACAGACTCTTTGGATCCATATCTGTATTTTCGTTTGTCTTATGATGTATTGACAGAATACATATCACATACATGCACATACCACATGAACATGAGATGTACCCCGTACTTAGTAATGATAAAATATGACTAATTTTAGGGCATTATATTGGTAAAATGTAAGGCCAGGGTATTCACTTACCAGACTGACCAGACCCAATTCCTGGTTCATATCTTCAACAGTAGATTCATGTCTGAAAAAAAATAAACAATTTTGATGAAAATAATGCGAGAAAATCAGCAACAAAACAGAATAATACGACCAACATCTTACACACCGTTCTCTCCTGCATTCAGCAATACGGTCAATGATATCCGATCCAACTTTCGAGGGTACTACAGTTACGAAATACAAAGCACTTAAAATGACGTGATTTGGATATTTCTTTTTTGTACAAAATGATTTGACTTCTGTCAATCGTTCTGAAGACAACTGTAACTTTCTTAAGACGAGAAGATACACAATATCCGTGTATGATGATAACGAGAGAAATCCTACAATAATGAAGCCATTGAGTACTACGCCTGATGATGGCTAATAGCATTTAGCCGAAACGTTGCTCTTAATATAATCATTTTGATATAGAACTTTTCATTTGCGGCTTCATTATTGTGGGATTTCTCTCATTGTAACTTTCTCGTTACACTACTGATGTTAGTATGAACTCAGTCTAAACAATATTCAAATATGCAAAATAATGTGACCATGAAATGACGCCTTCAAAGACGCTTTTGACTGAATCGCATTAAGCGCAATATGATTATATGGTCAGAGCTCAGTTTCTCAAAAAGAGTAACTCCTAAATCAATTAAATGTAGAGTTACTGATTGATACTTTTTTTTTATATTTAGGTCATGGGGAAATCAATTTCTTTGAATCGTTAAACTTACCAACAACGTCGGGCAAATTTTCAACCTCTCGTCCCACAACTGAACTTTCCGGTTCTCGTGTTTGTACTTTTACGAACTCCGTAACTTGCCTAGGAAAATTCAACACAAGATTGACAAGTTGAGCATTGATAACGAAGTAGGCAGCAGAATTTATTATAACGTTTTATCGGAAAATTTGCGATTCGGAAACAAAACCTTCTTTCAACCCTTTCAGTGTGTCTACACTGCAGTGTGATGTATAAATCGGCGATGACTATGCTAATACACCGCATCACGGTGTATTGATGTAGTCTGTAATTAGTTTTTATCTATATCGAAAGATGGCAGCGCTGGTGAAACATAAGTAACTAACGATACACCGCACTACAGTGTAGACTCGTTAAAGCCGTATGCCTGTTAGTCAACACACTGGAGAGGAAAAATTTTCATAATATTATCTCCAGCACTTTCAGGGGTTAGCCTTATTAGTCAGCACTGAAAAGGTTAATTGTCAAACCATAGAGGGAGAAATGGCAGCAGACTAGATGACTTGACTAACTTTATGAGGACGGGATTTTCGATGAAATGATCATTCGGGAAACTTTCCACCCAGGCTTTCTGTCTACTGTTGAGTAAGCCATTCAGCGGTTCTCGGTGAACAATCGGAATTCCTCCCTCCGGCACGACGACCTTGACGCCTCCTTTCCGTTTACGTTTTTCCTGCGCTTCATTCAACGTATTTACGAGTTGGACTTCGGCGTCGAATATTTGTCTGTAGACTTTACCGCTTTGCACCGGACGAACTGGTAATTCCGCTTGGGCCATAATTCATATCATCTCCTTCAACTGGAAATAAAACGTATATAGAAGCAATCGGGTGTTTGTGAGGTCTCGTGCAACAGTGCGCAAGTGCATGCCGGGTTAACAATTGCTGATAAATGATAACTTAAACAATTTTTGGAAAAATCATAGTTTATTTCTGGGTAAAAGTGCAGATCCGCAACTCTTGCAATAGTTCAATCAATCATATTAAAGATCACTGTTTCAGACCCAGAATGTCATCAGCAATCCAATGCAGTGGTTTATTTTATCATAGTAAGTAGGTTTTTGCAATCAAACCCTGGAAAGCGAGGATGAGAGACCATACAATACAATCCAAATCCAAAGGGATTTGTTATTTACTAGATTGCATCAATCATGAGAGGTGCGGATCTGCGCTCTTACTACTTTTAGGCCCTATTCATTTCTCAAATTTCTGAAACAGAAAGTTTTTCATGACAAAAACTGATTAGCCTACCAATGAATTGAAAACATCGCAAGGCCAAGGGGATGTGTAACAACAGACACTAGAAGCCATTGTGCGTGAAACAAGCGAACCACATGGATTTCCTAGAATTATTTACTTTTCGATGTATACAAATTTAATCAGCAATAAATTCAATTTGAATTTGATGTAAAGTACTGTGTAGCTGTTGTTAAAATTATTACGCTACTGAGATTGGAGAAGATTCTATAGGACTGAATCACAAAATATAGCAATAACTGTATATAATGGTAGACTTAGTATCTATTTTTCTATTAGCTATAGGAACTAATCGCAATTAAACTTACAAAATGCAAATAAAAACGTAAACGACTTTAACGTTCCCAAAGCAACATATAAACACTTCCGGGTTTTACGAAAATATGCAATCCTTCATGGGACGAAATTAGCGGTTACGACCTTGACAGTCTCGGAATAAATGACCGCAAAAAGGAATGAACCGAGAATATCCAGATAGCGATCTCCAGTTCCGTCAATAGCCAAAGTTGGGCCCGGCCGGTCAAATTAAAAGGGCCTTAATATCCCTGATAGTAGAACATCAGTATCCGAAGTACTATAAGCTTAACTTTTTCCATTTTGTCGACAAATATGATTGGTGCATTTCAGGGGGAAATACGCCAAATATTGGACAGATCAAAATGCCCGGCCTATTTGGACTTGTAGTCCTGGCTTCAAAATTGGCATCTGGATCAACCCAGCATAATGGTTAAGTCAAATAGTTTGAAATTGCATTGGATTAGAAATAAAGGGCCGGCGGTAGAAATTGGCCCGGGACGGCACGAGGCGTTAACCGCGGCGGAATCGGGCTTGATTCAGAAATGAAATTAACGAAGGGCAAATGAAAAGTGTCTTAGGTTTAAATCAACAAATGTCACGTCTAATTCTGAAGCAGATTCGGGTTGACTGAGCGATGCCAAGTCTCGTCTGCCTCTTTCAGTTATCACGCTATGACAGAATATTCCAAGTTTCGCTGTTACTGATTTCAATGAGTGATGATGCATATCAAATATGATTCTGGCTCTAGTAGGCCTACTATGTTTATATTCGCCTCGTTGGCAATTTTTACTGGCTTCGTTGTATTTGAGCATATTGCGTGCATGCGATGGAGACATCGGATATGTGCTGAGTCGTGTTTGTAGCAGCTGAACGCAATGAACAACAGTAGTACTGCTGCTAATGTTAGCCTTGCCACCCGCTTTCATGGACTGGACCATGTACGTGAAGCCACCGTTTTTCTGGAGCGATTTGTGTATCTGCCCATGCTCTTGTTTGGTTTGATCAATAATGCATTGATAGTGGTGGTTTTTTTGCGTCACCGCGAATTCACCAAACCAGGCATCATCTATCTTTGTTATCTGGCGTGCATCGACTGGATGATTATATTTATAAACGTTATGTTCTGGTTTGATCGTGGTCTATCGTCTTTTGGTTGGAACAGCTTTGACTTCGCTGGTTTGAATAACTTCACTTGTAAACTCACATTTTATGTGTACTATTTTTGTTTATCTCTGTCCGCATTTGTAACAATGGCGATGACTTTCGAGCGATTTATTGCAATAAAATTCCCATTATTCACGAAACGTCATTTAGGCCGGACACGATCACGGCTGAAGTATTTAACTGGCTTCAGTTTATTTTTGGGTATTCTAAGTATCAGAGAAATCTTCCTGTATGAAGTAGCTCCCGAGTTTGATACAGCAGGAAATAAATTAGTTTGTACTGAAAGTCGCTCAGTAGATTTAGATCTACTTTATGCCGTGACATTCATGGTTCCTCTTATTGGCTATCATATAATTCCAGCATCCGTTCTTTTGATGTTAAACATTCTCATTAGTTACACGTTACTCAGTTTACGATGGAAAAGTGATGACTGTCAACAGCCGATAAAACGACAAGAAAAACTGATCAGTATTACTCTAATGGTTGTTTCGACTTTTTTTATTCTTTTCACTTTGCCACTAATATCGGGTATGATTTACGGACATTACGTTGTTCAAAATCCGCACCTAGTCACCAAACAGGACATGCAAAATTTGCTAGACCTTTTTTGGTTATGTTCATATGTTAATATATTCAATCATACATTAAATTTTCCGGTATATGTAATAAGGCTGCCATATTTTAGAGCGCATCTAAAGGCTATATTTTGTACGAAGTGTAGATTTGGGGTACCTGTTACCACCATAAAGACCGGTTGAATATCATGAATGATAATGAATTGATGGAAAGTGAAACTATTGTCCCACGAAATATGTCTACCATCAGATTTTTACATTCTTATAGTTGTTAGAAAACCGACAACCATAGAAAAGTAGTCAGTCACTTGTTTTTTTTTCTTTTAAGAAAATCAACGTGTGTAATTATATCTTGTTCATCCACACACACACACGCATATCGAAAAGAAAACAAAACCTGTCCCTGTGATGTTGCTATTGATAGTGTTTTGATGTAGGACTGCCTATTTTACATATTTTTATCAACTGTTAATACTAAACGATCACAACCGATTTTGAATTCGTAAACAATGAATAATTAGACTCAGTCACCTATTAACTTATCCCTCTTTGACTGTAGCATGATGACACCTAAATCGTTACGTTTTGAGTCATGATTTTAGATACAATTTTCAATAAGGATTAGTACGTCACATTGGAGTTGATAACTAGGTGGTTCAAAACTGCTGAAATCAAGAATACTGGGTTTCTTCCTAGAAATCTGCGAGCTTGGATAAAGAAACTTCTCGATGCATTACTGGACCATGTTGCGTGCTATGCCGCCCTGTCTTATATCTCTTACATGTTATAAGCCTCCATCGCGCGTTGTTGATAAAATGTATTCAATAGATCCGGTTGTGCGAACTCTTTTTGAAATTTCGCGTGATGAGCAATGCTCAAAGGTATCTATCATCCACTGATACATTTTATGTATCAAAATTCATTTTTTTGTACTTTACCTCGGCTCGATTTTGTAAGCGCTGTCTGATAGAGCGCAAGCGGATGCTCCGGGTATACTACAATATGTAACGTATTTCTAACAGGACACTTGCCACATCACAAGGTTAGGAAATAAACATACAGTATCTCCGCTGGTTGAGGTAACTGTATAAAATTTGTGCACTTCAGTGCGGGAGTACGCTTAATATTGGATTTTTGGACATCAAAAGTGCTCTTTTGGGACTTGACAAGTCGTTCAAAATTGGCATCTGGATCCACCCCTGCAAAATGTAAAAACAGAAATTACATTGTATTAGAAATACAGGGCCGGCCCATATCCGACGGCACGAGGCGTTGACCGCGCGAAGACTTTGCGCCCCATTTTTCATCTATTAACTTATCCCTCTTTGACTGTAGCATGATGACATCTAAATCGTTACGTTTTGAGTCATGATTTTAGACACAATTTTCAATAAGGATTAGTACGTCACATTGGAGTTGATAACTAGGTGGTTCAAAACTGCTGAAATCAAGAATACTGGGTTTCTTCCTAGAAATCTGCGAGCTTGGATAAAGAAACTTCTCGATGCATTACTGGACCATGTTGCGTGCTATGCCGCCCTGTCTTATATCTCTTACATGTTATAAGCCTCCATCGCGCGTTGTTGATAAAATGTATTCAATAGATCCGGTTGTGCGAACTCTTTTTGAAATTTCGCGTGATGAGCAATGCTCAAAGGTATCTATCATCCACTGATACATTTTATGTATCAAAATTCATTTTTTTGTACTTTACCTCGGCTCGATTTTGTAAGCGCTGTCTGATAGAGCGCAAGCGGATGCTCCGGGTATACTACAATATGTAACGTATTTCTAACAGGACACTTGCCACATCACAAGGTTAGGAAATAAACATACAGTATCTCCGCTGGTTGAGGTAACTGTATAAAATTTGTGCACTTCAGTGCGGGAGTACGCTTAATATTGGATTTTTGGACATCAAAGTGCTCTTTTGGGACTTGACAAGTCGTTCAAAATTGGCATCTGGATCCACCCCTGCAAAATGTAAAAACAGAAATTACATTGTATTAGAAATACAGGGCCTGCCCATATCCGACGGCACGAGGCGTTGACCGCGCGAAGACTTTGCGCCCCATTTTTCATGGGGTTCCACGAAGAAATCATTTCTAAGTGGTTGCATTTCGAATGGTCTGGAGATATTTGAAACCATAATTTTCCGGTATCATGATTCAGGTCGATTGTGTCACTTTATTCATGATTGTTGCGGACCATAATTTTCTCAGCGCGTCTGTTTCATAGTCGATCACAAATACGTTTTCAGGGATGGAAGCAGGCCTAGCTTAAGTTTTTGAATAACCTTCAGCAAAAAGAAAACATCATCGGAAAAATTATTGGCCGCCCGGCTCTGCTGGCCCTGAAATAAGGGACTTGGTTTTAGGCACGATCCCGTGTGATTTCCTAAAACGAAGACCTATACACGCAGGAAAACCCAAGGTCTTTATTGACTAGGATCTCTGATCCTCGTTTGAGGCATACCCACTGTATAGGAAAAAATTTTAGTCATCATAGATCAAATTTCCATGTTTGAAAATGAACGTGTACAACCAAGAATAAAACAATAAAGAAAAAAGAAAAAGAGACAATCTGTAACGTGACAAATACAATATATATTTGTCACTTTATAGATAGTATATCTTATTTCTATTTTTTCCCCAGTAAACATGGCGCAGTTCAGACGTTGAAAATACATCTTTTTACGACGTCGTGTGGATCTCATTTTCAGCATATGTAACACTTCTTCGTCGAGAAATTTGAAAATCGCGATTGAATCCGTGTCAAATACAATACAATACCTAAATTTCGCAATATTCAGAAAAATTGACTGATTAGCATCAATGAAGGCCAAGTGAAAAGTATCTAGGTTTCGCTGTTGCTGATTTCAGTCAGTGATATTTTAAAGTTAGTAAATATGATTCTGGTTCTAACACGATGTTGCTATTCTCCTCGTTGGCACTTTCATACTGGCTTTGTGGTTGTATTTGAGCATATTGCGTGCATGCGATGGAGACATCGGATATGTGCTGAGTCGTGTTTGTAGCAGCTGAACGCAATGAACAACAGTAGTACTGCTGCTGATGTTAGCCTTGCCACCCGCTTTCACGGACTGGATCATGTACGTGAAGCCACCGTTTTTCTGGAGCGATTTGTGTATCTGCCCATGCTCTTGTTTGGTTTGATCAATAATGCATTGATAGTGGTGGTTTTTTTGCGTCACCGCGAATTCACCAAACCAGGCATCATCTATCTTTGTTATCTGGCGTGCATCGACTGGTTGATTATATTTCTAAATGTTCTGTTCTGGTTTGATCGTGGTCTATCGTCTTATGGTTGGAACAGCTTTGACTTCGCTGGTTTGAACAACTTCACCTGTAAACTCACCTATTTTGTGTATTATTTTTGTTTATCTCTGTCCGCATTTGTGACAATGGCGATGACTTTTGAGCGATTCATTGCAATAAAATTCCCGTTATTCGCGAAACGTCATTTAGGCCGGACACGATCACGGCTTAAGTATTTAACTGGCTCGAGTTTATTTTTGGGTGTTCTAGAGATCCGAGAAATCTTCCTGTATGAAGTAGCTCCCGAGTTTGATACAGCAGGAAATAAATTAGTTTGTACTGAAAGTCGCTCAGTAGATTTAGATCTACTTTATGCCGTGACATTCATGGTTCCTCTTATTGTCTATTACATTATTCCAGCATCCGTTCTTTTGATGTTAAACATTCTCATTAGTTACACGTTACTCAGTTTACGATGGAAAAGTGATGACTGCCAGCAGCCGATAAAACGACAAGAAAAACTGATCAGTATTACTCTAATGGTTGTTTCGACAATTTTTATTCTTTTCACTTTGCCACTAATATCGGGTATGATTTACGGACATTACGTTGTTCAAAATCCACATCTAGTCACCAAACAGGACATGCATAATTTGCTAGACCTTTATTGGTTATGTTCGTATGTTAATATATTCAATCATACATTAAATTTTCCGATTTATGTAATAAGGCTGCCATACTTTAGAGCGCATCTAAAGGCTATATTTTGTACGAAGTGTAAATCAGAGGCACCGGTTAAGACTGGTTGAATATCTATATTCGAATTGATGAAAAGTGAAACTATTGTCCCACGAAATATCTCTTCCAACAGATTTACACTTTGGTAGAAAAACCCACAACAAAAGAGAAGTAGTCACTCACTTATCTTTTAGAAAATCAACGTGTGTAATTATTTCTTGTTCCATCACACAAACATCGCATATCGAAAAAGAAAAAGCTGCCCCCTGAGCATGATGACACTCGTCTCGTTCATGACTATGACTACAATTGTAATAGGGATTAGTACGTCAGATTGGAGTTGATAACTAGGTGGTGTTAAACTGCTGATGCTGGGTTTCCTCCTAGAAAAATACGCTCGTGTGCCCCTACCTTTACTGGCCCATGTTAAGTGTTATGGCTATACCCTGTCATAAGCCTCCATTGCGTGTTGTTGATGAAATTAATTCAAGGTTCAGTTTTGCGAACTCTCTTTAAAATTTCGCGTGATAAGCAATGCTCAAAGGTATGGAAACGAAAGAAATCCCACAATAACGAAGCTAAGATTGAAAAATTCTATATCAGAATGATTATATTTATATATAATGATTATTACGAAATGAAGTTATTTTTCTTGTGGGGTCTCAACACGACATCAGGGTGGCGTAGGCATGGTAACAATGTTCAAATTCAAGAAATTTCACAAAATGGAGGATTTTCTCTCTCATTCGACTGAATTAAAGGAGACTTTTGAGCAATCCTTCTAATTGGTACAGAACTGGAATAATATCGGATATTCAGTTGTTGTCCGCGATTTTTGACATTCTGTTAAGACATAAATGAGGTATGTACCCCAAAAAGTAAGCAAAATATCCCAGAAAAACAGGTCTCATCAATTAATAAATAGACATTGATTACTAAAAAAAGTAGATTGTGTTAGATCAGAAGAGTGGAGCAGCGTAATAAATGATTAATGTAACTTGATGAATGAGCAATGATATTTGTATTTTCCTACTTTTGATAAGATGTATCGCACTGTCTTAAGACTCAACAAAGTTTCTTGTATCTTGTATCTTGTGTTGCCTCAACTGGGATTCGAAGCCTCCCTTGACGGTGCACGGAATGCACTGTGCCCTGCTTCATTGTGGCGAACCGTCACCTGTATGCCGCAAAATGGCGTCTGTAAATACCCCGAACAGAATACTTGAAATTATCGAGCATTTGCCGCAATCTGACGACGTTATTTCAGACTTGCAACAATTGAAAATCGCAGTATCTAATACTTCAAACGGCTGTCTTAAAGATATCGTCAACAATACGTCGCTGAACTCGCTATATGAGCTGTTAGATTCGCAAAACAGGTAGAAAACTTGAAAAAGACCTGATCAATCTAAAAATCAGCATCATGACTAATCATTATTGACATTGTATTTTTCACTCTCCTTGGCGAACACTATTACAAATCCTGAGCAGTAGGAATCTGGGTAAAAGAGCAGATCCGCACCTCTCGTGATTGACGCAATCTACTGAATGACAGAATCCAGGTTAAATCTTGCCAGTGAAGATATAGGCCTATTATTAGAATTAACCAATGGCAATGTACTGAATTGCTGATGACATTTCGAATCTGAAACAATGATATTTAGTGTAATTGATTGAACTGTTTACGCGGAGAGCTGCGGATCTGCACTTTTACCGCAATCTGTAGCCTGTAGCCGTGAAGTACCCAATAGCGGTCATCCTTATTACCGAGATGACGTATTTTACCGAGATCAACCGAGATGAAATGAAATATAACATATTTATTTATTCCTTATCGATTTTAACAATTGAAATCATATTATATCGGTAATAAATGCCTGCTGGAGTCATATTTTACATATTTTGTCGGATATTTTTGTAGAAAAATAACTTAACTTTACCGAGATGAGATCGTCGATACAATCAAATTCAATGAAATTTTATTGCTAACCGAGTTTACGTATTTGAAGTCAAAATTTTTTTAAATAAAAAAAATATGTAAAATATGACTCTAGAAGGTATTTATTACTGATATAACATGATTAAGTGTACTCATACAACATGATTAAGTGCTAAAATCGATAAGGAATAAATAAATATGCTATATTTCATTTCATCTCGGTTCGTCTCGGTTCATCTCGGTAATAAGGATGACCCCCCAATAGCTTATCATTTTCATCAATTTTGTTTCAGCGAACAGGTCGAACTATGCTGTCAAGTTTTGTCTCATTTAATGTCATCGGTCGACGCGAGTGTTATACTCGTGCAGTATCAGAACGTATTATCAGATGGATTGAATCATAACGCACCATCAGTTCGCCTTCTCTGCATTCATCAGGTTAGTTGTTAATCACTATCAAGCAGGTTATTTCTGTTTCAGCTCGGAATATCTGTCATAGAAACTTAGTTTCTGACTTGTCAACCCGGGTCCTTTACTTAACCGAGTAGGTTGCATCCCGCAGAGAACGGGATAGAAATAAGATATAATCTAGGTCCTGGAAATCATATATGAACACAGTGGCCACTTACCTTGAAATCAGAGACATCGCTGAAATGTGTGTCTGTCACGATGACAAAATTGTTAGATAAGGTTTATTTCTATGAATCTAGGGACGAACAGTCCTACCAAATTATTAAGTGAAGGACCAGGGTTTCTATTTGTAAGTGTAATTAATCATCAGGGGCAGGTGGTGTAGTCACAGCTTAAGATTTAAGACCACTCTTGGACTGAAGCCACTAAATAGCAATGAGCCCCTGAAATACCGATATTTAAAAAACGTGTACATCAGTACTTGAGTGTTGTTGAATTGTTATATCCATGTCGTTTTATTCATGATGTTAGGTTACCTTTATCGTATTACAGCTACAAAGAGTTTGTGACGACGCGATTCAACAGATATCTTCATACAAGGATATCCTCAATAAAGTGATCAATCTTTTAGGAGATGATGTACTGTTAGTTGCCAAAGAAGTTAACAAACTGCTCAAACAGTGGTGTAAGTAGACAAAGTGCATGATCAGTTTAATCCAAATTTTTGATTCGATCCATTCATTGTTCCTAAAAATATCTAGCTTTTTGAAAAAAGGGGCACACGTCGAATATTGGGTCTCTACTTACACGCGTGTGTGGCCTGTGATGACAAATTATCAGCAAGTGCCGCAGGTGTAAGGAACCAGAAGCTGGGGTCCGCCTCAAGAAATTTTTAAAAAATTAGATGCAGTTAGGTACATTCTGAACACTGCTGGTTGAAATAAGGTATCAAATGTGCTCACAATTTCACCATTTTGCTGTCTGAAAATACTCATTTTTATCCCCACTGGATTTAATGAGGAATCTATGCTATGAGATTAATGTTCATATTAAAAAGTTGATTCAGCTGAACCAAGATCTGTCTCTAAAACATTCGAACCATTTTATCTTAGATTTCTAACTTGTAATGCTGTTGTTTTTGTTCTAGGTGGTAGCCGGGAAACCTTGGATATGTTGTTGAGTGGTCCGGTTTTTGAAACGATGAATTCATTGATGCAGAAATCGGATACTATTCGTTATCGGGTATATGAGGTATGAAATTCAATCATCTCTGAAATAGGGACATCTATTTCTTTTTCCGATTTATAGTACGGCAAACTAGTATTCAATTCCTTAATGATCCTTCAAAAAGTTGGAATTAACACATATTTTGAGCATGTTCGGATCCGCATGGATAAGCCGCTAAGATGAACATATGAGATAGACTTTACTGGAACCACAATAGCAATGCGATGTTTGAAAACGTGATGATAATCTGTATTTCCAACAATTTTTATAATCGTATATATGTTGATATCAGTTCAGTCTATATTGATAACATACTATGTGCATACTGAAATATTATCCTAGCCTACTAGTAGAAAATATTGAAAATTATTTAACCTTACAGCTGATAGTAGATTTGGCGAATGGATCCGAGAGTGCCATGCAGCAGTGTCAAGCCAGCGGCGTTCTGGATCTGTTGATCAATGAGATTTATAAGGATGATTTGCTCGTGCAGCTGAACTGTTTGGACCAGCTAACGGACATCGCAATGACAGAACACGGTCTGCAATTTCTTATCAAACAAGGCATCGTGTTGAAACTCGAACAAATGTTAGAAATACTCGAGACCGATCCGATGGTTTCATTCCTGCTGCCAGGTATGTTTAATCTCATTTGGAAGCTCTCAATCATCTGTCATCAGATATGTAGTTCCATACTGAATATAAAACCCCTGGATCCAGTTCCACAGTTGTGAGTTGAGTTAACTCTGAGTTAAGATTAGTTCATTTTCAGAGTTAACTTAGAGTCAAATCTTAACACAGAACTTCGGAACTGGGTCCTGGGTTTCATGAAGCAGTTTAAGCTTATTGTGGTTAAGTTTGTATTGTTGACCGCATGAAAAACATGAAGTAACCAATGGCAATTAAACTAAAAAGTTGACGAAATGAACCCTGAAATTCATTGTCATGAGTTCTATTACACCTTTACTGTGATGAAACCTAGATAGATTACGATTATTTCATTTTCAATGTTTCAACTAACAAGTGATCTGCAAAGGGGTAGACTAAAGTAGGCTACCACACTATGCTATATGTAGAATTTCAGCCTATATGCACGTTCGAGTAACTGGTAACTTGACTCAAGCATCAATGCATTATTATCATCATTAAATTTTGAAAACGGGTAACTCTGATGCAACAGTTTTTGGTACTGCTTTCGCTTTGAATTCAATTTTCTCGAAATCTCAAAATATTAAGATGGACTAACAACCTCACAGTGGCTTGACTGTGGAGCTGGCACTCCGGAGTTCTATAAATTGATCATGTTTTTATAGGTCTGATCAAATTTTTCGGTAACATGGCTCGACTTCACCCGAAAGAGATGTTCGACCAGTACGATCTGTTTTTGAAAACGGTGTTTTCCGTGCTCGATAGCAGTGATGTATCCTTGAGCATTGTCGCCATAGAAACTGTAGGATTCGTCGGTAGAACAGTTGAAGGGAAGAAAGCGCTTGAAGATCACGGTAAGGAGAGATATGGAATGGAAATGAGGAGGAACGTTTTTTCAGTGTACTGTACAGTCGGTATTTGTTGGGATGGATGAAATCCATGCGGTATTTCCTTCAATAAGGTCCCTGTAAAATAATACATTAGCCGGCTGTGCCCGAATACACAACTTTTCAGTAACTAGGCTGTGGCGCCCTCACTCGATCTTAAAGAGCTGGCATACAATGCTAGTTTGTTAATTTTCTCAACCAAACAACCTTTTCGAGTTGCTCAGCAGCCACTAGTCTATACATACATGTATATTTAGCCAAGCAGATGCGTTGTATTGATTGAGCGAATTTGCCGGTGAAAAACAACTCATCTGACCCTGATTGGTTTGATACATGGACTGGTGGGAACTATGGCCAGGGTTTGTGTTGTCGTGAGCTCTGGCGGGAGGCAATCAAACCTTGGATAGCGAAGATGAGATAAGCAAGCGTGGCATAAACTTAAAATGCCACCCCGATGTCGAAACCCTTGAGGTCAGGATAGTCAGTCCTATTCTTGTCCTAGACGAGGCTTATATAGCACTTATATCCAGCTGGGTTACTCTAGATAAATATACTGGTTGTTAGTTGATTTTATTACCCCTGCCTGTATAACTAACAGTGCGTCAGTCATCTCTCCATGGTAACATACGAGTGACTACTCAATGCTTAGGAGTCATCTCTCAGTACGGACACCCAAGGTTGTGAGGAAGAGTGCCTTGCCCAGGGACACTACAGTAATATGCGGGATTTGAACAGTCGATTGCTCTAACCCCACACCTCTTTAGCCCACATCTAATGACCTAGCTTGTGTATGGTTAACTTTTTAGGTGTGAACACATCAGTCGCCGTGCGTCGTCTGGGAGCGTTGATGAGAAACTCACCGCAGGAAATTCGCGGCCGTTGCATAACGTCGATCGCGAATCTCATACATCTCGAGTTCGAGGAGCAGACGCCGCATTTGCTGTCGCTCACCGAGTCGTGGTTCAACCAGATACAAAAACCGATGGAGTTCGTCGTGTCGATGACGACGCAGCCGTTCGAAGATCTACGCGCGCCGTTACTGACGCTGATTCGGTCGTTGGCGTCGTTGCCGTGGGGACAGCGCCGGATTAACGAGCATCCCGGATTCAACGAGTACTTGTTGAATCGGTCGACCGAATTCGACAAACGCGGCAAGGAGATGAAGTACGCGATCGTACGAACGTTGGTCGATTCGCCGACCGCGCAGGAAATATTTGGCAATCCGTTTTATCTGCGACTGCGCGAATACGCGAACGAAGGGGCGTTTTACGTACGAGCCGAAACGCAGGTGGCGCTCGAGTCGACATAGATTACGCAACGCGGTTTGATGCTTTTTAGAAGTTTTTATTCAGCGTAAAGAATCTTGTAGGCGCGCTGGGTGATTTCTCAGTCCCGCGAGATTTGAGTTCAGCTCATCTTGGTTGTTCGAATTTTTTAGTGTCGATGGAAAAGTCTCAACTATTCTGTCTGTTGGCACGAAGTGATTATACTATCGGTGTTACCTTAAGCTGCCAACTCGCTCTATACCAGTTACTGATAGCTGAACTTCCTTCATGAAAAAATCCTGGTCTGTTCAACTATTTTGTAGAGACTTAATATCTATAGGAAAATGTTATATTTTTAATATTGTATTTTGTAGTATATTTATGGTGGGGTAATTGTGACATGGTCATGTGTGAGGGGCCTTTCAGACTCCGAACTGATGATATAAACCCTTAACTCAATTACACGAAAGCGATTTGTGATAAACATTGAACAGTGCTGTGCATTACGACTTCTTGCATTATATCATATTAAGGACTACCCCAAAAAATGTGTGCAATGGGGGCCTATAGCTAAGCATACATTGACTGGCATATGTTATTCGGAGATAACTTGTTGCAAGGCAGTTTTCCGCCTCCGTGAGAACTGGCCACATACAATCTGAATCAGTTGCTGGAATCTTATCAATGTATATGAGCTTACAACTGTTAATATATTAAACGATCCCCTGTTGCGGTCTGTTATTTTTCGGCAACTGGTTCTTGGATTCGGTGATATCACCCGATCTGCACTCTCCATTATCTCAATAACAGACGGTCATGTGACTAAAACTAATCGAGATGATACGTGGCTTAGGGATGGCCTAGAATTATTTTGCCAGATAATAGATTCTGGTTGCTGTTGATGATTGCGCTGTGGATCTCGAGGCTGGCACGCTACAACTGCTTGAATTTCACCAGTTTTTTCATGATGCGTGCGGGGTTCTCGCGACTGATCCGATTAGTTGTTAGTCCGATGTATGCCTAGCTTCCCTCGGTGATGTTTGATTGGACTGTAAAAATTTCACAGAGTTGACCGCATACCGAGTCAACAATCGGTGAGACAAAACTACGGTTACCGAAGCGAATCTTCGTACAATTCATTTTACAATTCGTGCTCAGAGCTTCCTAGAGGAGTATTAAATCTTAACTGCTGCTGCTGGATAACTACTTGAATGAATGAAATATGGCTAGTAATTGACATTACTATGAACCATGATTTCAAATTTGAATCAAAATATTGTTGAACCAGCTTAATCCGGATTTTGGTCATATCTGGGCAAAATTTTCAATCCATTTGTTCTTTAATAAATATACAAGAAAATTACTTTTTACCCGGATTTCCCGTAAACCGGATGAATTTTGTTGGTCCTTAAATATCCGAATTAAGCGGATTCTACTGTACTGTCAATGTAGTAAATGAAAAATCTACAAGACTCTTCAACCGGAACCCTATAACCCTGAATCCATAAGTTTTTCAAATTTAGATGTAATTAATATCATACTAAAGTATCCATCTTATTGGAATCTGCCTTTTAAATTTTAGTCCCGTTAAATTTAGGTTGGTTGAAATGTTACATCCCTACAGCTCAATGAGTTGAAAAAACGCTTGATTATATTTTGGTATGAGAATAAAATTCCAAAATCGATGGTTTACAAACCTAATTCTAACAGACCGGTGGGGCCAATGGACACTAGCAAATATCCGAAGGGGGTGCTTCCAAGCAACAGATGGTTTTACTTGCATTTAGATATTTTATTAAATTAGATGATTTGAATAAACTTCGAAATTCATTTAGTTTAACATGCTCAATGATACAATATACCATTTCTGGTCTTCTAGATAAGTCTTTGTCGTATATTTGTCACTCGTTTGTATGGTATATGAATAAATATTGTTAAAATAATTGACATACAGGCGTTATTCTTATCATTACTGTATTTTCCAGCCAATTTTCTGTGGAGAAATTCATTCCGTGGTGAAACAGAAAAAACACGTCACAAAACATTTACACAAAATAACGTTTTTTCTGCTTTATTACATATATTACTATTATAACATAGAAAATAGAATTTCGAGATAAACAATATAGAACCAGTCGCCCGCTTTAAAAATTACAATCTTACTCTTAATCAACAAATTTTCATTCCAGCACAATTTGCCCCACAAAATGCAGCAACCAGAACAAGTCTTTTCCGTTTTTACTATAAATTGATCGAATGGGTACTCCAGCGGGAATATGTCATCACACCGGTAGCGTTTTACTGACAGTTGTAGACGCGGCTGAATAAAATATTTTTGTGAAGAATTTCATCCCCGTGTGTCCGCCTGGAATATAGCTGACCATATACCTGAAAATAGATATCGAAAGATAATGCATTTTCTATCAATACGAGACCTCGCAGTTATCACTTTTTAAGGGTGGAGACTTCTTATACATGTACCTATTTATCTATGAAATTATGTTAATGATCTTGTACATATTATAAGTAAATAAATCATTCAATCATCCAGATGAGAGCACAATTTCTTAGTGCTCCTGTCAGAGTCTGCCCCTGGATACGCCCCTGCCACTTGAGTTTGAAATCAAGACAATCGCTAAGAAATCATCCATGTTCCATACTTACCACACTAAGGAAATCATTTGAGCCACAGCAAATACAATCGTTAGAGCAGTTGACTTGTACTACAAAATTAGGATTAAAAAATTTTCAATTTTTTGCAAATATCCATTCATAGGGGCCTTTATGTAATAAGCAGTATGCTATGTAAGCTTGCACAGTTGCCTGTTTTTTGTATTCTGGAAATTTTAACATAATCAGGAGCCAGATCTACAGGTTCAAGTAAAAATGACGTGATGCCAGGGTCAAATACTATTAAAGTTACACATATAACTCCTCAGTTCCGAAAATACAGTGAAACCCGCTTAATTCCGATGATTTAAATCGGGTCCATTTACAGTCCACTTCATAAATGTATGTAAAATATGAGGTTTAAATTCACATTTTAAACCACATAAACCTGGTCAGTTTCATCGGTCCAAAGTGGTCTGAATTAAGCGGCTTTGACAGTAGTCATAATCAATTAGGTGTATAATCAACAATGCGTTCTAAAGAAACTTACCCATACAGAGAAATATATAGTCGCGAACATGGTGCCCAAATAAGCAGTTGTAAAAGCTATTCTTGGCCCCGATAATAAATGCTTCACATGATTCATTGGTCCCCACAGTAACGAAAAACTAGCGATTAGAAACAGACTTCCAAGTGTGTAGAGCAGTGCGAATTTCCTGGGTTTCACAACTACCATCGGCAAAAATAACCAGGCCTGTAAAAAATATAACATTAATTCTATAACTTTCATGTGATTTGCCATGATTCAATTGCAATTAAATGTTCATTGACTGACAAAGTTCCAGTTCGGCGAGTCAAACTTACCAAGACAAAACAGAACAGTCCAACCGCGATACAACCCATGAATCCTAATATTCTCTGTTTCTTTGACTGTCAAAGAGAAGATAAAATATTTGTTAGTTATAAGCCTAGAACATCATCGATACCATTGTTTAAAACATGCATTTATGTATTACGGTGCAATAAAGATTAAATTGAATTGAATTGTATAAAGAGTACGGCTTACCAGTGACGGTAAACAAGGATCCCGATTGGCTTCGTTAAACCAGCCATTAGTCCCGTCATGACTACTAGTAGAATTATCATCCTCAGGATTCGGGGGTTTCATGAAACTAGGGAGCCAAGTTCTGTTTCCATCTGTTTCCAATAAGGAAGACGTAGAACTCGTCGAGGATTTGTCATTTTTCTGCAAATATGCTTGCAATTTACTTCCAACACCGGCCATGATAACATCCACTTGAGGGTGGCTCCGAGAATATCCTAATAAAACTCCATGTAACCCAAACGGCGGGTGCCGGCGAGAGTCATTTTTTTCCGAGAGGAAAGGGAATGCTTCTCATCGAATAAAGACGGGATACTTCATCAAAAACCATTGGTAGACTATTTTTGGATATTTAAGTATTTAAATACATATCACCGAAACTAGAGCCGCCAAAATGCCCGCTGCGGTCACCGATTCGGTCCAACGAGTACAAGTCCATCCGTTTATATAAGCTTACGACCCGACAGATGATCGATGTAACTATACCTAACTGAAAAACTGAGATGTCTAGTACAGTGTATTGGCACACTCCAGTCGTTTTGTAGGCTTGTCCCGGGTTCGAAAACTTCGCACCGTCGTTTTGTCTTCACCAATACTATATACTAGTCAGAATTGAAATTCAATTACCCACATTTTTTCTGTTTAATCACTTGAATAAGAATTGTTGATTAGCTCAGCTAAACGTTTGATTGAGTTTTCTGACAAACCGGACACTCTACGTATTCGTCCCTTTCGTCAAAAATCCGACAAAATACTGATTTGAGTAGATTGGAGAACAACGGCATGATTTACCAAAACGCCACACAAAGCAAATGACATTAGGCGATTACTCTACTTCAAATAAAGAACAAAGATGTGGGGTTATAAATTTGTATATTTCATAAATAGTGTATTTCATCCACATTTTCTTCAGCAAGCACAATCATTCACCGTAAAGCTTGACTGGGTTTGATTGCTGCAAGTTAGTTATATTCGTTTTGATAATGATGACCTTCCGGTGACGACTTAGGACTTTCATGAATAACCATTCGATGAAAGATGTGGTCACGTGTTATTGGGCTGGTGTCGTCCGTACTGGAAACGCTCCCTTTGCGAACTCTAAAACTTCCGTGACGACGCCACAAAACGATTAACAACACAACTATGATAATTCCGACGAAACCTACAGCACCAGCTGAACTGTAAATGATAATGTTATTGCGTCGGTCCATTGATGCAATAACCTGACGATGAATATCCGCCGATTCAGATGTCTTTACTGTTACTGTCGTCGACGACACAATTTGCGAAGTCGATGACTCTAGTTTCTTATGAATTTGTTCAGTAAAATTTAGTACATCAGAATTCTGCGAAGTTGATGATGCACTTAATTCTATATTTTGAGAGGTTGTCATGTTAACGAGGTCCACGTCTGATATAGACGTCGTGGTATACGATTTTTGTTCTGAAGTTACCGATGTTGGCCTGACGACCATCGTCGTCATAGTTTGTTCAACTGTTGTAGTATTTATAGTTGTTGAAACTCCGTCAACGGAAATATCACCAGACGATTCAAACTCGACATCAGAGCCATTACTGAGAACATGAGATTTCGAAATATCTGAAAAAAGTTAATTCTTCTTATTCAGTACGTCAATATGATGATAATGTATTTACGGTATATCAGGCCCGTGCCTAGCTTTCTTGAGCGGCAGTTTTATTTCAAGAAAAAGGCACTTTTGACCGTGGAAAGGGGCACTTTTCACGGTAGATTTCAAATATGATTTTTTCAAGATTTCAAATATGATTTTTAGTACCTGAATAAACCATTTGAGAAAAGATAACCTTTCATTTTCGAAAAAAACATAAGAATTGTATCCATCCAAATTTCGAAAATCAGGACCCGAATTTTTGACAGTAACTTTTTGGAAGAGGACCTTCAAAATTCTAGGGGGTTCATTTGCTACCCCCAACCCCATCTCAGCACGGGCCTGTTTATTTTGAATGTTATTTGCTGATTAAATGGGTATTTTGGACGAACGCTATATTCATACTTACTAAGTCCTGGACAGGGTTTCAATTGGACATCATCAATTGCGATATCAGTAAACTTCGTGGTTCCTCTCACCGCTTCAAATACTATCTGAAATTTATATTCATCAATTAGGAGTAGAGAGTTGATGCTGGGCTGATTAATTTAGTGCGATATATGAAGGGTTACCTGGAATGATCTACGTAGAGGTTCGATCGCTATTTCTGCTCGATTCCAAACACGGCCCTGATTCCCACGTTTTGTGAATCGGCTATCCATATTGCTCGATCCAGATGTCTTGAGGTATACGTTCAGCTCACCCACTATCAGGAAAGAAGGTTTCATTTATTAGTAAAATCCAAGCCTTAACTTTCCGGTCATTATACGATATTTCAGGGGAGGGGGGGTGCACAGGTGGACTAATTTTGTGATCGTAGTAAAAGTATATAAATTCACTTACTTCCTACCTGTCCGTACATGTAGTACCAGAATTCAAAACATTGTCCACTAACGTTTGCCTCGTATATCGGAGACAACAGTCGAGTCTTTTGGCCATCGCGTCGTGGAAATGATGACTCGGCATATAGGTAACGACCTGATAATATAAACAGCATTATTGATATCGTCATATTGTATGGATATGGCCATTTGTTTTCTCGTCAGTTCTTCGATTGATGTTCTGAGTATCCAGCCTTTACGACGGGTTGGCATGTTTTTTTTTGGAATCTCAAAATAGGGATTGACCCTATTATCTATTTGGTCGGTATATTCTGTTTGATTTGGTGTCCTTACAGGCCAACCATACCTGCCGGGATCGAAACAGGGGGTTTGATTTTGAAATCAGGAATCGATACAGATATAGTTGTGTGATGCGGCGGTCGAATTTTACAGAATTCTTTGTTCAAATCGAAGTACAGTTTAATTGGGAAATTCGGTTCCGGTTCGTTCAAATAAACTTTTAACCAATCTGAACCGGTAAGTTACTGATTGGGGTTAATTTTGTTGGCTTCCTAATTAATATATCGATTTTGGAAAAAATTAATTACAAAGTTGAAGACGAAGTGTTTTATCATACGTACCATTCCGTCTTAAACCTTTCGTGTGATCAGCTGTTGGCCCAGTATTATCCGTGGACGTAGGACCGGTATTGACTGACCAATCGAAATCATCCGTCGAATCTTGCACCCAGCCACATGTATCATCGTCAAAATTACATTCCTCTTTGCTAGCTGAAACGGGATACGTTAGTTTTAATCAATAAGCAACTGTATCGTTAATACCATTGTTATTATCACGAATACCAGTACATCATGATAATTCATCGTACAAGTAACTCGCCAACGACACATTATTTGAGGAAGGAAATTCCAACATAACACATTTTGATTATATCATAATACAAATCAATAACTTCACGGAAAGTACCCTTACGCGTATGTAAGTTTCAAATTCGGATACTTTATCCGTGAAAGAACTTACATGCTACGCATTGCGGTATTGTCGCATTCCATTTGCGCGTGTTACAGTAGATAACTGCCGAGCCTTTCAGCTGCCCATTACCTTTACACGAAAACTTCGTCAAATATCCACCGAAGCCTGTAGCTTCGAGTCCAGGTGATGGTAGAACAGGAGGACATCCCGTGCCTGTAGAAATCAAAGATATACGCTAATTTTCCAACAATTCTATTTCAACAAATGACGAAATGAAAAAGTTTCATTAACGCGATCATTGATTCACCTGCGCAAATTGGAGGAGGTTTCGACCAGTTTCCATCCATACACACGGCAACTGCAGCTCCGATACGTTTCAGATTTCGCCTACAGTGAAAATATACCAACCGACCAGCATTTTTAACTCGCGTTCTACCACCTCGAACGCGTGGTTTTCTGCAACGGCGGCTACTGGTACCTGAATAAACAATTGAAGAAAGATATTTTGTAAAGAAACTTGACAAACAGTTTCAATCCATACGAATTATGTCTAATCACCAAATTTTACTTTCTCATTTTCTGCATGGTCAAAAAGAAATTCACTTTTAAATCCAATTTTGTAACTATGAATTCTGCAGAAACGTTCCCCTTACATGATATACTTCGTGGTATTAGTAATCATTCCATATAAAGTGACTTATAAGTCTAAATTGGGGCTGGGTACTATATCTATTCATACGCAAATAATATGTACTCCGTGTTACTTTAATGTAGATAAAAATTAGACAATAAAACGCAATAATCTGAACCCTTTTTAGTTGATACACATTGACTACTTACCAGAGGAAGTACCTGCCAGCAGCAAAATCATATGTAAAATGATAATTAACTGAATTAGAAACTTCATTTTTGCGAATATATAAGGCTTGCACGATTAAACGACTTTTCGGCTGGAAATCTCGGTGAGAACTAGCAAGTATATCTCCTTTAAGTTACTGCATCTTTAACTGTTAATATAACCGCACACAGATAAGAAATCATTGTCTTTTTCTCCAAAGAGCATAATGTTGAGTGTTAGTCCGTTATGATAAAACGGTCAGCTATATGATACGAACAGCGTTTATGAATTAGAGTGCTGTGAACTCCAACTCCGGATGCTGGCTCTTATCAGCTCAGGAGGAAACAGACTTTTGTTTTACTGGGTTATACAAATTTTCTCGCCAAGCGTTCATCGAAACATTTCGAGGGTGACTTTCCGGATAATACTCAAGGATAAAAGAAAACTGCTTAGTTAGAATTGCTTAATTATAATGGATATCGTTTTTGAGACAGTCAGCAGGTGTCATACACAGAAAAGTCATTACGTAAATACGATATATTCTCAAGGTAGATTATAACTGGACTATCTCTTAATAAATGATATTCAAAGTTTATTTGAAGGTTTTGGCATCTATCTTAAAATCCAATCTAATTAGAAACAAAAGTTCAGTCGGAAAAATGACTAATGTGAAAATTGCACGGCCGCAAATGAATATTCTAAATTCCTTACTTGAACAAAAGGGCACTGGCACATAATTCAATTATGCTAGAAAATACGAATCTTTATCATTGGACAAAAATATTTTCCGATGCCGTTGCTCTCGGCGAACTGATTCCCCGCGCTGGAGAAATCGCCAGAATTTTGGATTCGAACCGAATCGAATTCGCGCCACGGGTTTGCAGTCTGTGATCAATCCAATACGTCGATGCAGCTTAACAAAATGGCCGACATAAACAAATGGGTTGAAATTGCCAAAGAATGCAAATATTTGCCAGAAAATGACTTAAGAGTGAGTTATATACTCGTTGAAATAAATGAATAATAACTTCATATATAGCAGGCCAAGTTTAAATCTAAAAATTTGGTTGTTTATTGTTATTTAATTGCAAATCATCGAATTAAGTTTAGCGTTTTGGACGTTCCTTCCCCGAACTGGGGGTCCGAGAGTAGATAGAGAGGAAGCAATGCAATCATGACAATGCAAGTGACGTAACGTATTAAACGTAGGCAGCTTGGTCGGGCTATGTTTATAAAGCTAAACTTAAAATTGTTTTTCTTAACAAGTCTCATGTTGAACCCTCATCCGTGTTATGTACCCTGTGCTGTGGACGCAGGTAAGGCCAAGTCCAAGGCCAGGGGCAGGGTGTTTCCGAAACTAAAAGCTTATTGACTATACAACATCAGGCCCCATTCAATTCAAGTCCTGTTATTGTATTTGCAGAAAATTTGTGATTATGTTGCTGAATTATTACTTGAAGAATCAAATGTTCAACCAGTATCGACACCTGTAACAGTTTGTGGTGATATACATGGACAGGTAAGCATACTTATCACCCTCGGGCCTACATCTTTTTGGCCATTTATTGATATTGTGGGAACACCATTCTTCGGATATTCCAATGAATTCACGATGAATTAAATTTCTGTAATCAGCAATTCCAAATTTTGGCAGAAGGCTGAGGTCGGCAGCGGATGATGGAGGATTATCCCGCGCGAAGGATTTGCCCACTAAGCCATTTACCTAATTTTATTTCATTTCTTTTCTAGTTCTACGATCTGAAAGAATTATTTCAAACTGGTGGAGAAATTCCCGACACAAATTATATTTTTATGGTAAGAAAATTATTCCAAGATATTATGCTGGTTAATAGCCACAATTAAACACTCATTTCTGACAACGATATTGGTCGTTGTATTTTTTAGGGTGATTTCGTTGATAGAGGATATTACAGTTTGGAAACATTTACACTTTTGATGACTTTGAAAGCAAGGTAAGGGCTTCCAAAATCAGTTCCAATAATCAACTTTGTAAATCAATTTTATCGGAAATTTTGAAAATGTTTTCAGAAATGACCATTGTTGCTTACGTTGTTCTGTTCAGCCCTGAAATTTTCTTACTCCTCAGGTGGCCGGATAGAATTACTTTATTACGCGGCAATCATGAAAGTAGACAAATAACTCAAGTTTATGGATTTTATGGTAAGCTCATTGAAAAAACAATATGTATTATGATGGATTTTGACAATTGAAAGCAAATGCAGATACATGAAAAATGAGTTGAGTTCAAAAATTGATGCATTGATCATCAAGTTCCAATCCTTTTACAAAAGGATTGGAACTTGAACAAAAGGATTGCGGCACAAAACCTCTTCAGCAATTGTTTTAAAATGGTTCTTCTAATGTAGATGAATGTCAAACTAAATATGGAAACGCAAATGCCTGGAAATACTGTTGTCGAGTCTTCGATTTACTCACAGTTGCTGCGGTAAGTATCTTTATGGGTTTCTGCTTTCGTCTCATTCTTGGGCAATTTATTTCTAAGGTTCACCCTTAAATATGAAGTGAATAGTCAATCACACTGTAATAAGCCTTGCATTAGTTAATCTCGCCTTGATCACGTTATATTTCAGATAATTGATGAAAGTGTTTTGTGTGTTCACGGCGGTCTCTCTCCAGATATCAAGACCATCGACCAAATACGAACTATCGAACGCAATCAAGAAATTCCGCATAAAGGTGCTTTCTGTGGTATCCTTTTCTTCAAAATATGTGTACAATAGAATCTCCGTTTAGTGCGGATCATTTGGGACCAACAAAATTCATCCGGTTTATCGGAAATCCGGATTAAGAGTAGTTTTCTTGTATATTAATGAACAAATAGACTGCAAATATTGTCCGGATTAGACAAAATCCAGATTAAGCCAATCTGGATTAATAGGCCAGTCATGTGACTGGACAAAACTGGAATAATGGCGGCCAATTGTGGGTGACAAGAGTTTCAGTGAGGGGTCCGTTTATGTATATTAGGTCAAATGGTATTTTTAAGAATTTCACAAAAATTATGTCCTTCACTCGATGTTGTAAGATCTTGTATGGTCCGACCCGGAAGATGTCGAAAGTTGGGCGATAAGTCCTCGAGGAGCTGGCTGGCTGTTTGGTGCTAAAGTCACGAATGAGGTAAGTTTTCGTATCAATGTCTCATCAACTCTAGGGTTTGTGTGAGATTCTATGATCAGTTTGTGCTTTCCTGTATCCGGTTTATGATTCTATGACTTTTCACAATTTCAGTTTGTCCATATAAATAATATAAAACTGATATGCAGAGCTCACCAATTAGTACATGAAGGTATGTTTCTAGAGTTAGTATGTCCTATGATTGGCGGTTTGAACTAATAAAACTAATTAGTGCACCCAATGAACTAGCCAAAGTTAGATCTCAGTTAACTAAGAAGCTTCGTTTGCTAAAACTGGTCACACTTGGTAATATTAGGCTAAACAAAAATGATACCTTGTTTCTCCGCAGCGGCCGGGTCATTTTTGTAAGATATGATAAAATTTATAAACAGTTCATTTCTATAGCGGCCGGGTCTGTTATAGTTAAATTGATCACGATTTAAAAAAAAAGTAATGTATAGGGTAGATAGGCGGCCGGCCGGGTCAACATTTAAGCTCAGCAGAGCGGAGAAACAAGGTATCAATTTTTTTTAGCCTTAAGCTTGACGAATTTTCGGATATTAGCGATTCCAAATAGCCAGGCTCCATATAGTAGGCTCAACTCAAGTCGGATTTTCTGACTCAACCGAAGTCGGATCTTTTTGAACCATTGGCATTTGTTTGACTTAAGCAATATCTAAATTTGAAGATATATGAAATGTACAGTACAATATATATTTCATATACCGGGTCAGAAATAATGTTTTCTAAATACTATTTATTTGAGTCGGTATTCGAGTTGGTCAAATCCGTCTGGAGCAGTTGGCCTACCAGCACTTTACGAGGACCGTTATAGGGGATCATCATAATAAATCATATTACCCGTACTTTTTTTTAGGTTATAAATATATGTTTGAAGAGAAGCTAGTTACGGTATGGTCGGCTCCAAACTACTGTTATCGATGCGGCAATATAGCGGCAGTGTTAGCATTTAACGATGTCGATCATCGCGAAGCAAAACTTTTCAACGCTGTTCCGGATTCCGATCGCGTCATACCGCCAAGAACGACCACTCCATACTTTTTGTAATATTGTTAATTGATTATCATTAAAGATTTACTTTTAGAAAGCGATGAAAAAATTATTGCAGTTTCCTGTGCTTGCTGGTTAATTGTGTATCCCGACTATATTCTTCAGCAGATGGATCAGTAGGTTCTTGGCAACAATCATCAACCAGCAAAGGTCATCATGCCCAACGTTCTCGGGACCGTACCAGAAATTTTGGAAAAGTGTCCTTTTTGCAAATATTTTTCATATCGGATAGAAATTTAATATAGAATCCTTCACTTGGGACCGTGACAAGCATTTTGTTTTAGGCCTAACATAAGTTTTTGTTAGGGCATATCAGAAGAATTCGTTTATCAGATTGACTTACGGTAACTGCACTTTTTCAGGTTTCCCCAGAATTCAATTGCTAGGTACGACCCGCTTTCTATAATAAATTCAATCCATTTGAAACGAGTGTAAGACAAAGCAAAACGGGAAAATGGAGACGGACATTTCCTCAAGTGTTATCGTTATTCAAATAAATGGAAATGCTGACACAAGTATGATATGTATATATTTATACACAAGAAAATATACGAAAAAAGTTTTATAAACAAAGATCATTAAACCGAGTTATTCAAAGAATAATATTCAAATACGGCAGTCGCTACACTGTCTTTTTGTAGTTCAACCGAGGGCAGGGTTACGCGTGAAATCCCTGGAGAGCGACTGTTACGTCTCCGACAGCTGTATCTGTAATTGGTCGTGATTCAACCGACCACAACAAAGGGCTGAAATAAACTAAAAATAATATCGATGATTAATTGAAAACAACTAAAACAAAGGAAAACGATAATAATCCGAAACTCGCCGTCATACCACTAGTTACCAAAATGGAATAGTTTAAAAGCGAAATCCTGAATATTAAGTCACGCCGCATTGCGGATACGGATATTTACGAGATTATATAGTTTTGGTAGTCTAGTACCGTCGTTCCAAAATCAATAGGGAACCGTAACAACGACTCGTATTCAGAGTAATAGTTTTGGTTGCTCAATGCGGGCAGGAAGTGGCATGAAGGAAAGAGTTGACTATATCCTCCCCCCCCCCCCCCTAGTGACTATACATTACGTGTATCTAGCGCGGTCAGTTTTGTGGTAAGTTGCGTACAGATGTGTGAACACGGCGTCATCGGTGTAAGAACGACTTCTCTAGCGCCACTTCCTAATGTGTACCAAGACCCCGAAACGTCTTCTCTGTTCAGCTGGAAAGAAACATATTCGAGATACGAATATATACGATGTATTTCCAGGGGAGGCCACTTACCTGGAAATCGGGGAAAAGTCGGGGAATTTTCTTTTCTTTAAAAATGGGGAGTACAGGGATTTCCGTAAAGAGAAGCTTGAAATCAGGGATATGTGTTGACTACTAGATTGCGCGTAAAATCAAAAAGTCTTCGTCGAAGTCTTAAGTATTTGACTTTGTTAATTTAGTGGATCCTTAGCAGATCTAGATAACGTGAATGAGGGGATAGGAGAAAGGCAAGTGGCCACTATGCATGAATAAACATATTACATACATGCATATTATACATCGAAAGTCTGGACGCCATTGGAGCCAATATAAACAAGACGTTATAACGAATACTATATCAGAAAGCACTGAATTCCCATTGATTTAGAGTTTAAGACTGGCATTCGATCGTGGTTAGCGCCAAGTCGTGAGCACTTACATTAAAAGGATGACGTTGTAACGGGCATGGGCTGCGTAATTGACAAAAAAAACTTACTAAGGTGTAAGGCTTTGATTCGATGCTGTCTACAAAGATTTTTTTCTCTGGTAAAATCTCGATATCTGGATTGATGAGACGGGACTTCGGAAACATCCGTCTGAAAACATGGCTCGCTGACACGCCTATCGACTCCCTGTGAAATCGACACATTCTAGTTTATTGAATTTCCATCTCATTGAAAAATATGAAAATGCCAACCAATTACGTACCAGCTAGCATGGAAATGTTCATTTGCTATGATTTCGTTCTCCGTTAAAGAGAACAGTAACTGCAACGACTGAATGGTTCGGTTCGTCGAATAAACTGGTGCGTGCACGGCTTGTAAAAGGTGTTCTGGATGTTTACGATAAACTAATTGAAGTGCTGAGAATGACACCGACTGTTCCTGCGACTATACAATGCAAATATATATTTAAAAAAACGTGTTTCAACTTAAAAATGGTATAGATGCACTGAAAAGTTAAGGGCACAACCACAGATGGCCAATCATAATCGAGTCCGCGGCCCGTTGGTGTATTGACCAGGCACAAAATCAACCAGGTGTGTGGAAAACTTCTACTATGTAGTTCGAAGACCATGGACTCTAAAACATTTCTCGATCATCATTGTACAGGCTTTGGTTTGGACAGAGATTTTGGGTGCGTAGACATTTTTTTGTAGGCAAACGCAACTAACCTTGCGTAAAACGAGAGGGAATCCACTGCCCTCTATAAGCGTGAAACGGTCCCAACGTTTCTTATCTTTAGCGCGACCGTCTGCTTCAAATATCTGATGGAATCGGGTGCATTGGTCGCATAATTCTAACAGGTTCGTGTCAACCGATGGAACGTACAATGGATTGGATATCAAACAGCTTCTCTCCAATAAATCTAGCATACAATAGAAAAAAATGAAAATAAAAACAGATAATCGCAAAAATAAAAAGCATCTTTGTTTACAACAATTATACACATTAAACGGGGTACGGGAACATGCAGTTCTAAACTGTTTTTACAGAAGTAACTGTGGGTTTTATTCGTTAACTCTACACTGAGATTTACATCAGTTCACAGCAGTCATGCAGTTTTATCATAGATCTATCATTAAACTAGCTTTTGTAAAGACCTGCTTAAAACACATACCCGAAAGTGGTAAGAGTCCATGCAAAGGGAAAGTATGTCTTCGCAGGAATTTCGATGCCGAAATTGCAAGAGGTTGTATATGCTTCCTTGCGAATCTATCTACGTATGGATTTCCCGTACTTATCAAAGCGAATACAATCGAAACGACTAAAAGTCCAGCTCCAAGTAATAACATACATAACTAGAAAAACAGTTTTGGATAAAAAATAGATATTAAGCATTAAAAAAGATACATTTGATATATCATTTTAAATGCTTTTCTACAATGAAGGGAATCCTTGCACAACCCACAACTGCCACAGAATTCAACTACTTTCGGTTTTTGGATATTTTCTAAATATTTTTTTTTCTTATTTATTCTAAAATTGGGGCCCTTGCACTGAAAATTCTTTTAGCCGTGTTTGAAAATGTGGCTGAAGGTTAAACGGCTTTAAAAATGAAAGTAATTTCAAAACTGTGGGGTGTTGTCCGATGTTGTCTCCATACACCGTAAGGTGCTGCCGCTATACTCATCGTTAGCGGATTTTCCGTACACTAATATGAATCGACTCTGGCAATTAAACGTGGGATTCGCTACACCATTGCCAGAGGTGGTTTGGTGTAAGTGTATGAAAAATCCGCTAACGATGAACAAAGCGGCAGCACCTTATAGTGTTGCCGCAAGTACTAACAAGGCAGAACCTCCATCGGCAGCTGCTCCTCGGACTGATATTGTTAGTTAGTACTTCGAAAAAACCCGTGCCATTGACGTATCGTATCCTATATCGATCTCTTAATAAAATGAGATCTTAAAATAAATTGCTGTAAAATTTTACTAACTTTAATCAACCGGTTGATCTTCCTTGAAAGTCGTCTATAGTTCATTCCCCGAATAAGATCCGCATACGATCGTCTCGTGGTCAGTATTTGTAAACTATCCTCTACTGCTTGTCTTTGCAATATCGGTTCATATTTTTTCGTTAGTTCATCTAGGCTAGCGTAAAGCCTAGCTTCGTTAGGCGTCATTCTCGTAACTAATAGTATAGAATACTACAGTATGTATACTAGTGCCGGTGCTATTTAAGCGGGTGCTGGTTTTCCCATTACACTAGATAATAGTATTTAACCTGACCTACAAGTGTGTAAACACGAAGTTCCCTGAATGATATATCCGTAATTTTATAGTGACTAGATTATTCATCATCATGGGTATTGAAAAATAGCGTTGGCCTCGCGATGTACATTCCACAGTTATAATCAGTTCATTTCCAATTATATGGATATTGGGGCGTACTAAAACAACCTGCAACTCAGTAACCTGTTTGTGGTTTAGTTTCGGATATTTTCACAAACCACATTGGCACATGTATAAGCCAATCCGATTAACCAAAGGTTAGGTAACTAACTAGGGTAATCCCAAACGGGATCAACTGGACATCGAACTGTATGGAGAGCCATTGATCAGGATGGATGAGGTGACGGTCAACAAAAATTGAAATATCTAACATCCTGACTAAATGCAACGATACCTATTGAATTACAAATGTATGATCATTTATTATATAAATGCCTTGTAAATGATTCAAATTGAATTACGATCATTTATTACATAAATGCCTTGTAAACGAATCAAATTAATTTATGATCATTTATTAAATAAATGCCATATTGTAAATGTATTATAAATTTCGTTTTAAACTGAAAATAAGTTACTAACACCAAATAACTCTATTATTCTTCGAATCAAATTTAACTTTGCCAGATGCCAATAATTCCAATGCTTTCGGATACGCAATATGCTCTTTAGTTTTCACACGCTCTTGAAGCGAGTGGATATCATCATCCGGTTCGACTGGAGCCGCTTCTTGGACAATGATAGCGCCAGCATCGACCTCGTCCTGAAAATAACCCCAAATTAGGCTTTTCTTTTACAAAATATCGTGCTCATAGGTTAACGGTAAACGTCAAACAATCAAATAGATACAGTGAGGTCGAATATGGTGGTACTGTATCAATACTTACAGTTACAAAATGAACGGTGCAACCAGTAATTCGCACTCCAGCTTCGAGTACCATTTTATGAGCGTTGTGTCCTTTGAATGATGGCAATAATGACGGGTGGACATTTATCAAACTTCCCGTCCATTTCCTTGTAAATTCACCTAAATAAAACACAGCGCGAAAAATACATTAGACTCCATCCACTTCGATACGAAGCAACTCGGCAAACTTTCCCGAGTATTTCCTTACCGCTTAGAATACGCATAAATCCAGCCAAGCAAATCAATTGCACGCCAGATTTTCTTAAAGCGGCATCGACGGACAAATCAAAGTCCAAACGACTCTTGAAATCTTTATGGGAAATGACCTAGAACAACAAACGAGAACCATATTGACGGTTTAACTAAAGAATAACCTCACTGTTAGGACCAAGAAAATGATTTACGCATTGTAACAAATTTGGTGTTGTTAAGAACGTTATTATCTTCACTCGTTTTTTATAAATCTAAGTTCGGTATGGGTATTTGTTCCTTGGAAAATTATGGCATTGAGCATGGCATTGAATGGAAGGCGTTACAAGGGACTTTGATAGTTGGGAAACATTTTCGAGCCAAGTAAAGAAGAACATTTGAACATACATTTTCAAAATGTAACTACGTACTTTAGTGGGAATAGAAGCATCCTGGGCTCTTTTTAATCCTTTTGCATCAGCTCGGTTAGAAATAACGAGAACAATTTCCGCCACACTGTCGAGTTGAGGATTTTTCGTATGATCTATCAGAGCCTGCAAATTCGTACCTGAAAATCACCATTTGAAAGTACTGGCGCGTTAATCAAACAGAAGTAGTCACGGCAGAATGTAACAATAACAAAGTATAAACAATAATTTTAAAGGGTGCTGTTGTGGGCATTCCATAATGTTTCTACATTCTGAAATGTTGTGGCATGGTTTCATTAACTTTTTCAGATTAATTTAAATCTCAAATGAATGCATGTTGTTTTGGATCATAACAGCTGAAGAGCAGACATAAACTTAACTCCAATTCTAGGTATGAATTCTTGTTTAGGTACTCACCTGACCCAGATATCAGAACTCCAACTTTAACCTTATTCCTTGGAGTCGGATTTTGACTTGGCATACATGAATTGCTGGACACTGGACAATGTCGTCCCATTTCTTTTTCCAGGTTAGCTATACACACTTGTTCCCCATCTAAAAATTAGAATATGCAAGTAGTACTTGACAATCAAGAAAGAAATGTGCATTATAATAACTGGCATTAAGAACTGCCAAATTAATAGACAAAACATTTAATTTAGTAGTTTAATTTTAGTCTAATTAGTAGTCTAATTTTTGAAACTTTTAGGAAAATAACTTGTGCACTCACCAGCTGGATTTTCAAAGACCTTTCCAATGACCCACGCTTTTTCACCGGACTCCTTTACTTGGGATACAACTTGATTTGCCTCGTGTTTGGGACATATCAGGACGGCGCCGATACCACAATTAAATGTTCTGGCCATTTCACCGGGACTAATGTTACCCTAAAACACACACATCAAACAAATAAACTAGACGATGAACTAGTAATTTTCAGATGCAAATTCAGACACCGCATTCAACCGAGGAATACTTTAGACCATTCAATTTCTTCATTGGTAGTACCAAACAATCGAAAACAACAAGAACTAAATGGATCCTGCAGATTAGGCTCACTACAAACATAGCAACTTATCATTTCCAACTGATGAAACACTGATACCTAGTACCCTCCAAGAGGGTACTAGGTATTGTCTAGAAATCCATGCAGAAAACTCGAAGATTTCACTCTTATTCAATAAAAATTTGTTTTGCAACAATGATGAAACTAAAAGCGCAGCAACTTAAATTGATTTTCAGTATGCACTTTGGCCATACAACCATACGGCTAACTGTAGATACTTAGAATGGCCTGGAAATGCTTCTTTTTAAGTTTTCTCTCTGAAAGAATGAAGATTTACCTTTTTCATTAACCAGCCAAACAAAGGTGGTATTTGCCACGATGCGGCATCAATGCGAACACCAAAACATTTTGGAAGCACCCGAGGAATATTCTCAAATAATCCTCCACCCGTGATGTGTGCGTAGGCTTTCACCAGGCCAGATCGTAAAACTGGCAACAATGACTTCGAATAAATTTTCGTCGGAATTAAAAGCACATCACCTAAAAATGATATGACGAAATTGCATTAACAAATTGATAACTGTGCTTCCATATATGTCCTAGATTCAAATTTGGCTGGCATCGGCGGCTAGTGATAGCAATTCAATAAAATAACTGCAACTAAAATGACAAATCATTATTAGGCTCATAAGCTCTGAAAACAGATCAGTGGAATCAGACATATGCCAATGTAAGGATTTGGCCATTCCCAACCAACGCTTTATGGGACAAAAACCTCTGGTATGATAGAGGAAATGGAATAAACACAAAACACAAGACAAGAAACAGATTTTCAGAGAAACTAGAGAGAATACAGCAAAACCTAAAAACAAAGCTTGTTACCTATTGTTTTTCCCTCGGTGAACGGATATTCCATGTCGTAGTCGATACCTTGAAGACTCATGATTTTCCTCACTAAACTGAAACCGTTACTGTGAAGACCGCTGGATGCAACACCTATGATAACATCGTCTGGGGTGATGTCACCTATACGTGGCAATGTATGGTGTCTCTCCACAGCACCGACTGTAAATCCAGCCAAATCATAATCACCACTTTCATACATGCCAGGCATCTCGGCAGTTTCTCCACCTAAAATTCGCCGCGCGAAGGTAAATGGAGAAATTTCTTGGTCTAAAATCTTACAATCAATTAATTTATTTTTCATGAATCACAGAACCACATATCAACAAACGTTTCCAATAGCATATCTAATTACCCTTTTTTACAGGTTTTTTCTTTTTACGAAAATTTCCCAGATTTTTCTGATTCTGTGAGCTTTCCAGGTCATTGGCCACTGAACTACTAACTCGATCAACATGAAAAACTCACCTATAAGAGCGCAACCGGCAAGTTTACATCCTTCCGTAATTCCAGAAATGACACTTTTAGCCAATTCAACGTCAAGTTTACCACACGCAAAATAATCCAAGAAAAATAACGGTTCGGCACCATGAGCGAGGACATCGTTTACGCACATAGCGACTAAATCAATACCAACGGTATCGTGTTTATTGCATATCTTTGCAATCTAGAAAGAAGAAAGAAGGCACAAACATATCGTCCTGTGAGTTTTTTACAGGGGGTTTCATCAATTCTTAGATTCCTAACAACTGTTCAGTATTCTAAATGATTCATGCATGTACAGTTAATCTGCCGAAAAATGAAGAAACAAGCATTTCTGACATCAGGGTACAATGACCATAACCTCCATCCCTTAACAGACAAGGCTTTAAAGCAACTTAATATAACGTAGAGTGGAGCAATACCTTTAGTTTTGTACCAACTCCGTCAGTACCAGATACAAGTAAAGGTTCACGGTAACCGGCTGCTTTCAAATCAAACATCCCTCCGAACATACCGAGCTCAACCTGACAGCCTGATCTGGACGTCGAAGCTGCCATAGGCGCGATTGCCCGCACGAGATTATCCCCCGCCATTATGTCAACGCCTGCATCTTTATAGCTCAATTGGGAAAACCTAAAAATATATCGTATGTTGGCAATGTGTAAAACTAATATCAATTCAATCGTCAAAATTCTTCAACATAATCAGACATTTTTACCGCCATTACCATTCCAATGTGCATGTAGGTACTAGGTCTAATGAATTTCATTTGATACATTTTTCATATTTTGTTTTAATGAAATAGGCCCCGAGGATACAAAAACGGAAAAAGCATGAGACTGGCAATGTGTCATCAATTTGCGCGAAATAATCAAACTCAGTTGAATAGTCATCATTGTACAAGTCATCACTATTTTCTAGTCCAAATTCCTAAGTCTAAATTATAAGTCAGTGAATTTAGTCATAACTTCGAAAATGTCAGAATAGATTATGAAATCATTAACCGTGGGTTTTGTTTGCTTATCAGCCCTGAATACTGACATTAATTTCAAATTTCAAAGTGTAAGCCGTCATTTGGCATATCAACGGTCCCAGCTACGATGACTAACCATGAACACTATAAGTTCCGATACTTGCTAAACCAGGCAATATACGGTAAAAAGAAATTCAAGGATTCATTGCACTGAACTTTATTCAATACTAAAAAAATTCAAACATGCTTTATTGTCACATGCTATTGCGTTTATACATTGCTATACTCAGATATAAAAGTTTATACAAAACAGGGCTGCCAACCTCTGAAAAGGGCTATCAGTAACAAATTGGATTTTTCTCAATAACATTTCTTTAGAATATGAAAGAAAATGTTCAAATTGATCAGTGATAAACAGTAAGACTCTCAGTAACGTTTTTCATATTTCTGTAGCATCAAACAAAACAAATCAGTATTTCTCATTATAGAATAGTAACAAATACTGAAAATCAGTTGGCATCTATGCAGACATTCAGTCCTCAATCTAACATTTGCCGCCGGAAACCTGTATAAAAATCTTTATCCTCATTTTGAGAGGGAAAATGAGCCCGGATACGCGAAACAACGCAAGATGGTAAATTCATTCGATTTTTCCTGCCGCAGTAGTGCCCCAACCAACAAGTAAATTGTCTATACGCCATATCCCTGAATTTCTCGTCGATAGGTCCTTTAAATGCTTTTTTGCCATATTGCTGTTTGAAGTCAAACCAGACGACCTGCAACACCCACTCATTCATGCAAACAGAAGCAAATGCTTTGGTGTCGGCGATACATTTCGGAATGGCCTCACCATGCTCCTGGAATTGCTCTATTCGGTCGATTTCTGCCATTTTTTCTACAACAGCTTCATTTTCTTGGCAACAGCGACATTCTGGCTTCGTCGGAAATACCTTACAATTATTACAAGAGCAGCTGTAAAACAGAAAATAATCATTGTCATTTAGTTTTGAGAGATTAATATGTCATTAAAATCAATTGTTTGCCATAACTGGGACCTCTGCTGCGATTTTGGCCGATAATCGATATTTCAATTCTGCTTAAATTACATCATAAAATGATTATTAAACGCATGAGAAATCATTTGTACATTACGGCAATTTAACTAGGAATCGTTCATTTATTGGTTAAGCACGAAATTTGAATTTTCCATGTCCCTTTTGTACGCAAAATCGGAAATCTTTTACTTAAAGCATTATGATACGCAAAAGCACTTACTTCATCCCTCTCCCCTAATGCCTATTTAATAAATGAAAGATGCCCTAGAACATCATGCGTGGTACGAATGAAAATAAACAAATATTGAACCCACCACTCATGTAAGCTATCCGGCTTCAGCCTATCGAATGTCTCCTCCAGCGGAACCGGTGTCTCATCAGAGTCCGTTGCGAGCGGTTCAAACATATAAGGCTGCGGAACAAACAGTCCGTTGTTGAAAGTCATCTCCGGTCCATACATGTAAGGCCCGATATCGAGCACTTCATCTGAATCTCCGGATGTCGATGTCCAGAATTCTTCCTCGGAATCCGACACATCTGATGAGTCCGAGTCGGTATAACTACTATCCCGTGACTTATCCGATGAACTGCTATAAAAGTTATCGGAAGATTCTGTGTTGCAAGTTTTTATTGTTATTGACGTTTTGACGAAAAGCACCCGACATACAGTACTAATATCAAGCTTTCGAGGGCGCAACAAAGAGATGGTCTCACGTTTAGTCATAATTACCGCTACTGCTTTCAACTAGCATTGAACTGGATTTTTAGATTCCAGAACCCAAAATGGATCATACTTTTCGACTCAAGGGTTTTGTGTGCTTCTTATTGATAATAGATTTCTGAGAAAAGTTGATTTAATTCACCTCTAAATATAGAATTTATTGAACGCGGAAAATCAATTAACGAATAGCAAACGCTCAGATTGTATGATCAGAAAATTGTCAACAAGAGCGAGAGCTATTATGGGGAAAATATAGATACACTGAACTCATATGAATTCTTTTTCATAGCCCTTTCACACCCTAAACTGTTCAATTGGGAGTAAATTCCAATTTCTGAACATTGCACAGCGATGCGGTGTATAATGGAAATATCCCAATACATGTATAGTGCCTGCGGTGTACCATTAGTTGCTAAGATTTCCCAATCTTGGACGGTGTTACTATTTTCAATATTTTTTAACAATAAATATATGGATACATGGCACAGCAGGGTAGACACAATGGAAAAGTTATACACCGCATAGCGGGATTGATGCAATAAACAGGTTTAAACTTCCTCGTACTAGAAGTTGTTAAACTTCTAATTTTCATATCTGTCGATTTAACCTGTATAGGATTCAACTAGGAAACCTTTCAAAACAAATAATCATTTCAATGATACTCACTTCAAAGCGTGATGTCCGATGTCTTTCCGAAAGAATGAATTTTTAAACCGGATTCGGCCAGCCATAGTTTGGGACGTTTTTATTGTAGCAGTTAAATCATTGTCAACAGCAACGACAGTTAAAACCCGGCCACCAGATGTGACAAATTTACCTGTACCGTCTACAGTTGTGGCACCATGGTACAACAAAATATTCTGCCCACCTTTAAGTAGTTCATCGAAACCTGTAAAGAAAAGAAGCTTAACTTGAAAGTTCATCGACACTTGAAAAAAAACTATTGTATTGCTTTATATTGTCGACAATAATCAATATAAAATACGCAATATTAAGGATCAATGAAGTTATTTTCAATTTGAATATATCAATTATTGAAATGAATTGACCGGCAACCAGTCTAGCCCGATGTATTGATGAAATAGTGCACATCCTCTCAAAAATAATTATCAAAATTTATCAAAAATAAGACGGCATATTTATGACATAAAAACGTATGAATGCTCTGGACGGTACATGAACTATGATGAGCATTTTGAGATCTTTCAAACGACACAACTCCACCTATGAAGGACCACCCAAGGTACTAGAAATCATACAAAATTGATAACCTACCTGAAATTTCGAAACCCTTCTGGAATGAAGTGGGATAACCTCCGCTGACTAAAACAACTCCGACGGCAAAACGATCTTCATAAAATGTCGGCTTGTTACTTTCAAGCGTCCCGTTAATGCAGTGAGTCATAGTTTCATAAAGATCTGATGACAACATTGGCATAAGAACCTACAGTCAAAAAATATATGTCACATTAATCTAACTCTTCCATTTCCGGTAGGAGCAGCAGATATTGTATAAGGGGTGGCTGATTTTTAGAGGGGCGCATGTAAAAATGAAAGGGGTGGGCGCACATCTAAAACCTGTTGTGGAGAACACTGAAAGCAATTTTCACAATTTATCAAAATCATGACTTTAACTCAGTGCATTGAATTGCAAATACAAAATGGAACTAGAAAATAGAGTCATGATTGACAACTTATCCAGTGACCACTTAGGCGAATTTGACTTACGCCCCCAGTAATACTATGTAAATCCATTCATACAGACCTGCGTTTCTGGATCTCCAAATCGACAGTTGAATTCGAGTACTTTTGGCCCATTCTTCGTTCTCATGATCCCGGCGTACAGCACACCTACGTATTTATTTCCATCTTTATTCATTCCGTCGATAGTTGCCTGAACGACGTTCTTCTCGATCTCTAACAGTTCCGCTCGAGGCACGTGAGGGCACGGGCAGTAAGCTCCCATTCCACCGGTGTTCGGGCCTTTGTCACCGTCGCAAAGCCGTTTATGATCTTGCGCTGGTGGAAAGCAGGCATACGTCTTACCATCAGTAAATGCCAATACCTGTTAGAATTATTCAACTATTTATGTCAACAAAGGTTTCAGAGATAAGCAACTGTAAGGCAACTGCATAAATTATTTTCACATTGTTCCCACAGTTACAGGAAAAAAAAATTCCCCAAGTATTTCATGGGTGATTTTTCAATTTTTCCAAATGGACAACAGGGCCTTTATAAAAATGGACAGATACCATCATACTACATTTTAATGGTGACTGAGTGATAAAGGTGATTTTCAAGAGAAATTGCTGTTGAAAGTTGCCCTTGGCAAATGAAATGTAAACGAATTTCCCAATATATTCCCCTGACTAGAGGAAAATTTCTCAAATTCCCAAATATTTCCATACTGGGAATACTATTTCAAAATTCCCAAGTTTTTCCCAATTACCCGGTACTGTGGGAACCATGCTTCCAGAAAATTAGAACACCTGGCTAATATATGAATACGGATAAATGTCATGTGCGACAAATTTTGTTTCCATGATGGAAATTTTTCTACGTATTCATCTTACACGGATATTGTGTATACATATCTTATCGACTCGTACTTACAGATATTTCCTCTCCTTCTAATCGTTCTTCTATGACGACAGTATCACCAGCACTACCGAATTTCTTATCCTGAAATGATAAAAATCATACCATTATTCGTATCCTCGCCATATCTAACTCAGGGATCCATTCATTTATTACGTACGCATAAAATTTGAAATTTTCAACCCCCCCTCGCCCTCTGTACGCAAAATCAGCCATTTTTTCATATACATTAAGCATTACAGTACGCAATTGCACTGACCCCCCCTCCCCTAATGCGTACGTAATAAATGAATGCTTCACGCGTCACGCGTCGGATGAAGAAATAATACTAAATCCTAGTCCAAAGAAAATAAGCCTTATACTAGGTTTTGTAAAATAAAGATTTTGGAAATGTGTGATTTTTAGAGTTAGCTTTATCCAGCTTAAAATTAATTCACATTGAAAATCCAAAACTTCAATTGTTTGAACCAATTTTCATCGGCCAACAAAAATATACAGAACGCACATACCTGAAGTATAAGTTTGACTGCCTGACATGCTTCTTCTCTAGTTTCGGCAACAATAACCCCCTTACCGGCAGCAAGCCCACTTGCTTTTACGACTAACGCAGGATAATCAGCGCTGAAATGAAATACGTAACACTAAAATCTTTCATACCATCTTTTATTAGCCTATCCACAGGATGCATCTATAAACAAGGGTAATGTTTTTAAATGAATTCAAGGGTAATAGAAATACATGGGATAACTGGGACAAAAGCTGGGCTGAAGAACTCACCAATTTATGTGGTTGCAAGCTTCATCGGCATTAGAAAATGATTTCCAACGTGCAGTCGGAATCTTATATCTATCCATAAAATCTTTAGCAAATGCTTTGCTGGCTTCTAATCTTGCGGCTTGAACACATGGTCCAAAACAGTTAACACCTAAATAATGTCAGAAAGAAATTCAATTAGATGCAGTAATAAAACTAGAGCCAATGAGTAGATCATTGTCACTTCTAATCACTTAATCATAATCTTATTCTATTCAAAATACTCTCAAAATTATGAAAATGAAAAAAGTCAACAGAACGCCTCACCTCAATCTTAGGTTGGCCTTGAAATGATGGCAGTGAAAAAATCGAACTTACCACTTTTAAGAAGATGATCTGTAATGCCATTAGCCAATGGGTTCTCAGGACCCACGACAACAAGGTTGATGTGATTTTCCAAGCACCATGTTGATAAATTGTTGAAATCATTTGTATCAATACCTATAAAAGATGATTCTTTTCTCAGATGGATGAAGAAGATTGACCCAAAGGGTTAGAACATAGGAAATGAACAAAATTTTAACTCCAGATTGAAAGTTAGCCCACAGCCGTAGAGCTAGGCCCTAAGTTTTTAACATCCACTCAGGAATTCATGGGTACAAAGTTCATCAAACCCACCCAGGTTGGAGTTCAATGCTAGATTCCATTGCATCAATATTGTGGCATATGAAAGTGAAGAAATACTTGAATTCAAATTACTTTAATACCCCTACGGTACTTACAGATGTTACTGATGTTATTGGAACAATTCATTGTCCCTCCATTGCCCGGAGCTACATAAACATGTACAACTCTGTTAGATTTGATAAGGTTTACAGCGAGGGCATGTTCTCGTCCACCACTTCCGATAATGAGAACCTTTGCCATATCTGCGTATATAGTACTGATTTCAGGTTAGCTGTAAAAGTAGAAATATAACTATCAAGGCTATAAGCCCTCGATGCGAAAGTAGCCAGGATCCAGTTCCGCATACGCTGTATTTGTCAATTGAGGGAATTCTTAGTTAAGATTAGATCATTTTCTATGACTTGACTTCGAGTTAAATCTGAACACAGTGTAGTTAGTTACCCAGGCCCGGTTCCACTGTGAGTTAGAGTTAACTGTGAGATAAATCAATTCATTTTTGAGGATGTATCTCGAGTCAAATTCAACTGTAGAACTGGGATCCAGTTCCATGTGAATTAGAGTTAACTCTTGACTTAACATCAGTTCATTTTCAATTACTTAACTCTGAGTCAAATCTTAACACAAAACTGTGGAACTGGGATCCTAATCTTTGGTGGTAAGCACAGGGGCCTGACACAAAAAGTTTTTCACCCCAGTAGGCCTATATATAAAAACGACTTTTTATATATAGTACCTAGGATACCGGGGTCAAAAACTTTTTGTGTCAGGCCCCTGTGTTGGTGAGCTTTTATAATCGGATGGGCTTTTGCGAAAATATTCGATCGTGAAACTAAACCACAGACAGGCTACGTTGACACTGTGCGTGCTGGGGGAGACACAACAAGATTTTTTGTGGGCAATGTAGTAAAATGGATTGAAATCAATGTTTCCGTACAGCTGCCCAACCTATATCAGGTATGTAGCCTGATATGGAAACTGCCTGAGCTAGGCAACCGGACGTCCCTCTCTCCGTCCCCTTCTCTGGAAGCAATCTCAAAAATGTTTTTAGCCTAAAAAATTGGCGGTTTTTGTTATACGTGGCTGTGGTCGTGGAACTAAACAAAGTCACTGCTGACTAAGACACTTCGTGATCGTGGCCCCCCTTTTTGGTGTCACCATTGGCTGAGCTTCTATGTTATTTACCAGTTATTCTTTAGAATGCAGGACAGGTAAATTCAAAGCTTAGCGAAAGATTTCAGATTGTCCAGAAGGCCCCGCGAGCCACCATGTCATCAATACAATTCAACGACCGCTTTATTGGACAAATTTTGCATCACTAATTCTTTAATCAAAATGAAACGAATAGGAAATTTCTATATCATTTCATACCCGTGGGCTAGGGGAGTTTTACTGCCATATCGAAAATGTGGAATAAACGCCTAACCCTGGGATTCGACACTGCGCTTAATATGGATCCATACTGAACTTTCACCATTTTTAGAGGGCACCAGAAAATCGAAAAACCCAAGCATTTCAATATAATTCAATTATATTTTATTGATCCAAATATTGAAAGAGTACAATAAAAGGGATGAATTATTATTACAGGATCAGTGACCATTGAAAGGCTTGATACTTGATGTATGTTTCTAATATCCAGAGTTAAGTCAGTAAAATGACATTAATTAATCAATTTCCTGGATAGAGGTGATGTACATTGATCTCAATCACCAGGGACTTGTCACTGGTGAATGAATAAAACCAATATCAATGACCAAAATATCTCTGTATTATAAAAAAAAGATTTTTTTAATTATACAGGGATACTGGGGTTGGTCATTGGTACTGGTTTTATTCATTCACCAGTCAATTGTGACAACACCCTGTGATTCTGATCAATTCTGATCGATCAGAATGTACTTCTGAGCGCATACGAAGCAGATCCTTACTTATTCAGTGACCTGTCTGTGGTTTAATTTCATGATTGGATATTCTCACAAAAGCCCATCCCATTATAAAAACCACCATAGATCAGGTAACTAACAAATCCTTTACAGATATAAAACACTCAGCTTCATTGAAGTTACTCAGTAATTTTCTTTTCAAATTTTAAGTTCACAAAAAATGTGCTAGCTTATGATATTTCATATATGTTTTAATTCTGTCAGAACACTATGGAATGAATAAATCAGCACCAGTTTCATCGAGTACTGCGCCCTTCATATATGCAACAACACTCGGCCAAGAGAGACAAACTGCTGAAACATGTCACGAGATGTCTCATCCTGCTTTACATATAATATGCTAGTTTATCCATTCATGCTTGCGAAACTACCTTCAAATCAAGGCGTTTTCCGATCATTAGAACAACATCTGTCGAAACAATATCACATAGAAATAATTCTCACATTGCTTGATTTTCAATTTTGAGTTTTTTAATGATATCTGCACGGTCACACTTCCGTAGTGCTTGAGCGACCATTGAGACAGTAGCTTCTCCTCCCTCCCGTGTCTTCCTCCAAAGCAACAGCATTTGATAGGCCTGTTCTTTCGTATCACCGCGATAGTCCTCGCTGATACATTTTATATCGCTTTCATCAATTTTAAGGTAACGCCCTGAAAATGAAATTTGCTATGATTGTTAATTCAATGATTCTCACTTTCACTGAAGAAGGAGTTTTCAACGAATCGAGGAATTTTAGGGACCCTGTAATCTCGATTCGAGATTTTATACGTCGTACATAAATAAATAAATGATCCCTTAGTAAGGCCTACCTAAACGCTTCCAATCTATTCCGATTAGACCCTGAATCGCAAGAAGATCGTCTTGTTCTACTTCCTTAAAGCAGCCTGTAAACATTAAGCGGTCAAACTTTAGAGCATATTCATCACTTTCATATCCCAATTACGGTAGACTCCCCCTACTGTTTATCTTGGTAAACCATTAATTCAGTGGTTTTGTAAGCACATTTTTTCCTACACACTACCTTAACATGGTTTTTAATTCAGCAATTGCCTATGGTAATTGGATAAAAAAACCCTGGTCCAACTATATCAATAATTTCTCATTGCCTATATCCCAAAATTGAAGGAGTTTTAAAGTAGTTTCGAGCATTTTGCTCAAATTAAAGGAGTTTATTCAAGCACCTTTAAAAGCAATTTCTATTTAGAAGGAGATTTTAAGTAATCAAGGAGTTCAGCCGTAGGGACCCTGTTTTAGATCAATCAATACTTACAAAATATAGGGTCATCTTTCGGCAGTTTTTCCTCGGTGGATTTACATGGTCCTTTCGAATATTTGTTCGTTTTCGATTTACCCATATAGACCGTTGCAAAATTATTGTTTCCGATTTGAACATTCTTACATTTGTTGACATGAATAATTCCAGGCTTTAACGATGTGGCTGAAATAAAAACAAACAAAATAATCCAAAACCAATCCACGATTATACCCATCCTCTAAATTGCCTCCTGCCATGCTAACACCAACATACCCTTGCTGTAGACCCTTTATTTGTATACTAACACTACTCTTATTTTTCTGGGGGGGATTTGCTTAATACATAGACTGGTGGGCACCGAGCAGTAACGTCTCCGCCCAAGAAATCTTCGGTGGTGTATTAGGTCAATGAAGGGTCTGTAACCAGGGTTAAGTTGGTCTTAACTGAGATTTGTGCAAAGACCTGTCTCTGCAAAAGGCAAAATAGACCAACTTAGTGAAGACCAAAATAAATGGCTAAGACCAACAATTGACTTAAGTTGGTCTTAATTTTAAGCCACGACTATGCAACCGGGCCCAGGCTTTAAGTTGACGCAAGTTTCGGCGGACATAATCTTACCCTGGCAAGCAAGGATGGATGATACCGTATTCATAAAATGTATGAAAACACTGCTTGAAATGGTATAAAAAGGCACCTACCTATGGCCGTATTAAGAGAAAAGTTCATATTTGTTTCTACCGAACATCCATCCTGAAACGAACATCCATCCTGAAAATAGACAGGTTTATGAAATCTTAAATTCATGAATGATTACAAAACTTATTCATATCAAGTGAAAATACGGATTTCTTCATCCAGATCCGAATCAACTAAATATTTCGACATTAATGATTTGAGAACTAGAAAATTGCGACATTCCGAAAAGGTGTGGAATCATAAATATTACGAATAAAAAGGATCCAGTTTAACTGCAGTTGGGCTAAGTTGACAAAAACACAAATCTATAGACATACCGTCATTCATATGGCATAGCTCACCTCAGCTGCCATAGCACAGTTTGACAGTTGAGTAAGTACCTGCTGGCTTTGATCTTTTATATCATCATCATATTCAGTCTTTGATATTTCCATGGGTCTTTCATTTGTATCATCTGCGGACTCAGAAATTGCTAATTTATCAGACATCTGTAAAAAACAGCAAACCTAATTTATTTCTTGCCTTAATAAATAAGTGGTAATGATCGGATCGAAAAAAGGCAGGTGATTTTGCCAATGCAGCATTATTCCTGTTTAACACTATTTTGCCAATGGCTCGTTCTGATTGGCTAATTGACGCTGTGCATGTGGACTGAGGTGCGCGTATTAGAAAATCCAAGGAAAGTGTGGAGTAAATTACTAGCATAATGTCTTTCCACAAGACAACCGGGCTCACTGCAATCCAGTTGTAGGTTGTTACTACATATAGCCTCACCTTACCCTAACCCTAACCCTACCCAGACCCTTGAACCTCACCCTAACCCTAAGGTTATCCCTCGGAGACCCTGACCCTATTGAAACCCTAAACCTAAACCCAATATAATGATTTTATTGTTATGTCGTAATTTATATAGCCATTGGCAAAATAGCGTTTACTAAAATAATGCCGCATTGGCAAAATTGATAATATACACACTGTGACGACGTCAACTGAACTATCACTACCGTTCCTTTCCTTTCGGTTTTCCTACAAAAAATTAATGAATAATTTTTGAATGGAATTCATACGTTATAATAACGTAGTTTCCAAACCAAAACTTAAATTTGAACCTACCTCTGACCTCTAAAGAACCGATGCTTAAGTAACACGATTAATTACGGCCATTAATTACATCATTTGAGGAGAAAAGAGTGATAAGCTCTAAATTAAAAAAGAACACGGAAGTAAATAGCGAGGGGTTATTTCGTGTCCACCTGAGCCATTTGTTCAATTAAATTCAATCTTTATTGTACGTATTCTCAGTGGCCGGATTGAACACTGACAAATTGAAACTTCGGTTTACGATCGGTCTGCGATTAATTCGTCCCGGTTCCTGACGATCCGACATGATCGGGTTAAGTCGACTGAGCTAGTGGACCATCGAGTCTCCCCGTGTTCCTGTTTTGTACATGTATTTGTTTTAATCTTCTGCTTGCACAAAAACTTGGTGTAGTTTGGATCGGATTGATCGGATTGACTGATGGGCCGGGGCTTACAACAAATAGAGCGGCGCGGATATGTTGGCGCCAAGCAGGGCCAGGGGCGGATCCAGATGGGGGCACAGGGGCACGTGCGCCATTTTCCAACGGCAATTCTTTCAGGCTGAGTTTTTCCAGAGAAAGCAGCAGTCCACCGCCCAAGACGTAGCGCTATACACATCACTTGGCTTTATATCTAATCACGGAAATGGCATTAAAACGCACTGAAACTTCACAATCGGGACCCCTGTTTTGGCGGCTTTACGAGGACACAGGCACTTGCCCCTTTTTATTAGCAGCCCTTTTCACTGCCTTGTGCTTCGGCCAAAGTCTGAAAATGTAAATCCTCCTGCCATACTCCAGCCGACAAGAGTAAAATCTCGCAAGTGGTTGTCTATCAAACTGTGATACAGCATTGGCACTCTATACGACTCACTGGGCACTTCCGCAGTGTAAAGAAATAAATCTATTTCAACCTTTCAGCCTTTTTCGCTTGAGCAAATAAGTTACTTTCTCAAGCGTGTTTGAAAATAGACAAAAAGAGGAGATTAGTCTTATGTAACGGCAGATTTTTACTACCGGTACGTGTATTTGATACTGGAATTTTATACCATCGACAGATATGATTACTTCCAGAAATTGCAGAAGAAATTGCCAGTGGCCAGTTTTTAGTGGCAATGGTGAAGTTAATCTCTACGTATACATTTGCTGATGTCATAGTTTAGTAAGTAGGTGTAATTCACGGTTCTTGGGTAGCTTATATGATTAGCCGGTATTCAGATTCCTGGGTGCAGTGCCACAGTTCTGAGTTAAGATATGACTCTGAGTTAACTCATTAACTAACTCAACTCACAGTTAACTCTAACTAACAACTGTGGAACTGGGATCTGGTGTTGTGGATAGTCTTCACTCAAATAGAATGTCACAAACTTGGCAAAAAAACATGTTCCACCAAATTCTACCGCTGCTTTCCGTAGAATTATCTCAATATCTTCCGATGTCAATAACTGTTCGAATGCTACAAGAGACCAAAATAATTAAAAGCGATAAAGAATAATTTGGCATTTCACATCTTTTGGTTAATATGTCTATACCATTTTCCTTCTACCAGTCGTTTAAAAGCGTCGTTGATCTTTTCCAGTGGCATATGACCAGTTATGAACGGATCTATGTCAATGATTCCGGCAACGTACTCCTGGCTTAATCGTTTTATTCCATCGTGAACCTTGTATCCTAGAAATGAAGAGTGCTTATTATACCCTCTCTATTTGTTTGTGGTTTTATACATAAATCTAATAAGCATTCACAGGAAAAGGGATAAATGCGTACCTCCCAGAATAGCGGACATCAGAACTCGTCCTCCGAGCATATCCATAGTACAGATTTCTATTTTGTTATCATCTTGCGGTGGAACTCCAACTATCATTGTTACACCTACGCTAGGATCCGACGAGCGGAAAGCTGACTCCTATAGAAATATGTGTGCAAATAAGTGCATACAATATAACGAAGTTAAAACACTTAATAATTAAAATATAAAAAATGGTCGCGGTGGGGACTTACGATAACTTTCCTTGAACCGACACATTCAAATGTGAATTCACATCCACCATCCGTCATTTCTACTATGACGTCTTCGATTGGCCTGTCGTACTCATTCGGATTCAAATAATCAGTGGCTCCCAACGATTTAGCTGTACGTAAAAATAATCGACATACGTATCGACCATGAATAGGATTACTATACGTCCTTTGCTCACACAAGTATCATTATTCTATGGTTACCTATTGGGAATTTATCAGGATTGGTGTCAACTGCTATAATTCGATTGGCTCCGTTATTCCGACATCCCATCACCGCGGCCAAGCCGATGCCCCCTAAGCCAAACACCGCGCACGTTGAACCTGACGTCACAGCTGCTTTGTGGACAGCCGAAAAATAGCCGGTCATTATACAGCAACCAAAAATACAAACCTTTTCGAGAGGTAACTCATGTGGAACCTGAAAAAATACGCCAGTAAGCAATCGGCGTTTTACGCTTTTCGTCAAGGTACGAATTTGGATGTCGACCGAACTACCTTAGTAACCATAAATTTCGGAGATACGGTGTATTCCGTATACCCGGATACTCCCATGAAATGGTGTAAATCAGTGCCGCCACTACTAAATCGTGTTGAGCCATCTAGGAGATTTCCTTTCGAGGGCACATTGACCTCCTTCCTACGAAAATGAAAATGTTATCCTGCGACTTAAAAATAGACGACCTTGCCATAAAAGGGTCAAACTGGTTTTATCAATGACTAGGTTTGATTTGGTTTGCATTTGTTTAAAGGATTCATCACAGTTATTTCTTACGCATTCCTGCAGTTGAAATTCCCAGTTCCATTACAGACTTTACAATTTCGGCACTGTGCGATCGCAGTTAAGATAACATGATCGCCTGAAATGTTTTGAAATACATATCGATTTACACTTTTCATTTCTTGCTGCCCTGTTTTGTTTTTGGAACCGGACCGAGGACTGTATTCAGTTCATTCCACGTAATGCGGATAACCGAGACGTATACGTACCTTCCTGAACCTCGGTTACTCCTTCTCCGCAACTTTCTACCACACCAGATACTTCGTGGCCAAGTATTATCGGCAGTTGTCCGCTAATATCTCCGAGCGATCCAGATGCATAATTACAGTCACTGTGACACACTCCACACGATATCACCTTTGATAATAAGAATAACTAAAACTAAGGCTACTACTACTACTAATAACAATAATGATAATAATGATAATGATAATGATAAGGACAATGATAATGATAATGATGATGATAATGATGATGATAATGATAATGATACGCCATTTTTCTGTGATGGTGTGCGTAGAAGTGGATTCCTGTAAACTTTACCTTGATTCGCACCTCCCCAGATTTCGGTGGGGCGACCTGGATCTCTTCAATAACCAGTGGTTCACCATATTTCTGACAAACTGCCGCCTTGCAAGTTATTATCTACAATGTATTCGGTATTTGCACATTGAAGGAAGTATTGTCATAGAAATCAAGCATTTTCCACTTGTCGATGGACTTATATAGCATAAATTCAAAATATGAACAAGGCGTTATCATTCCAGTCATATTCATATTAAAAGATCATCGATCAAAACTATCAATCTCAAAAGAAACGGATTGTTTTTTGCGATACAGCCCATTTGCGTCGAATCAAACTTCCAAAAGATCCAGGGAAGATATGACTTTTTAGTTCTAAATGTACATACTTCGCACAAGAGTCCCGTACACTTCTTATTAAGTAAAATAAAAAGATGAACCAACTAGCACATTCGTTTCAAAAGTAAAATTGAATATCCTATACTTTGATCAATCGATTCAAAATATTCGTTTGAAAATACAAACCTTTCCAACGGTCGACATTTTGTCGAATACTTCTGCGACCTCGCCGAATAAAACGCCCCAGTGAAATACTGGTTCCGCACAATGAGAATCTCGTCGAAAAAGAACGTAATTCATGTCATGACAAATACCGAGTACGAGGTATTTTTGGTTCACATGTCAAAGGATGGGAATTAATGGCTGTGTGTACAGTGTTTTATGCTGCTCTATAAATGCTATAATAATCATATCAGTATTTATTTCGCCATGCATACAAATTCACGTCGGTGCATCGCGACCTCGGGTTTGAGGCAAAAATTATTTATTAGGCTAACAAAAGCATTTATTTTTTGCTTATCTATGCAAAAACATTTTTAAAAAGTTGTGTAAACAAATACTGTTATTCTTCTCAATTTTAGTGGCATGATGCTACATGTACCGCAACATATTAGTTACCTTGAATACGATATCTTCGCGAAAACAATTTAGTATTTTTTTCATGTACATGCACTACTATGTTTATAGGGTGTGCTTTGTAAGTCAATGACGACGAAGAGCCCGAGACTAATTCACAAATTTCTAAATGCTGGATCCCATTGCGACCTTACCCCATTTCATCAATAGTCTGAAAATTTGGAAGATATGTCGACCGATGGTACAAACCGATTCGGCAGTCATCATAGTACAAATATCTGCTAGATAATGTGGAGTATATGGATTTTGATGGAAGGCGTTGTGTCACCAGAATTTGTGGTTACTAAGGTAACTAATTGAAATTTCCATATTGAACTAAATACTTTCGATTCAAAACGTTTTTATTTATCAGTTTTTCGATGGTTAAATCCATGATTTAACGCAAAATAAATTCAAACATTCGACGCAGCGATGCCGAAAACGTAACGGTCGGTGAATAACGATTACAATTACGATTACGATTACGATTTTATTTACACTCCAACCATTTCCATGGTATATGGAGGAAAACTATTACACATTTATATACAAATATTTACAAAACAACATTGAAGTGGTTAAAATTTAGAGAATGAAAACGTAACGAAATATATATACATCAACTATTTACAATACTATATATACTATTGGAGGGATCTATATACATCTAAGCCGGTCTTAATGAATTTAGCTAAGTTGACCGTTGGGTTTTTCAGAATATCAAGGGTATTAAAGGTATTCAAATTCAAAAAGTTTTTGCGTTGTTCGTTAAGTAAGGTACAGTCAAACAGAAAATGGGATTCGTCACCTAAAGTATTACAAGTGGGGCATATTCTATCGGCTCTGTCTAAATGAAGGTTTGAAAATTTGTTCACAGGTAAAATACAGGACCCGACCCTAAATTCAAATAAACTAGTTCCTTAGTCATCACCAAGTTCTATTATATACTTCTCTAACCTTATATCATTTTTATATTGCCTAAAGTTAGTGTATATCGGATTAGTATTTATGGCAGAACCGAGTTGCGTAGCAGCGCCGCGGTGCGGAATAGTACGCCGACTCCCCATTAATACAGGTACCAGATGAGTAACCCCTCGAGAAGGTTAGCATTTGAGGTTACTTTATACAATGGCAGGTAACTTTTCTTTTGTCAACAAAGCAGCTGTAACGTCAGGTTCAATGTGCGAGATATTTGGCCTCTGATGGCTGCGGTGATGAGATGTCGGACAGTAAATAACGATGCCTGATCGCGGCCAATTTGCCCCGGCCCAAATCGTTCCCGTGTAATCGCGGATTAGATTTATAGGAAAGAAAAAGATTAAACCCTTAGGTTATTAGATTATTAAGCGTTCTCTCTCCCTCAATCCTGTTGCTCAGTTGATCCAATTATATATAGCGGGCCACTAGAAAAGATCTGCGTACCTTGGAGTTATAATTTGACAAATAACACTTCAAAGATCAACCAAGCTTTTAACTAATTCCATGAAGGAAGTAGTAGAACACGGTGAAGATTTCTATAGAGAGTCACAAAGAGTATCTGTATATGAACGATGGATTTTATTTCTTATAGCATTCGAACTGTGATCGACATAGGAAAGTATTAAGAATTCGGTCAGAATATTTTACAGTATAAACGAGTTGGCGGAATTGAATTGGTCTTAAAATCCTTTTAGCACATCATTTTGTTCCATCGAATAAACTAACGTTATATTTCATGAAATATTCTTTATCTAAAAACATTTATTATAATCTCTTAATTTCGTGAATATAGAACATCGAATACGAAATACACTAAATACAGAGCCAATTATTTCAATGGATTCTCCAGATTCTAACAACTACAATATATTTTAGGCCCCATACAACAATTCAAGTAGATTTGTGACTGAACTGGCTCGTCATGAGAGATATTAACATAGCCATTGTATACGATTCTTGAAACAGAGGTCTTTGCACTTCGTAGCCGCCAGAGTTTGGCCTTCCTTACAGGATCGTACACATATTTGTCTTTTTGTCCGTGTCGTCGTCCAGATACAATGATCGATATTTCATAAGTCCCAACGGACGGCGTTTATTTAGGGCCAAGCCTAAGCATTTTACTTTGCGATAAAATTGGTAACATCCATCGAGTTCTTCTAGCGCCGTTTGCGGGATGAATTTCACGAAGATGTCGCAGACAGTGATACCTAACTTGGCTGACGAGGCCGTGGACTCAAACCCCCATCCGTAAACTGTCCTGCGCATATTGCTGAAGGCATCCCACGTCAAGTACAGGTCGATCTTATTCGCCACCACGTATATTTTCGGCATTTCCCTCACGCTCAGAATTCTGTCTTTAATAGTTTGAACTTTGTCCAACGACAACTGATCGCCGATGACACACACTAGTATGAAAACGTCAATGGCTTCGAGATGGGTTTCATCAAGATGTTCGGCGCTGATTTCGACGATATTGATTGTAAAACGCGAATGATGACCTACCTCGCACGCATGACTGCTTCTACCAATTGTTGGACGGTACGAATCAGAAAACTCATCACGCATAAAGCGGCAAATAAGGCTGCTTTTTCCGACGCCTGCCGCACCTAAGAACGCAACTTGCAACGGTTTTCCACGGTTCGACATCGTTTACTGTTGAGATATTTCTCGGATCGCGCTGGAGATGAGTTGCAGCACAGCTTTATGCGCCGATACTTCCCTTCACTTCGGTTTAAATAAGCGCCGCAAATGAAAGCTAAGTAGTCGCGAAATACGTAGAGCCAATCACAGCTTGTCTTCGTTATTCGTACGTTATTGGTAGACGCTTTTATTCCCCTTTTCGAAGAACTACTACGGCATCAATATATTTATGTATATACGTAAGCATATCAAAGTATTTGTTTCACTCTAATCCCTATACGATTCACAAACTAATAACTAACGCTCTTCGGACAAAACGTTCATAAAACAGCAGATTGAATAACCTTCACCTCAAGACCACCCGATTGATGTATCTTTAACTTGGATTCAGTGTGCCATTGTCAAACGCACCGAGTTATCCGGAGGATTCCTGTTAGGAGGTTTCGTTTATTGAAAGGTCGTACGGGTAACGCTGAACGAAGCCAGGATATTCTTCTCGGTGTAGCATTAACCCGTTGCGACTTATTTCACCCATAAGTTGACCGTGATCGAGAACGGCAGCAGGCGACCATCCGGTTTCTGATTCACATATGCTTGTCGGTCCATCACCCGGAAACCAATGCCCTAATCCATGCGCCATTGTATCTGAAAGACAGATAGAAATCGAAAATTATGATATACTGGTAGATTAGATTAAAAACAATATTTTCGTAGATACAACGACTGTGAAATAAAGGAACTCCGATCTAAATGGAACGAAGCACCATTCAGTAAATATGTTACGAAGAAAACATGATCGACTGGCTAAGGAATGCTCCGGGAGTGTTATGATTAACGCTTCAGTGCCTTCGGAATGGTTTTCCGTCACCAATGGCTGCATTTGACAAGAGTTAATTACACAAATCGGTAATCCGCTAGGTTAAATCCCAGATTCCGTGCCTAATTAGCCTACAACAAAACCACGAATAGAAACTACGCACCGTCATGCTTTTGAAATATGGCTTCGTTGACGACCATTACATCATTTGCATGTTTGCCGGTGTGAGTGGCGAAGCTGTAAGAGGTCCAACGACGGCTGGCGTCCCGTTTCAGGCGTTTTTCTTTCGCACGTCGATTTTGAAACCAAACCTATCAAACATAACATAACATAATCAATTTTCAATGAGATGTGGTTCATTAATCATTTCAATATCTATGATTCTTCATTCCCTGATTGACTAAGAACGATTCTCTGTGTTCGCGATGAATGCCCAAATCGGACAACGACAACGACAACACGAATACGAATACGAATATGGATACGATAACTCCATGGTATACGGAGGAAAAAACAGTATTTAAAATCAATCACAAGAATGGAAATAAAAGCATTTCAAAACTAAACAGACGGACCACACACTTATATATATCTTACAAACTGATCAGTTTGATTACTCTAAGTATGTAATGTACCGTATACAATACACTACTGGAGGGATCTATGTACATCTAGACCTCTTTTGATGAATTTAGCTAGTTTTGAAATTGGATTCTTTAATACAACAACGTTCCGAAAGGTAGTGTTCATAGAATTCGGTAAGTAAGCTATAATCAAATATGTAATGTAGTTCATCTCCTAAAACGTTGCATGCGTGGCAGAATCTATCGGTTCTTGATAGAGGAAGGTTTGATAAGCTATTTAGAGGTAAAATGTAAGACCCAATTCTGAATAAATTGGTCATCAAGCTGATGAACATAGTTTCAACGTGTCAATTGTTTTGAGAATGTCACCGAGTGTGAACTAAAAACGCCTTGATCTACCTTCACTCTAAAAATAGGTGTAACATCAAAAATGAAAAAAAAAAACGACAAAGCAAAACTGAGAACTGAAAAACGTGAGGGATGGGTTAGGACAAAACCTGGATGGATTATTCCAGTTCCACATAGTTACTGGATGGATAAACCTCCACCCCTCTCTAATCTATTACGTCGGTACAACAACATATCTGCATGCCGTACTTGAACGACCCTCATATCGAGCCCGGTTTCCGAACTGAGTTGTTCTCGAACGTGACGCGCCGGTTTTGGAGTAGATGTGTATGCTGCTTTTAACATGTCCAACTGTTTTGCCGTGATAGTCGTCCTCGGGCGTTTATTGGACGATTCGCTATCGGAAGACGAGGCTATATTCGGAAAGTTTAAAAGACGATGATTTTAATTTATTGGCACAAATTATTGTTGACAAAAATATCCGGCGCTCAATCATTGAAATGATAACTCATTACGCAGTTTTCTGGTTTTTGGTAACAATGAATGGCTCTGCGGGCCCTTCATTGAAATGACCGCCTCGCAAAACATAATGCTTGATGGCACTAAACTCATATTTTTGTACAACTTGTCGTAGCACTCAGTGACTCTTCACATCATCCTAAGAAGATTAACTTATTTATTTTTCTGCGGATGGTTTAGTCTCTGATGTGTTAATTAACAGTCCAAGATGTTGCGTCAGTGTTACCATGGAGGAACGAACTGGCATGTCCGGGCGTCATCGGGGAGGTTGAAGAAAACATCCCACGTGAAAGCCATGCACGTGTGACACGAGAATTCCATACATGAACACTTAAATTACTTAAAGATTGCCTCCGAGGATCGGAAATTACAATCCCGCACTGGAGACAACTCGATTGATGTGGATCACGCTGACCTCATTACTCAGTTAAACCTCCCGTCCGAAAGCCAAATAGTTCGGGTTTATTCGACCGCAAATAAGTCGAGCATAAGGGCTATTTTCACTCTTTGTGGAACCCGCTTTATAGAAGCGCATGAAAATGTAATCTACAATGAAATTTTTGAAATATGCTGCTACGTGATTTAATTTCTTCGGAACTTATAGGACTAGATGAAATTTTTAAATGTCATAAATTTTCTAATACCAGGCCATTAAATCAGTGAATAATCATGTATGAGGCCGTGTAGCTGCTGAATTTTCATGTTCATACTAAACACAGTTTCTCACGACAACGCGTACCACGCTCTTGCGATAAACGGCTGGCCGAAAACCGTTCGTGAAAATCAGGTTTTCTAGTATTCAAGAGAAGTTCCATTCGTGTGAAACTAAGTTTCGTGAATGAAATTGCTATCCAATGTATCCACTATGTCATGGAAAATTACCTTTATCTTTGGCCTCCTCGTAATCAAACTTACACCACAGCTGTTGATTATCTGTTAGGTAAAATTCATCACCCGTTTGTAATTGTCTTTGGCACAATTGACACGAAAAACAGTTAAGATGAAACACTAGATCCTGAACACGGCGCACAACTTCCGTCGGGGCGATACCTTTCTCACAACACGGACATTTTGTACCATAAACGCTGGAAATCATTATAAACATCATATTTGTTAATATCATATTCATACAACATAGGAAAATACTATGTGCGTTATATTACCTTACTTTAAAGTAATGAGCTTGTATACTATAAGATTATGATATAATTGGTTGTTTCCGAGACCAATAATAGAACCATAAACATATCAATTTGGATTTACAGCAGAATAAACTTTATATACATTAGAAAGAACGATAGCCATAAGAGTCTCCTTGCTTTTTATTATGTTTTTAAATGTCGATTTTAGTTCCTTTTGTGAATTTTTAGAAATTCTAGGTCTATTGCGCTATCAAATTTCAATACACTGAAAATAAGAATTTTTTCAATATATATGCTTAGATAAAATGTAGTAGAAGTAGAATACATTATAAACTAATATATACAAAATGTCATAAATATAACATCGCAAAGACAATGAAATGCCAGCATGTGTAAAATAAAGTCGATTATTCATTTGCGGTATATATAATACTTAAATGACTTACTCGAAAAAGTCCATCGGACAATAAACTTTGTTTTCTTTGGTGTAACATTTCTCGTTTAGCGGGATAGAACAAACGTCGCAGCGAAGACAGGTCGCGTGCCATGGTTTATCGGCAACCCTCAGAATAAACTTATCAGTTATGGCCCGTTGACAACCGGTACATATAATTATACCTAAAGGAGAACGGTAATACGATATAATTTTTATCAATTCTACTACGAAAAATGAGATTGAAAAATTGAAAAGGCAAATACTCATACTGCCCTAAAACACCCCATTAACAAATTACATCATATACATGCATCATGATTTTACTTGGTGTACGATATTGCTTCATTTCGGATACCTCTCTAAAGTCTAAATATTCCAGAAACGATTATCTTCATATTCGCGATACAACCTATAATTCTCTTTGATAGTTCTTTCATGATTTTTTAAGTGGCGTACGGAGATTGCTTGATTTTAGATACCTTTCCAAAGTCCAAATATTCCAAAAATTATTATCTCCATATTCGCGATACAACCTATAATTCTATTTGATAGTTCTTTCATAATCTCCCTCTTTGAGATCTTAGCACTTACGAGCAAAATTTTGACGAACTGAAAGAAAGCTTTTTTATTCATTTTTCCTACCTGCTTTTAGTTCTTGTTCGTTTAATTGTGACGGCGGTAAAGAACCAGATTCACCCAACGAAACCATCGTTGATAATCGGGGTATTTTTCGCTCATTTCCCTCCTTCTTTAGCGCACTTGGTCCCATCTGTTTATCGTATGAAATAGATTCAGATACCGAATCAACTTTCTAAATCACTTTTTAAATCACTTAATTTTATCCTTCGCGTTAAATCCACTTCTTCAAATTTATGATCGGAAAGAAGCTGTAATGTAGAGATATTCGACTCTCGCTTTAAGGGGCTCCTTTCTGTTCAATGTCAGAGTTGAAATGAAGCTCTTTTGGAGATTTGACAGAATGTGTTGTGTTGTGAAGTTGTTGGCCCAGACAGTTAAATTACCGCGCTGAACGGAGGCACTTAGACCGTCTGAGTTATTAGGTATTAACCGAATCCAATCATACCAACACCGAAGTGATTAAGTTATTGTTTGGTTAACCAATAGTGCTTGGATTAAGAGAGCTTTGTTGATCTGTTAAGCCTCGGGGGCCCGTGTTAATCGTGTCACATTGTCAAAGTCATCTTGTGTATGCCCTATAGTCGCATTACTTCGCAACTTTAATTCGATTGCGGCAAATTCTTGTGCCGATTGGAATTTCGATCCAGGAGTAACCGTTCAACAAATTCCGCGCTCATCCATGGGTGAATAATGCCCTATTTTCCATAGCTGACGTAGTAGAATTGATAAATCTTGATAAGGTTGTATAATAAGTATATATTTATACACGTTTGTATTATAAAAACGAGACTACAACAAGAGAACATTGCAAAGACAAGATGAAAGGCCGAAGGGCCCGTTTATGAAACGAACTCATTTGTATATGGATCATTCTGAGCACCCGGAACAACCCCTGCGGGTATTCACCATGACGTCACGAAGTCGACGTTACACAGGACGCATATTTTCTGATCTTGAAATTGACTGTGTTATTTATTTGATTGGGGGATTGCGTTTGATTTGTTTTGATTAGTGTCCCTTACAAACCCATCACCCCCGCCGGGAACTTAGCAGGGGGGTTTGATTCCGAAATCGGACATCGAAGTACATTTTATAGCTGTGTGATTGGCGGTCGAAAATACTGAGTTTTATTAAGTACATAATTGGAATTTTAGCTCCACAAAACGTTTATTAGCATTCAATACTAATTGAACCACGTTTATCAATACGCAATGAGTTATATCTCACGCACACGTAAACAGATTTAACAAAATAGGACGTGAATGTATTATCTGTGCATCAACACGTGACATCTCATGGCATTTAATCGTATAATCCCATCGAATAATGCTCCATAATCCAACAAAGATGATAAGGAATTCAGTATAAATACCAACAAATAAACATCGATAGCGTAGTAGTTCTGGTTTTGTGTTTCGACATGTGGGTTTACAGCGTTTTATTTTCTTTCTTGTGCTTTCCGACACTTGCAGTCTCGTCTCAGGTTTGTATACAATGTTAGCACTTGCGGCCGAATAAGGACCATTCAAATTTCAGGCCTATGAATGGTATACACCGAAATACGTTCTCAGTTTCAAATTTCCCGTTTTTTTCGTTACATTTCATCAGCAAGTTAGCAGTGAGGAAATGGAACGGTACAAAGGTGTGTAAATATTTGAGCTGTAATAACCTTATTTGTTATAAATGCTCATTTTCTTTTCAATTTCTAGCTTACTCATTAACTTTCCTTAAATCTACGAAATTCATCAATTCTCATTCCTTTCCCTTTGTTCCTATTCATCTTGGGTGCTCGCAACAACGGCATTTAGGCTTTGCTTGACCCACACAAAAGCTGCTTTTCTTTTATTCTTTCTTTTTTTAATAGTTGTGCTTGTTGAAAAATTGTAGAATTTATTGTTTGTTTGTCTTTTTCTCTCAATCTCTGTATAGAGCCTGTCATATGCTTTCCGTGAAATAAATTTGAACTTGAACTAGAACTGTTTGTCGATATATTGTACCGTTTATCTCTTTACACTGATCATACGAGAATGCTCCTGCGAATGTTTTTAATTTTTCGTTTAGATGAATGGCCGGAGGAGTTTTCAGGAAAATTCGAAGGTGACATCCTTCTGGACGATTCCAACACGGTAAGACATCCATATATTCCAATGACGTATGGATAGATACCCTCAGATGGACTAACCGTCGGTTTTGTCACTTGGATGTCATGGATTCTAATAAAATTAGTTTTGGGTCCGGCCGGTTTAAGCATGGACTCTAAAACAAACGGTCCATGGTTTTTTAAGTAAAAATTCACTTCAAAAAGTCTTTTTCAATGAATGTATGAACTTGAGGGGCTTTTGAGAGGCGATTTGATTCACGTTTTCTATTTATAAAAAAGCATTTATTGATGCAATAATTTTCGTTCTAAATTCTATTTCACACATATATAATACTTCTTCAGTTTTATTTTTCTTCAAATTAATTTCAGTTTAGAAATCATCTGTTCAACGCCAGAAAATGGACAAACAACACCGTCGTCTATGATGCGAGTCGCATGCGTAAGCGTTCATACCAGTACTCATAACAGAGGTCCGGCTAACAGCCTACTCGTCGTTAATCAATGAATCGTTCTGTCATATCCTTTCCAGCTCCCTGGGCCCAGAAGAAAATTCGTAAAGTTTTGAACAACCTAGAGATGAAAGTAGGTAATGGTTGCGTGCGATTCGTCGAGAGAACTGGTAATGAGAGAAATTACGTGCGCGTTATCAGCGGAACGGGGTAATTTTCAAGGTTTTGGAATTCTGCCGAATAAAATGTTTCATATGTTGCTCACAGACTATACACGCGTCCACCCAACAAATATGATGTAATAACATAATTCATATGATCATTGATGGCGTTCTGACACGTTGAAGATCACTAATTTCCCCCAAATTGTAATGTATGTATGAAGCTTTGTTAATCGGAAATTTGTGCCAGAGAATCATAAAAAATGTACTGCTTTTCCCTTATACGCATCCTTTTTGCACAGTGCACCAAGGAACATTGCACATTCTGCACTGGAACATAAAATATCTGATGTTACTTTCCTTTTTAGTTGTTATTCTTATGTTGGAATGACCGGTGCTTACGGTGGACAAGTGTTGTCATTGAACCTGGCCACTTGCCTTAGAGAGGCTACGATTCAACACGAGTTTCTTCACGTACTCGGTTTTGCTCATGAACATAATCGCGCCGATCGTGACCAATATATCAAAATTAATTGGAACAACATCAAACCATGCAAGTAAAAATAATCAATCACGCTCATGTAATTTACGTTCTGTCGATTACAAAAATGATACTTGGACGTACTAGTACTCAATATAACAATGTATCAGAATTTACATCGATACAAAATAGCGATGATAGCGAATGAACAACACGAAGGATTTTAACATCTATCGTATTTCATGAGATCGAGGATCACTTTATTTTCAGCGCAAAGACTGAGTTTCCAAATACAGAACATCCATAACCTCATGTCTAACTACACATACGGCTCTCTCATGCAGTACGGTAGATATGCATTTAGGTTCGTAGTCTCGAGAAGCTAAACATCTTGGACAGTTCAAGACTTCATTTCATTTTATGAGGTTTTATGAGGTTTCTCGCATTAACATGTTGTTATTCAAATGTGTATTTTGTTCATTCTAGCGCGAACGGCGGAATGACGATGGAGCCGTTAAAGCAGGGGGCGAAATTGGGAGGTCGCAGGCTACATCAAGTCGACATTCTGCGAATACGTACTCTGTATAAGTGTCCAGGTGGTATAGTAAATCCTGGTACGTAATTGCAAGTGGAACTGTAAAATTGCGTTTAATCCAGATTATTAAGGTGGAGCCAAAATTAAGACATTCAACATCGGTATTTAATGAATTTGTTTTCCACGCGCAGCCAGATATCTATTTCCATATAGCCAGCATTGATATCGACACTTACCTTGAGTTAGAAATACTGTTCATGTAGGCCTATGAGTCAAATTATTCTCAGGGTTGAATTATTGGTTCGCGGGCTTCCGCGAGAGCCTCCCTTACTGTCAGTGTGTATCTGACGTTCGGCGACTTAGCTTCGTTAATAGTGGGTCGGTCTTGATGAAACTTGGGTACAATGTTAGCACGGGGTCTAGTTGTGCAGTGCGCCACATAGTGGCAGAACTAAAAACTCTGTTTTCAGTGACACGACCTTGAAGATGACCTCGTAACTGAGGAACAGGCTTTAAATTTAAGAAATTGTCTTGACAAAATTCAGCTATTGGCCATAGATACAACATATCCAAAATGCAATGGTGACTAACGCATGGTAATCGAGTTTGAGTTCGAGTTCGAGCCTGAGCCTGAGAACCGTTGTCGCCTATGGCTTTTTCTTTCGTTGAAGTGTCTTCGACGGGTCCTGTCCTATATATTTTTTGTCATCATTTCAGATTGCGTCGATAGAGTCAGCAACTGCGCTGCGTGGACAAATCGCTGCAACGATTGGACGGTGGCATATTACATGAAAACTAACTGCAAGAAAACTTGTGATTTCTGTTAATCGATCTTCAATGAGAAAGAAACCTTAAATTAAAAAATTGAAAACTAAAATTGTGAAATTAAAACTTATATAGATAACAGGGTTCGTATTTTAAGTTTGGGGTGAATAGTAGCTCAGAACTCCCAGGTACTAGATATGAAATAGAAAGAAAAGTTATTGGAATATTGGACGATCTACGCTACCCCCAAACCTCAAATACGAGCCTCTTTCATATAAATATATGGTAAATAAACGGTATTGCAACTTAAAAACGAGTGATGCAGATTTTCACAAACTTTGTCATTTCAAACTTAAATTTTTTCCGGTTTTTTAGGACTTCATTCATAGCAATGCCTGGTCATGAATATGTTTCGTCGTCGCAGCGGGATGCGACTATATGTTGGGCATATCTTGTAACACTCGCTGGGAGAGGTAGATCGTTGTGCTGACGTCACATGAGTAGCACTCAATGTCACTGCCATGCATCGGTAACTTAACCGAGGAACGCCAACGAATCAAGAAGATGCTTTTGTTCGCGATATGTCATCAAATTTGCCCGTATATTAATAACGAAGATTACCCATCCCATTTAATGTCCCTAGAAACGGCACGGGTAACTACCGCTTGTCTCTTGCCCTCCACATTCTCGGCAAAGGAACTTTCACATTCGAACAGGGAAAATAATTCTGCCTACGCAACATTTGGGGTAAGCTTATTTACACTGCGATGATGCTTTTTGTGTGGTGAAATACCAGATATTTTAGATGCAAATTTCTCGACAATCGATTCATTAGAAGATTTTTCGTCCCATAGATTCGCTCAAGAAATTAATTTCATCTGAAAACAATAACGATTTCGATCCAATGTGTAATTCGATTATGATTATTAACATTGATATATGCAGTATCAATAAATTGGGAAATTGCATTCATTTTCAAATCGAGAAAATATGTTATATAATTGATATCTAGTTTTCTATGCACAAGTCTCATTTTACTATCTAATTATTTTACAAATCAAACGACAATGGTATTTGTGTACGAATTGATTCGTACAACTATTATGGACGTATAAACTAGTTTAGTTTTTTCCGGGCATTTCTCCGTGTCGTGTGTATTCGATTCGGCCTTTGCCAGATTAGACCCTGGCCAATCACTTACACTGTTATCGAATACGGGTGAATTTCTGTTTGACACTGGTCAAATTTGGCTCGATAAAAAACATCGAACCACGCCAGTGCCAAATATGGGCACGAGTATCATCACGAATCATTTCGTGTGAATACTAAATGGTTCTTGAAGTAACTCACTTCGCTTTCTACATCATAGTCTTGATAGTATTTTAGTACCGGGTAAGTGGTTTGCTTGTGAACGCGCTCTCGTATTAGCCACTGGTCAAATATGACTTGGGTCTAATCCGGGCAAGTTTGACCCGGGCCAAAATACCTTGTGATCGTGGCTGTGTACTGATATATCTTTTTTACGCGAGGTCAGATGAACACCGAGGAATTCAGACAATATGGAAAAGAAATGGTTGATTACATTTGCGACTATATGGAAAATATCCATACGCGACGCGTTACACCGGACGTGCAGCCCGGTTACCTACGTCAGATTTTGCCATCACGCGCACCTAAAAAGGGCGAAGATTGGACTGAAATTATGAAAGATGTCGAAAGGGCCATTATGCCTGGGGTAATAATTTAATTATCAAGCACAACTAATTTTGGTAGCACGAAAAGAACCTTTTAACAGTGACCGTATAAAACATTTGGTGTTCGTCCTGGGATGTTGATTGGATTGAATTTTTTCTAATAGATAACCCACTGGCAACATCCACGGTTCCACGCTTATTTCCCAGCCGGTAACGCCTACCCGTCAATGCTCGGAGATATGCTATCAGACGCTATCGGGTGCGTCGGATTCTCATGGGTAAGTCTGCACGTGGACCAACGTCAACGATACATTTTTTCATCATCAAACACTTCAATTGTGGAAATTATTCCCCTTAAGTGATATAGACTTTTATCGTATTCCCATTTTAAAAAAGTTAACCCCGTACTGATAATTGATATATCAATCATCGATTGGCCGGTTACCTACTAAATGCGATGGAAAAGTAATGATATATGTATAGCATACTCTTAACAGAAGAGATATTTCCAGTTACCTCTTTGGGGGAAAGACTAACAGACCAAACGAACTTCCATTCCAGGAATTAGCACTATAAAATGGACGTGGAAATTAGTTAAGATAACTTTGTTCACACCTTTTGAGTTCCACGTGGAGTTGAGAGAAGAATATTACATCCTAACAACGTCATCATACGCGTTAATGAGTGTAAGGGAAGGTGGTGCGTGGTTGACGGATTGGTTGATCTCCGGGCTAAAACCGATCGATCGTCGGCGAATTTGAACCGGCGCAAGTTATTAATTTTGAAGGCTCGGTTTTGTGTTAGTGACAGCGAGGCTACTAGACACGATGGCTTATCTTAATTGCATATGGTCGGGTTGAGATAGCAAATCAATTTGAACATCATATGGTGCTATATAATGTCGTGGTTGATACGGGGCGTAAGCCGACGCACTTTTGAAAGTCTGATTTCTAGCCTAAGACGCATAACCTCTTCAAAACGAAAATCAATTATGAATACGTAATCATTCATTAAGCATGCAAATTCGCTAAATGGGATAAGACTCACTGATCATTGGGTAACATTTTTTCAAGGGACAACCATAAGCCATAGTAACAAAAAATGAAAATCATTCCAATCAGTTTATCAGTTTAGCACCATAATGCAGGTATAATCAGGTATCAGCTCCTAAACGATTTTTGGCATCCACTAATAATCCGAAGATGCGAAGTATGATACATTCAGTTATCATATAATCGCAATTATCTTGAGTACAAGTTTTTTTTTCAAATCCTTAAAATATTTTATTATTTATTTATTCAGGTGTGTTGTGATATCTTGCGTGGGTGGTTTCCTGGCCCCGACGCCTCCCTATAGCATACGAAAAGTCGTGATATCCCCCGTTGGTATAGTGACGTTTGCAAATCTGATTGCATGCACGTCATCCACGCGCAAATCTACAGTTATTTATAAGCGTCGTTATAAAACTGTGTAAAAAAGATCGGCGACGGCCCCTGATATTAAATCATTAATAATCGTCTGGAATGTTCCTCCCAAAATGAGAATGAGTAGAAGAGCAAGATTTAATATCTTTCGCGGAAAGGAATGTCTGTGTGAAACAAAGCTCCGCGAAGAACTGCAATTATCTGAAGACCAAAGGCTCGACATTCCTATGTAAAACATGTTTATTAATTTTCTTAATCTAGCTCGTGCAAGAATCAGTTGGGGAGCAAATTGAACGACGAAGCTTGAATACTGTCATCACGACTTTTAACTATTCTATTTGGCACACGCATTCATTTACAGTAGTTTGTATATTTATATATATATATATATCTACGTTCAAATTGTTTCCTATAATGATTTAATTTCAGGCAGCAAGTCCCGCATGTACGGAACTGGAATGTCTCGTGTTAGACTGGTTGGGTAAATATGTACAAAATCATGATGACAATACAAAATTTCCACGGGTTATCAGGATTCGTTTGTGGTGAAAGTGGTACAAATTTGATTAATAAAAGACCATCTCTTGTTGTGGAAATTCTCTAAAATTTAATATATATAGCGGCCATATATATATATAGGATCATTTTTTGGGTTTTGGCCGAAAGATCATATGAACTTAAACGATTAGATAGCTTAATCAGATGCCACGATTATGTTTAGATCCCGTTTAGAGATCCCGTCTTATTTTTTTCACTAATGAATGAAATTTCTATTTGTAGGCAAGATGATTTGCCTCCCGCCGATGTTCCTCCACGAAAACGGCGTCGGTGGTGGTGTCATTCAGGTAAAGTGTTCGTGAGTCGTCGATAGTCTTAGCGCAGGAAATCATAAAGGAATATCAATGCAAACCAAAACGGATTGGGAATGCTCCACAAATAGTTAGTCGTCCTTTCCCACAATCCAAATCATCTTATCTTTCAAGATGTTAGGACTTATGTCAGGGTTTAATGTGTTGGTATTACGATTTTTCCTTTGGGTAGCGTCTTTTAACCAGTCCGTGAAATTTTTAAGTTCGCATTTTCTTATTTAGAATTCGCCAAACGGTCTACGGAATTGTACAGCTATCTCTATTGCTATTTCAGGGATCTGCAAGTGATTGTGTTTTACTTGCTCTACTGGCGGCTAGACACGCAGCTTTGAAGAACCTAAACAACCAATACCCGTTCGTCGACGATGGCATACTTCTCTCAAAACTGGTGGCATACTGTTCAGTTTTAGTAGGTTTTATTTCTCAAGATGCAGTTCGCATGCAATTTTCGTAGTCGCCCTTATCGCATCAGTCAGTTCATTGCGAGGTTAATTTACGTGTTCACATTTGACTGACTAAGGCGTTGGCCATTTACCCTCGAAAAGTATCAGCGGCCCTTCCAACGTGACCCATACCACGTCAAATAATTTTTGTATTTGAAATAGAAGTATTTTGGCTATTGCAGGCACATTCGTGTGTTGAGAAAGCCGGCATGATAGGTCTGGTGAAAATGAGACAATTGGATACCGATGACAACTATTCATTAAGAGGACATCGACTTGTTAGAGCAATAGAGGTCGGTGTTTCTAACTTACGAATCAACTATTTTCAGAATTTAGAGAAATTTTCGATATCAAAGTGATTGGTGACATGACGATTTATTTTCTAGGAAGATAGAAAATTGGGTTTAATTCCGTTCTTTGTAAGTATACACTAATGACTATAAGAAGTAGCCGAAATGGCCAAACTTTACTGGGAAAATGTTCAATATAAAACGTTTCATATTCAGGTGGTCTCAACGATTGGTACAACTGCGTGTTGCTCATTTGACAATCTGGGAGAAATAGGTCCGATATGTATCAAGGAGAATATATGGTTACACGTTGATGGCGCCTACGCCGGCAGTGCGCTCATTTGTCCAGAATTTCAACCGCTATTGAAAGGAATTGAGGTTCGTGTAATTAAGGCTCATGCGTCAGAAAATAAGGAATGGAATGGTTTTTCTCGGAGTAATCATTTGTCAAATGATTACTCCGAGGTTTCTGGAAGCATAAAAATAAGACTGTGCTGTACGCCTTTAGTATCACACTCAAGGAATATTCAAACCCTTCAGCCATGTGTGGCACCACCAGGAAAGGAACACGAACGCAACAGTATTTTGTATATATTCAAAAACCGAAAATCTATATCCCCGTAATTCAGTTCTATATTCCAGACTAAATTCTCGCATAGTATGATTTTTACTTCTGGTTATTCATTACATTGACAGAGTTTTATCTGCCAAGTTACACGATAAACGTTATTATGGAAGGTAACAATTGAAGGATAGCCTAACTAGATCAGATATGGCCAGTATTTCCCGACAATCCCCAATTGAGAGTTCTCAATTTCATTCTGCAACTTAATAGACACTGTATTATGTCACCGATTTGGAGAATTTGTATCACTTTAAATCGCTTTATAATCTTACTGATCATTTATGTGTTCTTGTGTTCCATCCAGTACGCTAGTTCAATCAATATGAATCCCAACAAATGGCTTTTGACGAACTTCGACTGCTCAGCTTTTTGGTAAGTTAACCTGACTATGAATAATAATGTAATCAACGTTTGTCAAATGAGATGATTTCAGGAATACTTAGCACTGAAAGTCAAAGTACGCATCATATATTATTAGCTTATTGTTTTCTATGTATAGGGTAAAGGACCGCGATGCCCTAACCACGGCGTTAACCGTCGATCCACTTTATCTACAACATCATCATGGAGGTAAAATACGTCACAATGCATTTTATCTGAGAACCTTAAACTCGATTATAACATTTGATTTTATTCGCTTCAGAAAGAGCTGTGGATTACAGGGTAGGGATTTTATCTTTTCTTCCTATCATACGTGATTCAGCCGTTTCAATCGTGTTTTGTCAGTGTGACTGAACCCCACTTTGGATATACAGCTATTATGGCTCTGCTCAGGCTCATGTCATCTGTATGTGTACCTCATTATAATGTTACTGTAATATTACTGATGGTGACAAATAAACTACTACTATACTAGTGAATCATTATTAACCTCATCCAGAGCACAGTGTCTTCGGTTTCAATCGAAAGAAATCTTCATGCAAAATTCTAAATTCGTAAATCTTCTCTTTAAGCACTGGGGTATCCCTTTGAGTCGTCGATTCAGGGCTTTGAAACTATGGTTTGTCATTAGAAACTACGGTGTAGAAGGACTTCAAAATTATATCCGCGAGGTAATTGAAAATATCCGTAATCTTTCAGCGACAAAAAGAGTATTCACCTGTAAGACAATTGTTGGTATCAATGATTTCAGCACTGTCGATTGGCAAAAAGGTTCGAAGCTTTAGTGCGAACGGACAAACGGTTTGAAGTGATCGGTAAAGTTACTATGGGCCTCGTGTGTTTCAGAATTAAGGTATGCTGTTTTCAATATTAAGACATTTATTGTTTTATTATTTTGATATGACAACCATAACAACCGCTTTGGATAATTTGTCATCAGCCTTATTTGAAATATTCTTAAAAGATGGGGTTTGAGAAATATTTGACGTGTAGGTTTCACCCTAGTGAAGTATTAAATTTTCATGCACGTTGACTGGCATTCAATGACAACACTAAAACGAATACGATTAGGACGATTGATCCCTCCCTTGCTGTGGTAGTAGATTAGATATCTACCGCATCGTGGGATGGTCAAGTCGTCCTAGCCTAATACACTAAAGAAAGAGGAATGCCCTCTAAACAATTGATAATCACGCAGGTTTTGATAGTTTAATGCGATTGAAAGGGTCGATTATGATGTTCTGTTGAAAACTTTATATTTGATCGTTTGGGTACAACAGGACCCGATGAATAGAACTGGCATGCATGAAATCCCATTACATATGAATATCTGAAAACAAATAAAGCATTCAGGAATCAAAACGATGCGAAATTTCAGTCGCAAATGGTCTCTAGTAAGAAACAGAACATTGGACTCCATGGAGTACATGTTTGATGTACAAGTTAATTCTCGTTGGGGAATTTGATAAAGATTCTAATTTTCTAGCTCTATCAGAAAGTTCATTTTGCCATGATTTCTGTATTGATTACTGGTATAAATGTTCGTTGAAATAAAGAATGCATCTGTTTTCTAGGGGTCAAACAGCATCACTCAATGTTTACTGCGGTCTGTAAACGACTCCGGAAAGATTCACGTCGTTCCGGCGCAAGTCAACGATGTTTACTTCATCCGGTTTGCCGTCTGCGCCCAGAAAGCTACAGACGACGACATCACATTCGCCTGGGACACAATTCGCGAAGAGGCCGACAGCATTATCGACCAAGACTCGTCGGAATTCGAAAAGGGCTCATTGACTGAAGCAGACGATAGCGTGTTCAGTCTGTCCGATGATTTCGATCTAAACGGTAAGGATTTCAGTGAGCCGAACAGTCCTGTTATGGAGCCGATACGAGCCTTACAAGCCACCAGCGAAACAAACATGGCAAAACTCAGACGTCAAGCCTTCCTGAAAATGGTTTCAGACCCTAAATGTTACAACCCAACGGTTCTCAAAAGGCTGGCTTTCCAAGATAGAAGTCGAAGTTTATCGTATGATTGTATGGGGTATTCTAATCGTGGTCGAGACGCCGGTACTCCTCTATAGTGTGGGCATTCGTTTCCACTGACGAGTGCCTTACAACCACAGATATATAAACGAAAATTAAATCATATCGCATATTTTATAGTTGATAGATTCGTAATTGATAGTAATTGATGTTAAGATGAGGTTTTGCTTGTTAAATGTTCATTCAGGTTATCATTAACTAATCGTCGTTGTGTGAGGAATTCAAAAATGTCCATTACAGAATGCTGGAATCATAGTCACGAAAGAGTAGTTTTTATATCAATCTCACGATACAAACTTTATTTACAAATTATATCCATGTTAGAATGTGTACAGAAAAAAAGTGACGATGAAAAAATAAAAGGCGTATCTTCATAACAAACAGATTTTCGTACCTTGTTTTTTCAGGTTCGTCTTTAAAATTCTACCAGTTCTTCTTGCACCCCAAGTATGCCTGGTGCGTCAACAACCGCGCAAGAATTCCTATCAAACGAAAGAAGCCCAGTATAAAGGAGGAAAAACTATACAAAGAAAGCTAGGCCGTTATCATAGTTGTCCACTGTTCGGGGTGCGTTTGGAATTTGTCTAGGCTCACACCTGCCACTCCATAATGTACAGAAATCTTCATCAGTATTATACAGATTATCACGGTACTGAGAAGCTGAGCATATAATTCTTGTTTTGGTCGAAATATCAAATTCATTGACAAAAACAAAATGGACATTAACACGTATACCAAATACTTAGAAATTACGAACAACACTCTCAAAGAAATATCAGTCAACCAAAAGCTTATCGAAGACTCAAAAACTGACTCGTTCTTGTTACTTATTCTTTGTCCAGATGCATCGTATATTTACAACATGAAAAATTGATTGAAGACGGGGTATACTGTACTTATTGGCAGCAAATAGAAGTGGAAGCTTTAGTTCTCAATTGTTTAATCACCAAGGCGTGGAAATTTCTGACTTCAAAATAGTTGTTCGTTGTTCGTTTAAGTGATATTTGTCTAACTACGCATCTGGTTATATTCTACTAGTCAAATATTATGGTCGAATGTCACCACACAAATACAAATGTGCATTATTCTATTGTCGTTATTAAAATGGTGAACGAAAAAAACTCGTTTTAGTAGATGCATTCGGGAGCTGAAATCAATGTTTTTCTTGCGAGTCGACAATCGTACGACCACGAGAGAAATCGGACTAATCGGACGCCGAAAAGAAAATACATTCTACATTTTCTAGAGTAGTACCAGACATTGTTATACCATCCATCAATAGAAAGAAAAACATTCCACATTTTCATCGATCCGATGAGAAAATTTTGCCTTAATTAGAAATCTCCCCAAAAAGCCATAAATAAATCCGCTTGAGTCGTAGTTTGGACGATTAATATGTTGACGACTTATTCAAACTGCAGAAAATGAAAATTGCAACTCGAAAATGACAAGAACGACTTATTAATGATGCGACTCAAGCACGTTTGACTTTATGATTTCGTCATTTAACCTTCGCATTTTTGCTCTTGCTCCATGGAACATTCCTACGTACGTTGTGGATGTTATTCAACAGATGTCTTAAATGGTCACGATGACGCAATGTCCCGAGAAGATATCGCACTCACACCTTTATTTGATTGAGATAATAGCTAAAATAGCAATAACACGTGAATAGGTGGCAATTTGCGAGACGCGCTAATAAAAAGTATCTCATGTTCATAATGTTTCTGTAGTTCCTATTCCGCATGAATTCAATGACGATGAACGCAATTTTAAAGGACATAAATTCAAGCTGATTCCAGATGATTATTGGTTATGATCAGGCAAAAGTGTATTTAAAGCGGCTGATGTTGAGTTACTACGGAACGGGCAGCCAACTGAAGACAAAGACAGAATATTTTTCTAGGTGGATGGTAAGTGGTATGACTTCGTCGTTATTTTTACAAAAAGTTGACAACAATTCAGATTTACCTTAAACTTTTCCTTGAAACTTGGCCCCGGACTCAAATCACGCTATTTTAAAATTCTGCCGCGTGAATCAAACCACGTTCTGATACCATTTTGTCTAAAACAACCAATATAACAACTTTGCATCACTCTAGATACCTCTTTTTAGGCTTTTTATGGTAGAAATTGTTCTATATACGGTGTTTGTTGCATATTTCCAGTTAACTATGTTCAATATCATTTCGTTGAGTATGCTTCTTGCCTCCGTATCAGGACATGGTAAGTCACATTTTGTGAATGTGAAAAGTTTGTTGGCTTTGGTAACGAATATCTTAATGACAAACCCTCTTTCAATAACAGCATTCATGCAGCATGGGTGGGGATGGAATCCAATGATGCTACGGAAGCAACAACCAATGACAAAAGTTGAAAAATGTAGGTTTAGTAATGTGGATGAATTTCTATCTTCATGAAGGAATTGACAGCCATATGAATAATTATTGATTAACTTTTTCAGGTTTCATATATGAACGACCTTGTAGACTAAGCACCGGACAGTGGTTCAGCGAAGGTGAAACGTGTTTCTTTGTGGGTCAGGATGCTAAAACATTTGACGATGCTGCAAGTGCATGTAAAGCTCAGACAGATGACGCCCATCTAGCTATCATAGACAACCCTTTACAAAACAGAGCAATAGCCGGTGAGTTTTATTTTAAGTCAATGAGTTATCTAAAGTCCATTTGATATGAATAGACAATCAACCTATTTGCACATGTACAATATAAGCCAACTGGCTTTCCCTAATTCCTCGCATAATTAATTGGTCTCAGTTTTTCTTGAATTATGTATCGATATGTAAACTTTTATGAAAATGAAAATCATATCATATCGTATCAATCCTTAGAATGTGTCTATATTCTCTAATCGTTTTCACGATAGCTGCTCTGAGGGCGTTCGGTATTGAATCGGCGATATTCGGATATCATTACCAGGAACAGGATCAGATATACGCTTATGGTGTAAGCTTACGTTAATTTACAATATTTTTCAATTCCGCTTTTACCTTCCATAACTTAGATAATTTGATCTTAACAATAAAGAAAGTGCACTGCTTTTACTTGTTTATTCATCAGGAAAATGACTTTACGAACTGGTACGACTCTGAACCTACTGACAGTAAGTACCATACATAACGAAGTAGCACCAATTCTTCATATATTCACAGACGTCTTTTCAATGAAGGTGGTGATAAGGGATGCGTGAGAATGTCCGAAGATCGTCCATACAATTGGTACGTTACGAGCTGCACTAATGTCGGTCCTTATATATGCGAAAGGCCCGGTAAGTCGGATGGGGAATATCACGGATAACGAACACGTTATTCACTGCAAACAAAATAATGTTCCATGTTCATCCCGTATAAAACCCACATGAATTCAAAAAATATGCGTACATCGGTTTCTTATAATAAATTACGTCTTAACCGCCTAAAACAAAAATCCTTTGTTTCCCGGTACGAGAATTATCTGTTTTTCCTACACGAGAAAACAGGTTGTTTTAAGTTTAATGTGTAAATTGATGTCGATGAAATAGTTTAATGGACTAACAGGACAGAATTTAGAAATTCGTAATAAACAGATTACTGAAGATAGCAACAAAATGTTTGTCTATTTCAGCCACACTCACGGATGCTCAAGGTAAAGACATTAAAAATGAATGATATTTTTGTGGAAGGGGAAACATACACGTATTACAAAATCTAGAAGAAAATTGAAAAAGTGAAAAGGGATTATTGTTGTTGGTTTTACTTTAATATATTTCGAAAGTCTTTAATGGAGGGGGCGGGCGAATCTTCGAATACAATTTAGAAAGTGTAACTTTTGTAAAATAGTGATAGATAGAAAAATCCATCGTGTCAATCACACAGGAATTAAGACTAATACATGCTATAATGAAAAAATACATGTAACACGAATCGTGAATTCAATGCATTTTGTGTACACGATTAGTGACATGCGATGGATGGGAAAGATATGGTAATAAGATGTTGAAGCAATTCAAAGAGGAAGATACACGACAGGATGCATCGGATAAATGTAAAGAAAACAACGGAAAATTAGCAGAAATACGTAGTTGGGATGAGCAAAAGTTTGTCGCAAGTAAGTTCCGGCAGTCGAAATACGAAAGTCGTAGTCGAAATACGAAACTGTTTGAATTTGGCAATCAAAATAGACGCTATATTGCGCTTTTGATCTAAAATTCTATTTCGATTTAAGAAGTGTAGTTACTATGCAGCGAATGAGATTACTGTTTTCTTTAGAAAATGCATTTAAATAAAGTATTTATGCTAGTAAATCATAATTTTGACACCAGGATGATAGATATAAATGGACCCAAATTTTGAATGTTAAGCAGAGTCTAGAACAAGCTCTCTGGTGCAGAATGAGAAATATTTTATAAGCTGCAGTGGACAAAACATAAAAGATTGCTGAAATATTGAACGCTCTATAATAAATTCTTTTAAAATAATAAAGACTTTTACTTGAATCCTACTGGTTGATCTGATACGGAAAGTACATCAAAATGAGTGTTGTTACAGATATTAAAAAATCTTATCTCATTTTATTCCATAGAGCTTTTAAGGACAGATAATGATCCCTACATCGGTTATCGTCGAACTGACTACGATTCATCACCGACTCTGATCTGGAACGTAAGTTTTCAATGGATTATTCTTCTGATACAAAAAGTCGGACCGCAATTTTTGGTATTTTCTTCATACACTTTCCATATCGATTTAGAAAAACGAATAGAATTTTCCCTTGAAAGATGATAAATTCATAGGCTATGCCCAATTCTTAACTTAGTCATGCTGATTAACACGCTATTATCTTACGTTACGCTTTTAGTCATTGTTCAAAAACCTTTTATCATATTGATAGATAGCCCAGCTGGCTGCTTTAGGAAAGTTTTCATTCAATTAACTGTTCAAAATGACGTCTTTTTTATCTTCTGAGTTATACATGTACATGCTTAAGTATACATTATGAAGGCTTATACTTATGAAGGCTAAGTTGGTCGCATATTTTGTACTATGTTTATCCTAGGAACTGCGGGTCATGCTTGTATCGGTACTCTTTTCTACTAAGCCGTAAAAGACAAAATGTCTATCTTCAGCATTGTGAGAGCTACAGCGGCGTTGTCTTGCAGTCGTCTCTTGCGAAAGTGCACAGATTTTGAATGATTTCTCGCAAACTAAGCTTACGATTCAATTCCCACAATTCAACGACCAACTCCCCATAGCTCATAATCTTCGTTCATTCTTCCATAACGCCAACTGTCAAATTATCACCTACACTGCTTTTATATCATAGATTGTAAATATTTCACAATGTCATTTATTGATCGTTCTGTTTCATTTGAAGGATAATGATGTCTTTACGAACTGGGGTCCGGGAGGTGAGGTTACCCCTACAGTGGCAGCTGGGGAGAAATACTGCACCGCTATCAACAACGATGGCAGCTGGAAAGTGGTAGAATGCGCTCAGACCGCTCTTCCATTTATCTGTTCAACGAAAATCTAAACAATTCGTTGGAAACGTGGATGAATTCTGTGAAATTTTATACGTAATCAGAAATAAAATTCCTTTATTTGAATACAGAAATCTTCTCCAATCGTCGAGGTACACGAATTGTGGATCTGACATTTTTGTAAAGGTGTGGTTAATCGGGCATGCAGACATATTCAGCCGTATACTGAAACAAGGATAATGAAGAAAAGAAATATTGCCAAGAGAGTTTAATGTGTTCCTTAAAAATGCCATAGCGAATATTTTTGCATAGAAAAAAGAATAGCAATAACAATTTAAAACTTGCGCGCACGTGTTGCCAACTATTTCTATTGTCGGAATCCGTATCTCCTTGTTAGAATATGTGAATAAACATCAATTTCACGTGTACGAAATGTCGATGATAACAATTTCAGATTGAGAAATATAAATTAAAGCTGATTTCGCATTCAGTCATCATCTGAAAAAGGTATATATAAAGCAGCTGTTCAATTGCTGTAAGAAAAGGCAACTGAAGACAAACATACAATTATTTTTCTAGGTAAATGATGAGTGGTAGGATTACCTCGTTATATATATGCGAATTTTATTATTTCTTCAACAAGTCATGGAACTCAAAGGTTAGTTTAAGTTGACCAGTGGATCACTGACATGGTGACTATCAAAGCTGCATTTATATCATGGTATCTGTGCTAGGTTATTGGAACTTTTGAGGAACTGACCACAGACAACCGTCCGATAAATGCCGTGGCAACAAGTTTGAATGTCAGTATCAACTGGTTATCTCAAACCAACTTTTGCGCAAGGTACCTGGCGGTCATGAATTAAAGTAAATTTACTGGTTCAATTTCAATTGATGATATATAACTGGAAGTACCAAAGTCTGGACGGGCATCACTGTTTTATCACCCTACATGAGTTTATTCCACGCGAATTGAAAGTAATGGACTTTTTTATATAAAACATTAGATTTCTGATAGGAATCAGTGTACTGCCATTTTTCCCAAAAATCGCCAATCTACGAACTCAATATAATTGCACGATGTCCCGTTTCATAGGTCAACATACACTTCCAAAATTAGCAATTATGCTGTATAGTGTCCCTATCTTGCATATTTACAGCTACGTTACTATGATTATTACCGTATTGTTGAGCATTCTTCTTACCTCCGTATCAGGACATGGTAAGTCACATTTGTACAATTTACGAACATATGTTGACCTTTGTATGATTATCTTTATCTATGAAAAATGTCCTCAATCGTAGGATACATGCCATTTGGATGGGGATGGAATCCGATGATGCGACAGCAACCGATGACAAAAGTCGAAAAATGTAGGTTTAGAAAGAACGAGAATAAAGTGACCAGTTAATTTCTATATTTATGAAGGAATGGACAGCATTATGACTTATGATTTGTTTGACTATTTTCAGGTTTCATATATGAACGACCTTGTATACTCAGCACTGGACAGTGGTTCAGCGAAGGCGATACCTGTTTCTTTGTGGGTGAAGATGCTAAAAAATTTGACGAAGCCGCAAGTGCGTGTAAAGCTCAGACTATTGATGCCCATTTAGCTAAACAACCCTTTACAAAATAGGGCAATAGCCGGTGAGTCTTTAAGTTAATGAGATAAGTCCATTTGATATGAGTAGACTAACCAATCTGCACGTCATAGAAGAAAAACATCTTAGAATGTGTCTATCTCCTCCAATCGTTTTCAAAATAGCTGCTCTGAAGGCGTTCGGTATTGAATCGGCGATATTCGGATATCATTACCAGGAACAGGATCAGATATACGCTTATGGTGTAAGCTTACGTTGATTTACAATATTTTTCAATTCCGCTTTTACCTATATGTAATCCATAGCTTAGATAATGTTATAATGTTGTCATCAAAGAGAAAGCAAATTTTACCGTCATTATACTTATTCATTCATCAGGAAAATGACTTTACGAACTGGTACTGGAATGGCGAACCTTCTAACAGTGAGTACCACACATAACGAAGTAGAACCAATTCTTCATGTATCGTCAAAACCGTGACACATTCCTATTAATTTTAGATAATGATGAGGGATGTGTGATTATGTCGGTCGATCGTCCATTTTACTGGTGGGATCGGCCCTGTACTGATTCCTTTCCTTATTTATGCGAAAGACCCGGTAAGTGAGATAAGCAACATTCAGTGTCACCACGCAATGGTGAACGGATGTTTCATATACTTTCTGTATAGGAATCACATGAAATGAGTGGATAGCGGTTACTTATAATGGATTCTTTCACGGAAAAAAAGAATATTCTAAGACAGTTTGATTTTGGAATTGATGTTGTACAGGACAGGGTTTAGAAATTCGTAAAAAAAACGGATTACCGAAGATAATAATAATAATAATAATATTTATTTACAGTCCGTTACATAAAATATCTCAACAGACTTTACAAATTGACAATAACATAAGACAATTGACAGATATATAAAATATTACCCAATAAAATAGATATTTAATTTCAAACGGTTGCTTCAAGTAAAATCATTTGTAGTGCTGATTAAATAGGTGCGTTTTCAATTGCGAGGTAAAACTATTAAGGGAAGATAAATCGCGCATCGACTGTGGCAAAGCATTCCAAAGGCGGGGGGCTACCACCGCAAAAGCTCGAGAGCCATAAAATTCTTGGCGGTATCTCGGTTCAAATAATTTAGTTGCCACGGTCGAGCGCGTGTGTCTGGAAGGTGTAAGAGTGGTTAAAACAGACGAAAGATAGGCTGGTACTTGGTCATGCAAAATTTTAAAAGTTAACAGGAGAATTTTGTATTCAATGCGCGATTGAACAGGGAGCCAATGTAGTTCATACAGTATAGGAGTGATATGCTCGTGCTTCTTAGTTAGAGTGACTAGGCGTGCGGCAGAATTTTGAAGCATTTGTAGGCGAGAAATATAACAATTCGGAAGACCGTAGAGAAGACTATTACAGTAATCTAATTTGGAAGATATAAAAGCGTGAATCAATCTTTCGGTGCTAGTGCGATCTAAAAACTTGCGTATTTTACCAATGCGATGCAGGGAGTAAGAAATCGATCTACAGACGTAAGATATATGACAAGACATGGTAAAATTATGATCGAAATAAAAGCCAAGATCTCTGACTGACTGACAAGTAGCTATACTGTCATCTCCTATTCTAATACTTGATAGCTTGTCTCCCTTACGAAATTTTGACGTAAAATGTATAACCTCTGTCTTACTATCATTAAAAACAAGTCTATTGCACTTCAACCATTCCTTTATTTCGTCAACACACTTCTCAACTCTTGATTTAGAAGCTGCACAACTCTTGCAGACGAAATAAATCTGGGTATCATCGGCATATAACATTAAGTCGAGTTTATGTTTAATAATAATTTCTTCGATTGGTGCAAGATATAAACTGAAAAGTGTAGGGCCTAGTACACTCCCTTGAGGTACACCACACATGAGTTTAACATTTTGAGATGACGATCTGTCAATCACAACACGCTGATACCTATTTTCTAAATATGACCTAAACCATTCTAAAGGAACATCTTTCACTCAATACCGATTCTGTAATCTATTCAATAGAATACCGTGATCTATGGTGTCAAAAGCCGCAGTTAGATCTAATAAGACGAGCACTACTTCATCGTGATTATCAAGAGCTAACAAAATATCATTGTGTACTTTTTAAACTGCCGTTTCGGTGCTATGGAACTTCCTATAGGCAGACTGAAATGTTGAGAAGAGGTTATTATCAGATAAATACTGACTCAAATCATTCAATACATGCCGCTCTATAGCTTTACTGATAAAAGGTAGATTAGAGACAGGTCGATAGTTACATAAAACATTTGAATTAAGACCTGGCTTTTTCAACAATGGCCTGACTGTTGCTATTTTGAAAGAGTCAGGAACTGTGCCCTCAGTGAGGGACAAGTTAAAAATATCGACTAACTTTGGTAAAACTTCAGGTAAACATTGTTTTAGAAAAGTAGTGGGAATCGGATCAATTGAACATGACTTATTGGTCATTGAAGTGATAATGTCGTTGAGAGACTTTTCAGTAACCGTACTAAAACTATTGAAGGAATGACCAAGATCTATAAAAGGAAACCGAGGGAGTGGTACATCAATAAAAGAATCACATAGTTTGCCAATTTTCACAACAAAAAAATCAGAAAATCGATTAGCCAGTTCTTTGGGATTGCTGTACTCTGGCAGCGCGGAAATTACAGACTTCTTATCACTTGTCCATTCATCGACAAGGGTGAATAACTTTCTCTGATCGTTTCAGTCTGCTATCCGACTGCGATGATAGGATCTTGAGGCTTCATGCAACAAACTATGGTACTCAATCCGATTGGCATGATAAATCTGTTTATCGACCTCTAATTTAGATGAGATCCACTTCCGTTCGTGGCTACGTAAAACACGCCTAGCAGCCTGGAGATAACGGAATGTTGGTCTATTTCAGCCACACTCACGGATCCTAAAGGTAAAAACATAAAAATGAATGATATTTTTGTGGAGGGGTATACAAACGAATATATTACGAATTTTAAAGAAAATTGAAAACGCGCAAAAGGATTATTTTTGTTGGTTTAATTAAACAAGATTTCTTTAGTGCAAGGGGGGGTATTCTTCAATACACGTAACGAAAGTCGTTAATGCAATGCATTTTGTGTACTTGATTAGAGACATGCGATGGATGGGAGAGATATGGTAATAAGATGTTCAAGCATTTCACAGACGAAGTTACAAGACAAGTTGCATCTGATAAATGTAAAGAAAACAACGGAAAAATAGCAGAAATACGTAGTTGGCATGAGCAAAAATTTGTCGCGAGTAAGTTCTGTCGGTGAGGTAATTTGTGTACTTCAATTACGAATTGAAATGATTGGGTCATTCGGACTCGTAGTTCAAATACCGGCCTGCTTAAATTTGTCAATCAAAATAGGCGCTACATTGCGTATTATCGGTTAATCAATACTCGATACTGGTACTCGAATGATCGGCTAAATCTTACTGCTTACGAAACCTAATCTAAAATGCAATTTTGATTTATGATTTGTAATTTCTATGGAGTGAATAATATTACTGTTTTCTCAAATAGGAAGTGTTTTCGTTGCCATCATCTATCCTCGTAACATTTAGGATATTAAAGTTTTATTTCTTTTTTTCCATAGCTGTTTTAAGGTCATCATTAAAATCTTTCATCGGTTATCATCGAGTTGACTTCGATACTTCACCGACTCTGATCTGGAACGTAAGTTTTGCAATGGATTATTCTTCTGATACAAAAGTCAGATCACTTGGGACCGTATTACCGTAAGGTTTTGGTATTTTCTTTGTATGATTTACATACCGATTTAAAAATGATGAATGATATTTCTCCTCGATAAATTAGAATTCCATGCGATAGTAAGTTTAAAACCCACTACCCCACAAAATCTAAAAGATAAAAATCGAATTTCATTTATCAAGAATTAACATTAGAATGCACGACTGTGAGATTGTTGACATTCGCAATGTCATTTATTGATTGCTGTATTTCATTTGAAGGATGGTGATGTCTTTACGAACTGGGGTCCGGGAGGTGAGGTTGCCCCAGCAGTGGCAGCTGCGGAGAAATACTGCACCGCTATTAACAATGATGGCAGCTGGAAAGTGGTAGAATGCGCTCAGACCGCTCATCCATTTATCTGTTCGAAGAAAAACTGAGCAATTCGTTAGAAATATACATGCATTTTGTGAAATTTCATATGTATTATCAGTAATAAAATACCTTTACTTGAATGCAGAAATCTTCTCCAATTGTTTTTGTATTTTGTGGCTCAGACATTTTTGTAAAATATTCGTCCAGATAATTGGTAGCTTAGTCGGACACTATGCACAATTCAGACATATCCAATCATATACTGCAGCACGGACATTCAAGAAAAGAAGCGTTGAAAATTCCAAAATAATTTACGCAAGGTGTTAGAAAACTATAACCTATGTTACAGTTTTGCAGAGCGATTCACGACACGTTCACAAATCCCTCCTCTCCCACGGGTGACAAGTGCCCTATTTTGACATTCTTAGTCTCCCAGGTGACGAAAGTATTTGGATACTCAGAGACTGTAGATTTGCCCCCATTTGGATATTCTAGTGGGTTCTGACGATTTACCCGGTCCTGAGTGTTTGGTTCGGCGGCGCTTGGCTCTGGTAGTATAGCCTACGCGTGCACTGATAGCTCACGATCACACGGGGACGGTTTGGCCCTGGCCGAATTGGCACGGATCAGGCCAAATTTGGTCCGACTGAAAACATCGGACCAGGCCCGAGTTGATTTTTAGCGCGAGACAAATGATTGCGTTTGAATTGTAACTGGTTCCGGAAATGACTCACTTTGCTTTGTATGAGCTTTGTTTAGTATGGAGCAAGTGGTTTACGTATGAGTGCGCTCTCAAATAGGGCACGGGCCAAATTTGGCTCAGGCCTGACTCATGCCAGTTTGGTCCGTGTGATCGTAGCTTATATCACTAGCTTAACTTTACTTTATTTGATAAACTCTTGGTCTTAATACAGAGACAATCACTTGCTACGATCACCTTTATGTGGTTTGTTATGATAAGTTGATTCAAAAGTTTCGTTGAAATCACTAGATAAATTCTGTTTTTATTGCTGTTTTAATTATGAATATGAATATACGGATATAGTACATTATTCCTCGGGCATGTACACCCCTGCCATTTTACCTCTGGCATTAAACCGTATACCCAAGCTGCATCGTTGATGACGAAAATTTTGTTGAGACTGAAATTGTTGTGGCATATGTCCCACATTTGTTCTCTTTTTATGGATAATTTCTGGGCTGAACTCGTCATTTCTCAGTTCATTGTGGATATTCAGAAATAAACAGATGCTTCAAATGCTCAATTTAACGGCCGGTCAATTATAATAAAGTGAAGCGCGAAGATATTTCACCCACATTTTTTTCTTGAATAGAATAGAGAATGGCAATAACAATTTAAAAAGCTGCACGTGTTGATAACATTTTTATTGTCTGATTTCCGTATCTCCTTGTTAGAATACGTGAATAAACATCAATTTCACGTGAACGAAATGACGATAAAAACAATTTTAGATTGAGAATATGAATTTCAGCTGATTCCGCATTTAGTCATCATCTGAAAAAGGTATATATAAAGCAGCTGTTCAGTTGCTGTAAGAAGAGGCAGCCAACCGCAGACAAACACAAATATTTGTGCCAAGTAAATGATAAGTGGTCGTTATATATATGCGAATTTCATCGTATCTTCAACGAGTGTCGGAAATCAAAGGTTAGTTTAAGTTGACCAGTGGATTTCGGACATGGTGGTGACTATTAAAAAAACATTTATCATCATGGTATTTGTGCCAGGTTATTGGAACTTTTGAGCAACTGACCACAGATAACCAACCGATGAATGCCGTGGTAACAGTTTTTATTGTCAGCATCAACCTCAAACCAACTTTTGAGCGAGGTCCCTGCTGTTTATAGCGTTTAAATCAAAGCCAATCTCCTTGTTCATTTTCATTACTTACTAATTACTTACTTAATCTTTCATTAGTTATCATAACACGATTAATTCTAAATGGACCTTTTAGCATGGAACTACAACCGCGCCATTTTGAAACTACATGTATGCTAAATGTTTGTCAAATAAACTGTGAACTGTATACCCGAGGCTGCCACAGTAAAACATTAAATAATTTCTGATAGGAATCAAATCAGTCTACTGCCATCTAGTAAATTAGTATAAATGCACATGTCACGTTTCATAGCCCTTCATACACTTCCAAAATTTGCAATTATACTATGTAGTGTCCCTATCTTGCATATTACAGCTACGTTACTATGATTATTACCATATTGTTGAGCATTCTTCTTCCCTCCGTATCAGGACATGGTATGTCACAATTTTACATATTATTACGATTTTACGAACATTGGCTTTTGTGTGATTATAGATTGGATATCAAAAATACCCTCTTTCAATGATAGGATACATGCCGTATGGATGGGGATGGAATCCGATGATGCGACAGCAGCCGATGACAAAAGTTGAACAATGTATGATAAGAAAAAAAGCGAGGATAAGTGACAAGCTAATTTCTAGATTTTCATTAAGAAATGCATGGATATGGATAATTACTGATTAACTTTTCAGGTTTAGTGTACGAACGGCCTTGTAGACTCAGCACCGGACAGTGGTTCAGCGAAGGCGATACCTGTTTCTTTGTGGGTGAAGATGCTAAAAAATCCGACGAAGCCGCGAGTGCATGTAAAGCTCAGACTATTGATGCCCATTTAGCTATCATAAACAACCCTTTACAAAATAGGGCAATAGCCGGTGAGTTTAGAATTAATGATATTGCAATATAAGTAAACAATATTATATACCGGTAACCTATCTGCACATAGAAAAATCCTTAGAATGTGTCTATATTCTCTAATCGTTTTCTTAATAGCTGCTCTGAGGGCGTTCGGTATTGAATCGGCGATATTCGGATATCATTACCAGGAAAAGGATCAGATATACGCTTATGGTGTAAGCTTACGTTGATTTATGATATTTCCCAATTCCGCTTTCATCTATATGTAATCCATACCTTAGATAATGTGATTTGCTATAATGTTGTCAATAACCATAAAGAAAGTTTATCGTTATACTTATTTATTCATCAGGAAAATGACTTTACGAACTGGTACGACCAGGGAGAACCTTCTAACGGTAAGTACCATACATAACGAAGTAGAACCAATTCTTCATATGTTGTCAAAATCGTGATGCATTCTTATTAATTCTAGGGAATGATGAGGGATGTGTGATTATGTCTTACCCTCTCCCATTCTTCTGGTGGGATCGAAGCTGCACTGATACCCATCCTTTTATATGCGAAAGACCCGGTAAGTCGGATGACGAACATCGCGGATAACGTGCACGTTATTCAGTGTGTGCGGACAACCCCGCTCTTACATTGTTAAATGCGAAAATGGCGCGGTAAGGCGCAATATGTGGCGTCTTGGCCGCGGATGAAATTAGTGACCACACTCATCCCATCGAGGTAGATAATGATTCTGGGGGGTACGTAGTGTGATCACGCAATGGTAAAGGGATGTTTCATTTACTGTTCGTATAAGAATGTTATGTATTCAAGAAATGTGCGGATAGCGGTTACTTATAAATGATTCAGTCTCGAGGCCTAAGACGAAAACACTATGTTTTCTTGTGTGTGAATATTCTGTTTTTCTTTCACGAGAAAACAGAATATTCTATGTTTGATTTTGTAATTGATGTTGATGAAATAGAATAACAGGACAGGGTTTAGAAATTAGTAATAATCAGATTACTGAATATAACGGAATGTTTGTCTATTTCAGCCACACTCACGGATCCTAAAGGTAATCATGTATTTGAAAATCATTGATATTTTTGTTGAATGAAGGGTACACACACGTATTGCAAAAATGAAATGAAAATGGGCAAAAGGATTACGGTTGTATGTTTATGATTTCATTAGTCGTTACATATATCGTAGAGAGGGCTTGGATATCTTCGATACGATTTAGAAAGTATCTCTTCCGTAAGATGATGGTTGATAGATAAGTCTATCGCGTCGGTCATATGTGATTACATCAAAACTAAATCGTTTATTCCATTTAACTATTAGTGACATGCGATGGGTGGCGAAGATATGGTAATAAGATGTTCAAGCAATTCACCGAAAAAGTTGTACGACAAGTTGCAGCGGATAAATGTAAAGCAATCAACGGAAAATTAGCAGAAATACGTAGTTGGGACGAGCAAAGATTTGTCGGAGGTAAGTTCCGTCGGTGAGGTAATTTGAGATAAAATGATAATACAATAGCATACTGAAGTTATGACAATGTCATAATGAGTCCAAATACAAAAATGTTTATATTTGAAAATCAAAATAGGCACCAGGTTTTTTGTTTTAATCAATACTCGATACTGGTACACCGAGTTATCGGCTATCTTACTACATGCGAAACCTAATCTAAAATCCATTTACTTCCTATGAGGAAGTAAATTCGGAACATTTCGAATCATCGAACATATTGAAATTGTATCTAATTTTTCCATAGAACTTTCGAGGTCATCATCGAAATCTTACATCGGTTTTCATCGAATTGACTTCGATACTTCACCAACCTTTATCTGGAACGTAAGTATTCAATAGATTATTCTTCTGATATATACAAAAAGTCGGATCACGGGACCGTTATATTAGTCCGAGTTGTCGTATCTCCGGAACGTATTTCTGGAACGGTATAGTTTTCAATGGATTTTTTCTTCTGATACAAAAATGGAAAATTATGAATACGTTCACAATGTCATTTATTGATTGATGTGTTTCATTTGAAGGATGGTGATGTCTTTACGAACTGGGGTCCGGGAGGTGAGGTTGCCCCAGCAGTGGCAGCTGCGGAGAAATACTGCACCGCTATTAACAATGATGGCAGCTGGAAAGTGGTAGAATGCGCTCAGACCGCTCATCCATTTATCTGCTCGAAGAAAAACTAAGCAATTCATTCGAAAAATATAGAAGCATTTTGTGAAATTTACTATGTAATGAGAATAGAATTCTTTTATTTGAATGCAGAAATCTTCAGATCGTATACATCTTTGTAGTCTACGAGCCCTCATTTAAACACGATACCCATAGGCCTACACATTGTTTGATGTTTAAACTAACGTCTTTGTGGTTCGAAATTTAGGGGAGTAAAAAATCAAATATTAAAGAAGAAGTCAAGAAAAAATAGCGATTTTTCTTTTAATAGCGAATTTTTCTATCTGACAAAAATGAGAGGTTAAACCAAATACCTAATAAAAATTAGCGAGCCGTTCGGTCAAAAGGACGGCCTACATCGACTGGCCGCAGTACCTGGGGGAGGCCTAACTAATAGTACCTATTCAAAAACTCCTGATTATGGCCCCTGTGAGCTCAAGGAAACATTTTCGGATTTAACGTTATTTTCTCGTTATCTGTGGGATTTTCTACATGGCACCAGTCTTATCACACTTTTAGTATGTTTCATTCTGTTTGAAGAAACCAACTGACGCGGGCGATCGTGGAGTCCCATTTTCATATTGTAAGACATTTTCCGCGCCCGCACTCCGCAGATAGAAAAGAAGACTAAGAAGAACAATTTTCCTGGACGTTCTGACGAAAAGAGAACTTGAACCAAACATGTTTTCGTATTTTGGAGTCGTGGAGAAAAATAAAGGTAGCAAAAAATAGCTTTAGTAGCGCTACTTATCCGTCCGCAGCGAATAACATAAGTCGATTCCGTGTCTCCCTCGATATGGATGCCCTGGTTGGCGTAATGTCGGAACTTGGAATAGTCGGAGCTACCCCTTTCTTTAGCCGCCTGTAGGTGGTGGTAAAGTCGAGAACTGTCAAAACTGCGAAGTTTCGTTTCATCATCCCATCGCACGATTATTTTATTTTCCAAGTCAGAACTGCTCTCACAAACGTTGTCGCGATTAACAGAATTGTTAAGGCCCCACTGGGGTGGTGTCAGAAAGGGCCTTCTTGGAAGTGGTGGCAACAGGTCTTCCACTACTGCTGCTGCGGGCATGGCGAGATTAGTAAACTACGCGAGGCGAGTCGTCCAGAATTTTGTCGATCGAGCGCCGCCACTAATTAATAAAGTCGGCAGAGGAGGCCAGCAAAATTTTCGTCATGAATTTCAACACTCACGACCCGTTGCCCAGCCGACGAAATTTTCGCACGTGTATCAGAAATTTGCACGAAAATCGATGGCATCCGAGCTACGCCGCAAGTATGTTCCCGCCGGGCTCGCCGGTTCAATTTTCAGAGCCGGATTACGCCCAATAACGGCTTTCGGATTCGTTGGAGTTGCATTGGCTGGAACTGATACTGGTTGGCACAGACGCACAACCGAACAGGAAGATATCTGTAATATCATACAGGTACGTATTACAAAACTTGATAGAAAATTTTCAAAGAATAAAATGATCCAAGTTTAACATTTCCATGGCATCTATCATGTATCGCGGTGTTTAATCCACCCATCCTATTGCCCCAACCCCACAATGGGTTTCATCCATGTAAAGTTAATTATAGATTCAGTTAAAATCCCTGCTTAAGATGACAGGACCTGTTTAGATATCGATCTAACGATACACTGTACTGTGAGGTAGATGCAATATGGTAGTGCATCCATCATACATTGCACTGTGGTGTAATTTTCAAATTTTTATGGCAATATCAGGTCGGACTGAAAGGGTTACGCTAAAAATGCTGAGGTACTGGAAAGCACTCTTATGCTGTGATTTTTAAAATTCTACATTTCCAGGACATTTTCAAGCGTCACGATTCTTCTTTGGAAACTGAATCGCAATTATCTGACGGAGCACGGCCCGCGAAAGTTGAGGACTTCGATTTCGGCAACATCATCGGTAAAGGTTGTAACGCAGTCGTTCACGAGGCAAAGCTCAACAGGACACTCGATGAGTCGGATGAAGATGGCGTTCTCGATCTACCGCCAGTTGAGTTCAGCGTAGAAGAAGATATCGCAGAAAACGAAGATAGCTTCGTTGTCTTAGATGATGGTTTTCTGGTTGACGGGCGTGATAGCGAGGACAGCTTTATCGTACTGGATGATAGCGACGATCTACCAGAGAAAGATGATGTAAAACCTAAAACTTCTGATGATGAAAATGGATTTTTGGATGACGATTGCGATGACAGCTTTATAATACTGAATGATACTAGTAATGATAGTATTGTTCCAACGGAGTTGTCTTCGAATGAATCGACGAATCATTCATTCTACGGCGATGAAGGGCAATTATCAGGTAGGACACTGACCTGATTCAAAAAGCTTGCTGAAAAATGGTTCCTCATTTAGATGATAAGTAGCTTTTGGCAAAACGGTCTGTTTTCCAGATAAAAAAGAAGCACCAGATTTTCGTCCTTCGGGAAATTTCGATCTAGCTGTGAAGATTATTTTCAACTACGAGGCCGAATCATGTTGGAATGATATCGTGGCCAGTTTCGAGAAAGAGGCCCTTCCGGTTCGCGCTATTGATTCGAGACTGGAAGAAATGTGGCACAACAGGTGAGGATAAGTCATTATTCGAAACATGATCATGATCATCTGAAGATATACTTCAGGCCAGGGGTGGATTTAAGAGGAAGGTGCACACCCCAACTTGTCAAGTTATTTTATGGGAAAATGAAAAATATTTCACTGATAACTACAGGTTAAATCCATTTTCTCGTTCTCTGTATTTCCAAAAATGTTTTCCGATGAGCTTTCTTTGAATTAGACCCTGGATCCGCCCCTGCACTTCACATGAATGTTTCTAACTAATCAGTGCGTATTTGATATACATTTTTACAGGCATCGGTGTAAAATGAAACGTTTACCGCCACATCCGAATATCGTTGCCATGCCGATGATGTTCGTCGACGACGTGCCTCTTTTGAACGGAGCCGAATCGGAATATCCGCTTGCGTTGCCTGTAAAACTTAATCCGGACGGATACGGCAGAAATCAGACTATGTTTCTCGTCATGAAAAAGTATGTACAGATTGTTAGTCAAGACATAATAGACATGGTATGGGTTGCCTCGAGAATATTCTAATCACATTATTTAGAGCCTTTATTATCCCTACTGTTTGGCGTTGATTATATAAACTTTGTTTACATAATCAACCGATTCAAAATGCCTGTTGTGTTAACTTTGTTTCTGGTTATTATGTGTAATGGATTTGTCTAGGAAATATGCCGGGAAACGACGAAGTATGATTTTGAATTGTAGGTACGATTACACATTGCGGGAGTATCTAGCCAATCATGATTTGGATTATGAACAATCAACATTTCTATTCGCTCAGCTGCTTGAAGGGCTACTTCACCTGCACAAACACCGGGTGGCGCATCGAGACCTCAAAAGTAATAATGTTCTGATTCACCGTCAGAAAGGTTTGTTTTTCGAAATTTCATTGAAAGAAATATGGAACTAAGATAGTTGCTAAGGTTAATACTTTACGGTTTTCATGGACTTGTTTTGTAGACGAAGCTGAGTTAGTTATCTGTGATTTTGGTAGTTGTTTATCGGAAGGTCGGTTGAAGATACCATACAATTCTTCGGAAGTTAGTAAAGGTGGAAATGCAGCACTTATGGCTCCCGAGGTAGGTTAACATGGTGACTACTCTCTTTCGACTTGGATCTTTACCAGAGAAATTTGATAGCAGCTTATATGAAAGAGAATATCGGGTACCAAACTTTTTAGATTTAATACCCCAAAACTGTTTTGTTAATCAATTAGTAGAGCTGAAGGGAGGGCTTCCTGGTATTTGTTTCATTAGAATAGTGACATCGCATGTACTCACATGGTTGACTTTTTCATTTTTGGATCCATGTACCGGTATCTCCTTGGATGAAATCAATGTATTTCTATGCAGTCCCTCTGTAGTTATGTCTATGGATTATGCTGTAGATTGCCAAAGCAGAGCCTGGACCGAAGTCTTTTCTCGACTATGACAAAGCTGATGTTTGGGCGGCTGGAACATTGGCGTACGAGATTTACGGCTTACCAAACCCGATCTACCGTAAACTGTCTAATAAAACATGCAAGACAACCGACCTGCCAGATTTACCAGGTAGACCAACATTGCCATGAATGATGAATTCTCTTATGAGGTCTATACTCGTTACTGAAAATATGTTTTCATGGATTTAAGATACAGTTCCGGAAATTGTGAAAAAAGTGATAAACCTTATGCTACAGCCAGAACCAGAACAGGTTCGTAGAATGGAACAACTTGAGATATTTTCTAAAACTCAGTTTACAGCATAAGACTACCCGATGTACCAACAGTAGTCTCTCAACTTCCCATGAAAAATCCCTGCTAAATAGGCTACATTAAACTCTCATTGAATGAAGCCAGTTACGATTTACATCAATAGGCTACAATATTTTGTATTCCATACTATAAATGGACTTCAAAATGTCAAGGTTATGACATAGTTCACCATTGGTATTAATTCAGTATCAATCTACAGCTCTGCCTGGACCCAGACCTCTCAGACATGCAATACATCGTTCCAATTATATTTTGGCAAGGCTTCAGCACTTCACATTACCTCAGATATTTTTGATTGAAAATGAACGTACTACTACGTAATTTTATCACCACACTTACAAACAGTGATTGCCAGGCTGCAGATTTGATACCTCTGTTACAGGTTTTAAATAGCTTGCATTTGATTTCAGCGTGTTTCACCCCTGCAAGCTGTGAACATGTTACAAATCATTTTATGGGGACCGGACTCATGGCGAAAACCCGGAGCCGAACCACCGACCCGTACTGAAATTTTAAGCTGGTTAATGATCCTCGCGGCGGACGCTATCATGTCGAGGTTACGTTCATCTGGTTGTATCGTGAAGAACTCAGTCGGTTATCAACTCAAACAGCTCTTCCTGATGAGAGCAGATATCGTAGATATCACAGAGGCTGTTTACCTTTTACAAGACGAGGATTGAAGAAATGTCTCCGAGAAACTATCACTATAAATCTGTCACAATGTTAAACATTGTTTGGATGTGCTTTACTAGGATTCTCTACTTGTTTCGGGTCTGTGTTAGTTCATGTAAAAACTTTTAAGTTTCTTCTGCTTTTAAAAATTGAAAATACAGTCAATTTTTTATTGGCTGTTTTTCTGGAGGTTGACTATTTAATTTCAATTGAGTAAAGTTAGAATTGGTCTATGAAACTGACCCCCAGAATGTAGATCAATATAAATTGGTTGAAAATGAATTATTATTATACCTGGGGAATATTTGGAAATAAAATTTAAATATATGCTTGCGATTGATATAAGTTTTCTTTCTTTGTACTTTTGATTACAACTGGATTCTATTATGATATAGTCAACCCTCAATAATACTGCCCCAAACCAGTTAACGGAACATCATTATTCAGTCCTGGAACCAGTCAAAATTAAATCCTTCGTCATAGATCCGTCATTCAGGAGAAATTACCAAGCACTTGTGGGCACGATTTGAAGAGATAATGGGAGAAAAAAATAATCAATACATAGAAATAATGTAAATAACATTTTATTAATCACTATTAAATGGCAAGAATAAAATGACAAAATACCACTAGCACCATAAGTATTGATATTTATTTTCAGCAGTCTAATTCTAATCAAATTGTTATTTTATGATAATTCATAAGTACGTACCTTTCATACCAGTAATAAACACCATTCAATACGTGATTTAAGATACATTTAAAAAACATAGATTCAATATAAGTGCATTAACGCACGATATTATTAGCAACTTTCAGTATTTTATCTAGATCTTTCAAAATAATATGTACAGTAAATCTTTAATAGAAAAACAAGATACAATTTTAGCAGATGAAAAGAAATGAACCAGATATTACGAGAATACCAAAAATGTCAGCAGTTTCAACCAGAAAGGCAACAAATATGGCATAAATGCAGATATACGTTAAGTATAATTATATTTAAAGGAAGAGCAAGTTATAACCTGCACCAATGATATGAGCAAGTCAGGTTAAAATAGTTCTTAACCAGTGCGCTGTAAAAGAAAGATCTAGGGGACATGATCATCATGATCATTAGCTCAGTGCTCAACTTCGAGACGGCTAACGCTTGTTCTTGGCTCCAAGGTCCATTTTTGTCCGATCTACTAACTTTAGTAAGTCTTATAAACAAATTTGGACTGGACCATGGGCTATGCTTCTGGATTCAGTTTAGCTTAATAGCTTCTTTGGTGAGAATGAGTTTTTTCATCTAAACACCTGAGAAAGGCCAAGTCGAATGTGCTCGGTTGAGTAGAACTGGGTTTATCATTTTGATTCGCTTTTCTGAGAACAACCAAATTCAACAAACACCACTTCAAAACACTTGCCTTCTCTAAGAAACTAGATCTCACATACACAAGTACCAGACTTGACTATAAATATGTTCTTTTAGATTAAACCGTTCCTTTTCTTACAATGGCTACTGATCAACCTTTGAGTTAGCTGCATTAGGAGAATTATTTTCAGTGGTTATTTCCTTTTCTATAAAATCTTCTTTTTCAGTCACTATCTGTTGTTCGCTGCGGTCTCCATTTACATCGGCCATTGTCGGCAATTTCAATTCTTTCAAATTTTCAATAACAGTTTTGTCGGGCGGGGAACACTGGTCCGTAGATAATCTACAGCTATCTGTTTCATTAACGCTAGAATTTGTAGCATCTGCTTTGCATTCCACAGTGGTTTGGTTGTCATCTGTAGCAGGATTTTTATGACTGATCACTTGGCACGGATTTACAACTGACAAAGATGGTAAAGCAGGAACATTGCATATCAATTCATCTGAAAAGGAAATTGCCGGATCAAGATAATAAGATAATCTTTGAGATGGTGATAGCGCATAGTTTCTTAAGTGGACCATATAGAGTTAATTTAACTTCAGTAATGGATTTGGGGGGTCAAGAAACGGGAGATCAGAAATCTGTTTATAGATAATTCATTATATCAGGTATTATCAAATTTCAGGGGAAAAAATGGTCGTCATAAGCAATGAATATGATGTAGCCCAGGTCCAAAACTTAAGCCCGTAAAAATTTTAGATTTCGTTGATTTGATAAACACTAACCGGTCGTTGTTTCCAGTTCGAGTTCATGCATCAGTTGAGAAAGTTTCTGAGCTTTACGCACTTCATTTTGATGAATAATCGTGTACAAATGTTCGGTTAATTCCTCTTTCAATTCGGACGCTTTATGAAGTTCCAACTTGGCGGTAATGAATTCACATTCCGCCTTTTCATAATGTTTCCTACGTGGATGATAGAAATTAACATAAAACAATAGATTTTGTATGAACATAAGGCGAGTATACCGTGATTGAATCGAAAGAGAAACTTAACTGTGCATGTAAAAATTCTCGACAGGCTCCTTCAATTTTATCTCTCAGTATTTTGACATCGACGCTCAGCAGTGAGTCTAAATGAGTGAGCTCTTTCTGAATGTGACACAGTTTCGTACTTTCTTTTTTAGCTTTCGCTCGCCTTGAAAAATAGAAATAACAAATACCGGGGTATTGATGTGATAAAAGACAATCGTGAGATCAGCAACATTGAGATGGTAACACAGGCAAAAATCCCCAAAGTTAATATCCACCAAGGTGAAAATCCCACAAAATTCAGTTCTTCGTATCAAATAGTATTTAGTGGTGATGCCAAACATCAAACTTGAATGGACTGAAATTTATGATCTCTGCTAAGGAGGTTACTGGTATGTTTCACTGTCCATTTGTATGTAAACGAAATTCTGTGAAGATTATAGGCTAAGTTAAGCTGGATCAAGGGTATGATGAATCCCATACCTTTCCGCCAAAGCAATCATCAACTTTTCCTTATTCTTTTTGTTCAATTCTTCCATCACTTTTTGTTGTTGTTGGAACTTTTCAAGTTTCGATAGCTCTTTTCTGCAATAGCACATGGGGAAACAATTCAATAGGTTGACGAGAGTAGATTTCCCGCAATAAAAACGAATAATTCTTACTCTCGGACATCGTCGTCTGCACATACTAATGATTCCGATTCTTCATCTTCTGTCTTTATGTTCTCTTGTTTTTTCGTTGAATCGTCGTTGCTTTCTTCTGTTATTTTGCTGCATTCTTCGATCCAATAAATAGAAAGAGAAGGGGCTGCTAACCCAACGATTTCTGTGGGCCCTAGGACCAGTTATATCTATTAAGTTAGGTGAGTGTGATTTGAACTAGCGTTATAGTTGAGTTAGTACATGGAAGATATAATCAAATGGTCCATTGCAATAGTTCTGGTACTCAGGTGTTCTAGTGATAGTGGTAATTGGGCTTTAATTGTAATTGGCCTTTTGGATCCACAGGGGTTCTTATTTGAAGTTTGCTGGTGAACTGTAGCTTAGTTAACTTAGGGGGTGAACTTAGATCAGCCAATATCCCATCATCTGTACATCATCCAGTAACACAGCCAGGGACCCTGGCAGTGTTACTGGATGATGTACTAGTGGGCTACAGTTCAACCCAAAACTTCAAGTACCTGTGTTTGGATCAAATGCGGTAGGCCCTAGTTATGTTTTAACTCTGAACTGTGAGAAATTTGTTCCTGAAAATAAGCATACCATTAGCAGGACTATTCTTGTAGCTTTCTATTACACTTTCACAAGTAATGCTGGTAGCAATGTTTTGATTGCAAGCTGTTGTTGATGATGGCCACTGTTTACTTTTCATATCTGTTGTGGATTTTCGCTTTATTTGAGACACGTTCAAGTCTTTTTGTCTTTGCAGCTTAACTGAAATTTAAAAATTTTTCTCATCATTTATATTGGATTATTATCTACATTTTCATGTTGGATTAAATATTATTGGCATAATATCAAAATTATCCCTATTCTTGTGTTCGGTTTAGCCGATAGATGGCGGAATGGTAAACAAGACAAGAAGAACATGTTTTCGTATTCTTATAGCTTTAACGCACAAATACAACCTTGCTGATTACACTTTTACTTTAGAAAATTTAATTATCCGCAATATAAGTGCGGTTGAAAGTATCTTACCTGGTCGGGAGGACTTAAATTTTCTCAATTCTTCGTCGGAAAAACCTCGCCAAGAACTCCACGAAGCCATTTTCGAGTCTCCGGTTTACAATACCGGTGTGTGGTGTGCACCTTGAATAATTTCTTTCTGTTTGTTTACGTTTATTGATGCTTCTATTATTCTTTCTATATACTTCATGTAAATCGTTACGATTCTGTTTTGCTAATTAACCGCGATCGTGCTAGTTTACTTGCTGTGTTAACTCGAATATTAGTAAAAGTAAAATTGAGTTCCAAAACGTGGGTATGGTATTCGATTTTGAAATCGATCCCTCGCGAATGACATTTAATCGGAATCAACCCTCGATTCATTCATCCATGACAGCTTAGCTGTCACTGAGTGTAACTATTGTTAGTTGCGACGCGTACTTATGGGACTGGCGCCTGGTGGAATCGCTTCGACTTACCTGACGTGAAATTATCTCTTGAAATGTTGTGGTAGGTATCGACGATTCCATAGAATTTCATTCGATTTTTCTAGGCTACGACTGCTACGTATATCGAGGCGATCGCCGATCGATTTTTCGTACCGTCGCCGTCGGCATAACTCATTTTTTTGTCAATCGAGGAGCTCAGCAGGGGGTTGCAGGCTCTGGGTCTCTGATCTGCATGATGATCAGCAGACTTCCAGTGATCAGCTAAGGCGTTTTTATCTAGAGGTCGATTTATCATCAAATCGATTTACCAGTTCAGTTGATTCTACGCATTTCTTGATTTTTCAAATTGGGATTTAGCAAAATCAGTCTGTGCGTCTTTTTTCAAATGATTACTCAAATTGATTTGATAAATCAGGTAAATCACTCGTGATTTGGTTGATTTTTGGAGAGTCAAGATGCCGGAAAAGAATCAGTATTGAGTCGCCCAGCACTCCATAGAGGTTACAAATCCGCGTGAATTGATTCAACTGCAAATCAGCCACCATCAGGCGATGTGGATTTGTTAATCAAAAGCGATTTTCTTAGTTTAAAAAAGCTGTTTGTTCAGCATGTTTAGTTACCTATCATTGGTGGAAAGATTTTGTAATCGGATGTAGCTTATGAAAATATCCGATCTAAAACTAAACCGTAGACAGGTTACTTGCTTAACTAAAGTCTGTTTCGACTTGACTTGAGAGCACATCACGTGGCCTAGCTCGGTCAGTTTTGGTGGTGGTACATACCTGATAAAAGTCTTATTAGGACCAGAGAGGACTGGCGTTTCAAAAGTTATCAAATCGAATCGAACACTGTATTCCACATGAGTATTCGGTATGTAGTGGGACAATTTTTTCTTCTAAGTCCAGCACTTGCAGTGCTCGATTGATAAAGTCGATCACAACGAGTTAACTGGGATAATGCCGGGTTGGCAAGATATTCGCCGCCCCCTGGCTTTATTAATAGAACAATGCTAAATTGGTAAGATATCCATAATTTCCTACAAGTTATTTCGAATGAATTTTTTTTCAGCTGAAGTTCTGTTCTACTATGCAAAGAAATCGCTCAGGAATTCGGATTCATCTTCAACGACGAATGATAGGATCTTGACAGAAGAGAACGGGAAACATTAGAAAGACTGCTGACAGACGGACGGCCGCTCGAGAGCTGACAAGAGCGTTTTTATCGTTCGTATTATTTTATTGTGATCTGACCGTCGTAGATATTACCGAAACTCGAAACGAAATTCGTTAAAATGATGCAACAAACGATACCGGTTTTATTTCGCGTTCGAATCGACACGCAACCGAACGAGGTCGTCTGCGTCGTCGGAGATTGCGACGAGTTGGGCAACTGGGATCCTCATTGCGCGGTCGAACTCGGTCGCGACCATCGCTCGCATCAAAGGTAGGCCGAATATTCTTTGTTTCGATAGATTGAATAAGATTTGTTATGACTATTTGAACGGACTCGAAAATCCAGCAACAAGTCACAGGACGAACGATATTGCATTTCATAGAAGACCGATTTATTCTGTTGTACTGGTAACAATGAACTTTTAATTGTCGCGACGTCAACTATCCACTGGTTGACTCTAACCAACTTATAAGCAAATGACCCCTAGTTGTTATTCATAGCCTTTTAATGATCTCCTAGGCCCGGTTTATATAGACTGGTATTACACATTTAACTCGGGGGCTAACTCAATTGAAAATGAATTTAGTTAGCCCGAGGTTAAAGGCAACGCGTAGTCTATAAAACCGGTCCCTGGTTTTATAGTCAATTCCTATTTTCGCCTCTTTATAGCCTAAAAGCACCCAGTAGGACTACCATTATTTAACACGGACGTCGAATATTATGCTGGCGTGTTGCCAAAGATGGAATAATGCTATTAACCTCTATGATCACCAGTAATCATTGATGAGATATCTGTCCTAGTTTAGCCATACATATATCTCCTAATACATTTTAGCTATTGCAATTAACTGAACCGTCCTTGTTTGTATTATGGGGGGAATAAATTCTAAAATGTAACCAGGGCCCAGTTTCACGAAAGAGTTAATCTCAAATTTTTGGTGTAATTGCCATTGGTTACTTCATGTTTTCAATGAGGACAACAATTCAAACTTAACCGTTTTAGGCTTAAACTTTTTCGTGAAACTGGGCCCAGGGCCCAGTTTCACAAAAGAGTTTAACTCAAATTTTTGGTGTAATTGCCATTGGTTACTTCATGTTTTCAATGAGGACAATAATTAAAAACTAAACCGTTTTAGGCTTAAACTTTTTCGTAAGACTGGGCCCTGGCATTTCTCTTGCACTTCTCAAAACTAACAAGCCAATAAATACTGTAGAACCAAAATTCATGTAAAGCATAAATCATGACCTTAATTAAAGACTTGTTTTTAGATACTCAATCAGGTTCGTCACTGGTTGGTTAGAGTGCACAGGTGAACAAACACCTTTGTAATAATGCAATTTCATTTGTCACTATAGCATTTATCCACCAGTTAACTTTAAGTGTAGCTTAATATGAGCAACTGGCCTCTGGGCCCAGTTTCACGAAAGAGTTAAACTCAAATTTTTGGTGTAATTGCCATTGGTTACTTCGTGTTTTCAATGCGGACAACAATTCAAACTTAACCGTTTTAGGCTTAAAATTTTTCCTGAAACTGGGCCCTGATCCGGATTTTAATGAGTGTGAATTAAAGACGACCATTTGTTTATGTCGTTGTTTTTTTCAATCTCATTCAGCGAGATCTGGTCGCGAGAAATCCGCGTGAAATCGGCCGACATCAAGTATCGATACTTCACGTGTTTCCTCAAGCAACCGGATAACGAAGACGATAAACAGGTCGATGTTATGATTACGCGATGGGAGACGAATATTCGTCCTCGACGATTCCACGCATTTGGTGAGTGAATGAAATAATACAGCGTGCCCACGCTTACCCATCCCCTCCCTCGGCAGGGATTCGAACCTGATCGCATCGCTAGACTCAGCCACGGCACGAAACCCTGTCGCACTAGACCAGGGGCCGGTCGCATAGTCATGGTTTAGACTAACACCAGTCTAAGACCAACTTAGTTCTATAGCCTATTTAACAACTTAAGACAAGTCTTAAGATTTAAGATCGCTTTTGGACATAAGTCACGACAACTGTGCAACTGGCCCCAGGTGTGCAGGTTTGCTTGCAGCACCAATCAGATTGCGCGTTGTATAATTGCCGAGACGCTAAATAATTACTGGAAAAACCCAGGCTAGAATTAAACGGGATATCTAATTCTTTGCGGGTCAATGAAAACAATATGCACGTCAGGGAAATGGCCACCCTATAATAGTTATCGCAAAATCAAGGAGTCCTTGACATGAATTTGATATTATGTAACAAAATTGGTTGTGTTTTGAAGTTGAAATGTAGATAGCGTGACGACACTCGTGATTTATTTGCATGCGATATTTTTTCCGAAGTCTTGTGCAATTGAACAGAAGATTATCTAGAATTTTTGCGTGCAAGATTGATTTCTTGGAAATGTAAACATATACATACGTGGTGCTCATGACTATGATAAGAGATTAAGACTAAAGTGCTATATGGTGATGATCCTTTGATAACATGAAAATGAAACTTTTTTCGAATTCAAAATATTAGAACAATACACAAATTTCGTTTCCCCTATTGATGATGGGATGGGGGAGAGGACAATTTATGAATAAATTCTGTTGCTATCAGGATTCAGGAGCCCTATTTAGGGATTGATAAAGACCAGTTCGGTCTGCCTTCCTCTGAATCATTATTCAGAAACTTGTGCGTGCGTATTATCATTTACTGGTATCTTCGCCAAGTTTTGCTATGATTCTTCTGATGAGTACCTGTATCTATTCGTGTTTTACTTACTGTATCTGGTCGGTTGTTTTTTCAGGTATCGCCGGAAATTCATCTGACTACGAACAGGAAAGCGGAGCTGCTATATTTGGTCGTTATGGTAAGCGATTTTAGGAAGTTAAGCTTAGATAAGGAATTGAAAGTCAATTCGATGGCACCCAGTTGCTGAGTTGCTGGCTTATATTCTAATCTGAATTGTAAAATAGCGAAAATAACAAAATCTTTGATTATTGATTTTTCCTTAATCGAAAAAATCAATGCTTTGTTCCGGATGTTTCATGCTGAAAAAAAAAAAATTGAATCTTCGAAAGTGTTTGGACATTTAAAATCTCTTGATTCGTATGTTCTGTGAACCTGGATTTTGAAGCTAGATTTTTCTGAAAAAAAAAAAATAGACGGACGGCAGAAGATCGGCAAAGGATGGTTGACCGGGCAAACTGAAATACAGCTGAGACTTTATAACAATCCGATCGTGATGTGGAAACAGAGTCGAAAACGTCAGCGTTATCAAGTGGCTTGTAAAACCATGGATCTGCGTTATACTGACGTGAGTAATAAGACCCTTCCGACTGACTATTGTTTTGTTACAGAGAAGACGAATCGTTATATCAGGTCGTAGGATCAAATGAGTCGATTCTTATAGAATGGTTTGTGAGAGGTATTTGGTTGATATCAAATTCTGCCATGCACCTCGTCATGAAACCATATATTTGTGGTTAATCAGGAAACCATATACATATTGTTTATCTAGATTCAGCCTTTATATTTTGATAATATCTGATGGGCCTATGTGTTGCTATTTTTTTCTGCTGACAATTGTCGAAGTTCAAAAGACAGGTTTTTGTTAATTGCGCCGTTGAATCGCTGAGATTTGATCGGCAGCTTGAGTTGAGCCGTGATCATGGTGAACATGCTGTTTAGATTGAAATTTCAATGAAATTTATAAATCGAATCACGATTCATGAGTGACTTTTTAAAAGTCAGTACAGCGATCAGTCGTGTACCAGTAATCACTTGTGCACGCTCTTAATATAGAATTCACTTATGTTCATACAGGATTAGGCTGCACCGATCATTGCACCAAGGCTACACTTGAATTAAGTTTGGTATTTTCAGCTTAACTCGCTGGCCCTAAATTCCATCGATGTCAAACTTGTTTAGCTACAATGCTACAGATATAGATAGCACTTTTAACGTGAACAGACTTTTCATTTCGAACTGCAAATTGAAAACGAATTAAAATCAGCTGATTATTTGCGATATGGCCTCAGCTCCGCGCCGAAATTAGACGATCTTATCGATCGGTAGTTCTTATACGCACAGCTTTATCTTCGTGATACTTGAACAGAACAATACGAGATATCAATGATAATCGGTGCATTGTGTCAGAAAGCACGGTGCACTTATTCCTGTTAATTCCAGTCGCCAAAAATGTACAGGTCTTATCTAATTACGCTAGATAAACTTTAGACATGTACAGATCAAATATATACATCGTTTATTTCATTGTTTACTGTCAAAAAAGCCAATCGGCCAGTGTACAGACAGCCTCATAGTATAGATATTTAGTTTCCTTTGTGATGTAGGTGCTTTAAGTACGTGCCTCCCTGAAATTGTACTTTATGAGTGTACCACTGTAAAATCAAACCTATTTAATATCTCATCTAATTTTAGAATTTTCTATGAAATAAGTTTTTCTCGTGTTGAAATTTTTTGCACATCCTGAATGTATTGTGTGGTATGGATGGCAGCATCATGGCTATAGATTGAGACTCCTCGGTCGAATGAGGAACAAATTGATGTTTCACTTGTGTTGATGTAATTTTGATCCTGCAATAATGCATTGTTTGTATTGTATATAGAGGCTTTTTGGTGTGTCATCTGGTTGATACCTGACAACATTTCTCAAGTCAAGTAATTTTGATGCGTTGTTTGTATTGTATATAGACGCTTTTTGGGTGTGCCGCCTAGCGCCTCTAAAAACGCTGTTTTCCAGCGACATTTCCTTGAAGATGACCTCATAAATGAGGAACGGGGTCGAAATTTAAAAAAGTGTCTTGACAAAATCTAGCCATTGGCCATAGCCTAGATACATTTCAAAATGCAATGGGAGCTAAAACACAATTTCGGAGTTTGTGCTTGAGTCCGAGAATCGTTGTCGCCTAATGGCTTTTCATTGCCTTATATGTACTTATTGGATTCCAGGTATCTATGGAACTGGATGATGAAGACAGTCATGATCAGATACTATCTCCACGAACCGAGCAAAATGTTCAAATCTCTGTAAGTTTCATCAATTTTAGATCACAATGCCGTCATCACTGGGGGCAGCATTTGTTTATTCCTTCATCGAACGCTTTTTTTTCGTCGTTTAGGTCCTGAATTCAGATTTCAACGAGGATCTAGTGACTCCGAGAACGGCTCCGCAATTCGGTACTTTGTACAACGAAGGAGATTTCTTCATATTCAAGGCTCAATCGTTTGAACCGGATAATATGGTTAGTATTATTAAATCCCGAGTCTTGTTTTTTGCGAGGAGGTTAGGCGTGAATTATCGGTTTTTCGTGGGAAATCAAAACAAATAAAGCCCAAAGCTGACTGTTATAACACTTTAATCAAGATTTTCCTTGAAATTCAGGGATTTACGTTTAACTTCTATGAAGAAAGCGCCGAAGGCTCGACCGATCCTCCGAGGCATGTCGGATACGCTTACGTTCTTCCCATTAATATGAAAGACACTCAAAACATTCGCTCGATACCGATTCACGGAGTCAGACATAAACCTATCGGACAGTTAACTGGTATGTAAAAAGAAAAAAGCTTTAAAACCAATTTGCGACTGTGAAAGCAATGCATTTGTGACAACTGAATGCAGAGGGGCATCATAATACATTAGTCTCTGCCTTACTAACAGGGGTGGCCACTGGAATTCAGGGAAAAGTCTGGGAATTTTCTTTAGAATAGTCGGGGAACTTAGTAAAAAAGCTTAAAGTCAGGGAAATTTGTTGAGACAAAGTTTCTGTTTATGTCCTATGTATTTGACTGTGTTGATTGATCGGAATCTTAGCAGATTTAGCGTCAGGGAAAACAACCTACATGTCAGGGAAAAGTCGGAGAAAAAGCAAGTCAGATAAAAGTGGCCACAAACAAAAGTTTCCTGAGTGGGATATTGAAAAAGCGTGATTTTGTATTTCATTACTTTTTCTAGTCGACTATCTCAAAATCAAACCGCTAAAAGATGTAGATCTGAGAAACGATATGAGCGTAACTTACGCTAAACACTGGAAACAACGGCCGTCATTGGAGGTCGGACACAGAGGAATGGGAAGTTCGTACAGTAAAGAGTAAGTTTCGCAATCGATTTTATCCGCCGTTTGTATCAGATCGAAAATTCGTGGGCGTTATTCTAAATTAAGAACAAAAATCAGAAATCTTTTCACTGTTACTTGAATAGTGATCAAATTAGAAATCGAAATAATGATAGAGTTTCTGTCGAAATGCAGAAACTCTTATTTAGGGGAAAATTCTTGCAGGATTACTAATATAATTGATATGGTTTTATAGCAAGTGGTGTGGGCGAGTGGTTAGAGCGTTTGACTCTGGGAAGCCAAGTTGTGGGTTCGAACCCCGTACATTACCCAGACACTTATCCTCAATGCCTCTAGTCACCGAGGAGTAAATGGGTACCTGGTCCGATAAGAGTGCCTAACAGCTGCTCGGATGTTACTTCTCCCCGAGGAGAGATGACTGATAAATGGTTAGAGTTATAGGCCGGGGATAATGATACCAATTTCACAGTGGAAAGGGTGCTATAGAAATTGAATTACTATTATTATTACATTGCAAACTGTGCTTCACATCAAATACTCATAATAAGATAGCTGTGGAATTATTCGCGTTAAGCTTTTAAGCTTATTCGAACATTTCAACACGTAAATGTTCATTCCATTTTTGGCGGCAGATGTTGCGCGCGGTACGTTTTCTAACGTAAAAGATTTTTATTCTCAACAGCTCTTTTCATAATTGCTTTCGCTTGTTATCGAACCGGCTGCTGCGTATGACTCAATGAAATTGAATATTGCGACTTGAATAAGCATGCCAATGCATTGATATTTGAATGAAATGATTTGAATTTTTGAACGATGAAAGGATAGGCAAGTATCATGAAACTAAAGGCCTGTATCATTATTCTTGTATCGTTAGAATCTCTTGATAAAGAATGTCTACTGTCTCAATTGATGCAAGATATAGAGTTTCGACATTTTTGTGTGGGTACCATCAAATTGTGCTTCGTAAACATCCCGGCTAGACTACAGTGAAAGTATTGCTGTAATTACTACTGCTGTGTTTTTTTTTTGAGAGAAGGGGTCTCGTAAGGAGCGCCCCCTGTTTATCATCAACCATGCGTTATTATTGTTGTCTTGCAGATGTGCAGCAGTCACTGAAAATACGGTAGCGTCACTGAATGCGGCTGGTGGCCACGTAGGTGCCTCGTAAAAAAAACTTCACAGACGCATTCAAATTAACGCTTTTTAAGCGGACAGTTTGGATGCGTTCGACGCGGTCTGTTATCTTAACATTATCTGGTTACTACTGGGGTCCCTGTTCCACAGTTGCGAATTAAGATTTGACTCAAAGTTAACTCATTGAAAATGAACTAATTTAATTCAAACTCTAACTCACAACTGTGCAACTGGATCTGGATTACGCTTGGCTACGGTTATGGTTGATCACCAAAAAACGATCATAACAGATATCTGATTTGCTTATGATATAATCGTAATATATGCGAGTGAGATCTGCACCTCAGTAGTCTCGAGCCAATTGGTTCAAATTCAGTGGCTGGGTTTGGATTATTGATGTGTTGTTGATTTCGAAAGTAACCCAGTTGTAAGACAGTTGTCTATAGAATTCTAATTTGTGATGATAGATTACATTATCATCGAAGTTTCAGTAGACTCCGCTTGCCTCCAATCTTGTCAAACGAATAAATTTCTCCTAGACAAGCGAATTCTGGAGCAGGTGCAGCGACAATGAGTCATCGTCCTATAAGTCGGGGTAGGAAAACTTTTGATAGAATTTTCGCGGGTATTTTCGCTTCTGTGGCTAGTGGACTAGTCTACTGTGCTCAGGTGATATCGAGAACCAGATAATGTTAATTCAGATCATTGTTATAAGTAAGATAATTAAGGCTAATGGTTATTCTGAACTTCTATGATTTAACTGTGAATGTTCTGCCCGTCTTTTGTCCAGAACTACAAAATACCTGAAGGGATTGCCAATTGCCGATTGCTAGTTGTTGATGTCAAATGCCTGCTGTTTGCCTATTGCCAGTTGCATCGGGCCATTCTGCACATACCTAGATATACCAGTCATATGATCCAAAATTGATTCTAGTCCAATTGAAAATAATGATAGCCTAAAAATAAACCTTGGCTTATCAGGTCTAACTACTCCCATTATCAATACTTTCTAAAAAGTTTAGGTTTAGGAACATCAACAAAGAGGGCTTTCTGTGTCTTTCAAAATCCATCAGTACCATCAAAATCCATCAGAGAAAGAGGGCCAGAAATATATGCATCGACAACTAGCAATCGGTATGCCCCTTCAGTTATTCCGTACAGCATAGCAGTTTTAATTAATTCCTCACCTCTCCGGAGCTATTTGTTTTGATTGAAGAACAGCGACATCTATCGGATATCTGGCAAATGAAATAACACGAACGGTGAAGACGTACAAAATGGACAGTGAAAAAAACTGAAATGCTTGGATTCAAATACAGGCTGAAAACCTTAGATGGTTGACAACACCTGTGAATTACCGGGTATCTAGGAAGCTATCAAATTGTTCGTCCGAGATTCCGATTTGAAAACTCGAAAAATCAAAAATTGATATGGTTTCCTTGCGTTGAAATGCTTGAATAATCAATTGTGTGGTTAACCATTGCGATAACAATGCTTTGAACGACATCGATGCGTCGCATTAGGAATTCAATTTCGAATCTCTATTTTCACATGACTCACCTCCTCCACCACCTCCCACTCTCTCGGATAAAGTTCACCATCCCCACCGTTTCTTTGTTTCAGTGTTTTCTTATTCCGTACACGGTCTTTCACATTATCTTCGTATGTTTATTTACAGGGCGCGGATTACGTTGAATTCGATGTGCAGCTCAGCGCCGATTTCCATCCCGTTATTTATCACGATTTTGAAGTGTGTTTGACGCTCAGAGGAAAGGTACGTACGTCTCGTTGAAATCCCTTCAGGTGATGACAATCATTTTGACTTCGTTTATTAGGTGCAAATCGCTTCAGAAAACAATATATTCCCCCATCAAGTAGTGGTACATTGTAAAAAAAAAAACCAACAAACTACTGTAGACTTCGCTCAAGTCGGATCTTTTGGCACCGTAAAAATGTGTGGAGTAGGATGTTATGTATTTCATATGTAGTTTCGCAAAAATATTTCAACAAACATCTGAGTTGAACGGTTATCCGAGTCGATCGGATCCGACTTGGGCGGAGTCTACTGTACTCGCTGGACTGCTCGACCACTTGTTAATTAGAATTTTTTTTTCATCAAATCTTCGCTGTTGCTTCGTTTGTTGCATGTGCATGAAAGCAGTACCTCTTCACAGTGCATCATGTTTTATACGTTCTCTGTTTTCTATTTGCCGCAGAAAAAGAAAGACGAACTTCAATTGTTTAAACTTCCCGTGAAGTCGTTGACTTTAGATCAGCTTCATCAGTTGCAAGTGAACCATGTTACCGCTTTAGATAAGGAAAATGGTGAGTACGCGAACACAAAATTCAGTCGTGTCTTCCCTTGAAGACCCTCTAGTCATGTCTACCCTTGAGTGAAACCAGAAAGTATAACCAATTCCGTATTTTAGCGACAAAAATTGGTTGCGTTTTTTTTTTACATTCGCACTAGCGGTCTGTCAATCTGTCAAAACTAAATCGGTGTTTATGCCTTGTTCAGTAACTACTGGACTAGTTTAGTTTTGTACCGTCGTTAAAATTGAAGCGCTGAACCGCTTGTGTTTGATATCATCGATTGATAAGATTCCTCATTTCAGATTACGATGATCATCAAATCTTGCAACGACAAATCATCCCGAAAGTCTATTTTAGGCTTATTATTTTTCAGATTTGCATAAAGAGGACGAAGATCCGCTGGAGCACCAACCATTCCCGACGCTGCAGACGTGTTTGGAACAGATCGATCCTCATACCGGATTCAATGTTGAAATTAAATATCCAATGGCCTTAGTGGTAATTAGATTCTATTGTGAAATTAGTGTGTCAGCCGAAATTCTATAACAGGGCGGCCACTGACCTGGAAAACTTAGACAGGGAATCAGAAAAATCTAGAAAAAATCAGGGTAACCTTCAGGAATTTGACAAATTTTACAAAAATCCTGGAAAACTCAGGGATTTTGGATATGCTATTGACCATGCAAATTTCCCTTATCAATACATGATTTATAAACACAATGAATAAATTGTTACATATTTAACCAAGAAATTCCTCATATTAACGCAGGGAATGTGTTTGTGTTATAACGGAGGTTAATGTGTCAACCAAAATTCTATAACACGGTGGCCACTGACCTAGAAACCTGGAAAATTAGGAATCAGAAAATCAGGGAAAACTTGGGGAATTTGACTGGGAATTTGGATATGCTATCGACCAGGCAAATTTTCTTCATCAATACATATTATAAAAATAATGAATGAATTGTTACATTTTAAACCAAGAAATTCCGCATATTTACTAAGCGAGTTTTGTGTGGAAAACTCATGGAAAACTTGGGGATTTTGTAAATTATTGAAAAATGTTTATTTTCATATGAACTAAATGGTTTTTTTTTGTTCATTTTTAGGACGGAACGCATGAGCAAAGTCCGTTCTTTGATCAAAACTTGTACGTCGATATAATATTGACGACGCTGCTGAGATACGCCGGTAACAGACGAATCATTTTCTCCTGTTTCGAACCTGATATCTGCGCGATGTAAGTAACACCGATCTAAAACTGAAATAAACGTGAACAAATTAACATTAATGCTATACGGTATAAGCGTTACCATATGAAAGATCATCGAACTCTTTTTAACCAATATTTTCGTCGAAAAAGGATCCTTAGAATGCCTCGTCAAAATGAGTCCAGTCACCTCACTTTTCACATTGTTGGCAACATTTCTTGAATATAAGATTTTTCTCCTTGGAAGGAAAAAAACCGGCATAAGTGAATTCAAATCTATTTTCTGATAAAGGATTGAAATCGTTTGAGTTGGAAAATGATGTTGCTTTTTAATATGCATGTTTTAAGTTAATTGTTCTTCTACGCCTTGGAAACTCTTAGTTATTTTTCTCTTAGTACATTTATGAAATTTCCACGCGGCAGTTAAGATCACAGCAACAACGATAAAACTTCAATTTAGGATTCATCAATTTTCAGAAGTTTACGGAGATAGAGAGTCAAAGCCCCTGTGCCCAGTTTTATAGACAGGTATTACCTTTAACCCGGGGGCTAGCTAAATTGAAAATGAATTAAGTTAGCCCTCGGGTTAAAGGTAATACTGGTCTGTAAAACCAGTCCCTGGAAATTAGGATTGTCTTCTTAAAATCGGGAACCGTGCGACTATCATACCTCCTGCTTTGATGAATCCTCAATCTAATCAATCGTTTATTATCGCTGTGTGGTTCGTGTTTCAGTCTTCTGTCAGTTAAATCGTTAACATTTTAGGCTACGGTTAAAACAGAATCGTTACCCGGTGCAGATTCTGACTAATGGCTGGAGAAAACGTGTGGACTTGAGAACGTCGAGTCCATTGATGGCAGCTCAGACTGCCCTGGTTTATGATTGTCTGGTGAGAGACGTATTCGCTTACTCTATCTGTTCTGTGTCATTATTTTCATTTGTTCGTCTGGAAAAAAAAACCAATTTACAGAATGAAGAACTACGGGGGCCGATACGGAACAGTTTTAACTTTAAACCGGGTATCTCTCACGGTTAAACCTTTCCTGAAAATGGCCCCTGTTGAAAAGAAATTTTGCTCGAGTTTCGTACAATTTTAAAGATGAAATTAACTAAAACTGAAAATCTCTTGGCTTATCGATTCAGCAGAGTTGAAGGAAAATTTGTTTTGGATTTCGGACTCTCGACACGCATTAACCCAACCCAGTGCAACTTGCCTGTGGCAATCTAAGCGAACTGATTTGGAACGAGGTTGTGTACAGCATGTTCCAGTTCATTTCCCTTAGTTACTATCTCTTTTCTGAATTGTTTTTGTGTGTTGCACATATTATGTTTTGCTGTGAGAATATCCCTGCTTTGCTTCATTGATGATATGCATTTTGAAACACCAGTACTTACAAAATATTAGTTGCACGCATTTCTCAACTGTGTTCTATGTTCTCATGTCACTCATTCACTAACCCTCTGCAAACTACCGGTAATCAATGACTTACAGGCACCGGTTCCACAGTAGATAGACTGTTGAGTCATCGAAATATTTACTCTCCACGCTTAGCGTTAACATTTAGTTGTAACATTTCATTAGTGTTGAAATGAGTCGAACTAAACCACGGAAGTAAAACTGGCAACTGACATGAATCAAAAGTATTTTTTCTAAAGTTGCTTACAATTTGTCTGGGTGAAGATGAAACTTTTGGTATTCAGTATTGATGAGGCATTCAGTCGATCCTTGAAGGTGCACATCATCGATGTTTTATTTGTTTAACTAACGAATAGAATTTTCTTTAAATCCGAAATCTTTACTAGGCTTCGCCTGAAACAGAATAAGTATCCAGTACAGTTTTTGACATCTGGCCAAACAAATAAATGGACATTCTATCAATGTCTGTTGACTCGATCTGTGGAATACGCTGCCTCATACAGTCTATCCCAAGACTTCATGGTATGTTTAACAAATCGACCATGGCATTATTTGTTAATGATGACATTGTTTTGATGCATTTGGGAGGGGCTATTTTGATGTTATCCTACTAAACATCCTCATGTTCGTACGCTCAACTCAACATTGTTTTGATGCATTAGGGCGAGGGTATTTTGATGTTATCCTACTAAACATCCTCATGTTCGTACGCTCAACTCACTTCTCTGATTTACAATACAACGAACAGGAAGGTGATGTTTATGTTTAAAATCTTTTCATGTATGTCATCAGGCATCCTCCCCGACAGGGATTCAAAGCTGATGGCATCTATACTCACCATTGTATGAAACTTGGTTTCGTGCTGTGGCTGAGTTGAGCAATACCATCAGGTTCGAATCCCTGCCAAAGTAAATACTGATCAGAACAAATCTAGAAATGATACTATGTAAATGATATAGTGTAACCACTACCTCCACTAAAACACTCCTACATTGAATTATTGGTACATATAACCAAAATCTTTCAGCAAAGCCTAAATCTAATCTAATAATCTGCATTCATTTACCTAGATTTTGTCTTTTATTGAAGGGAATCAATGTGAATTCGGAAGTTTTGCTGAATCGTTTGCACATGATTCAGAGAATAAAGGATCTAGGCTTAGTCCTGTTTATTTGGGGAGACGAACTAAACGATCCGGCGGTCATAAAGATGTTCAAGAATGAAGGCGCGGATGGTGTTATATATGACAGGTAACGCCAAAAAATACATGATGATGATCATAGAACATCCCTTTCCGCACACATTCCGAGTACATTCATTATTATTTAACCCGTCCACCCTCTTTAACATCGACACCTTCTTCCTACCCAGTCTTCCTTACATCATTTGCCAACAGAACCCTCACTGCTGATTGTTGTCGAGCCTCTTTCCTCGTAAACCGCTCGCTCTTTCTAACCTGTCCCACCAACATCTTGTTACCCAGCATCTGGCCTTAACTATTAACAACTTGCTGCTCTGAATAGCGAACTCCCTTACTACACAGCCTTCCAAAAACCTGTCTACTACACAGCCTTCCAAAAACCCCTCCTTATGACCGGGATATAAACAGCTTGCTGCCCTGACTAGCAAACCCCTCCTCGTTAGCCAGCTATCCTCAGGTGACCAACAATCTCCCTGCCTAACTTCCCTGCTATAACTCAAACTATGAAGACATGAATTCACGCGCATAGAAATACTCTATTTCTCTTTTCTCTCATTTCATTGTAGAATATCCGAATTCAAAACCAGCGACAACATCTTCAAAATGGAACACGAAGCGAAATTACAATTATTGGCACAAATGGGCGTATTGACTAACGGCTCATCTACATCAGCCGAAACAGTAGTCAATAGTCGTAAACTGACTCACAGCCAGTCGGAAGAATTATCATTCGTACGAACCAGCACACTGTATTAAACACACCCCCATCGTACGAGTTTATTTATTGATGTAAATATTTCTGTGAAATTTCGCTTTCAAGTTCGAAACGAGCCGATAATACGTACTTGGATTATTATCGGCACTCTGTGTATAGAGACATTTCTAAATATTTTTGACACTAGTACAGTGGAGGTTTAACGGGGGTAACAAAAAAAACTTTGGAAATATTGACTCAAAATGAGAAAGTTTGTTTTACAGTAGTAGACTCCTCTTAACCCATTCAGTGTGTCTACACCGCAGTGCGGTGTATAAATCAGTGATAGATTTTGCTAGTACACCGCACTGCGGTGTATTGATGTTATTAGTAATTAGTTTTTATCTCTACTGAAAAATGGCAGCACCCGTCAAACATAGAGAAATACTAGTAACTAACGATACACCTCGGCGTGGTGTAGACGCACTTAAATGGTATTCCCGTTATTCAACACACTAGGGTGGAATTTTTTAAAATTTTCAAATTATCTCCAGCACTATAGGGTATTGATTAGTCAGCAATAAAAGGGTTAAATGAAATGCTTTCAAGTCGAACACAAATCTTAGAACCATTGCAACAGAATGGAAATTGAATTCCATTGTCTAACTGGTAACTTAAACAGAAATGACTGGTCCAAATTGATTCGAGTTAAGAGGAGGCAACGTATTTCATAGATTGTAGGTACAGTAGTTTTTGCCATTGGTATTTCACCGACCGGCCGCATCTAATCGAGGGTTACCGTAACGGGTTCGAATGGTGGTGGCATGAGTTTCTCGCTCTAGGCTCTCTCGCCGTAAGAGGTGATAAGAAACCTTGAAATTATTATTAATCGAAAATAGGAATGAATGATGCTCTTCGAGTTATAGGGGATAAAATGAATGTATGTGTATGATATATTATCAGATATTGTGAAATACAGTAGAATCCCCTGCTGGCAAATATTCTAGAGTAGTTTGGGCAAAATGAGTTGTCGTCAAATTAACTGGAGTTGAATAATTTTGAATATTTCTATTTCGCATAATCCGAAGCAGTTGGCTCCGTGGCAAACGGAGACTACTTCATTAGTGAATGATGAATATGTCTGGTCTTGTAGAGTTAATCTTAACTAAACTAGTTTCTTCTGTACATTGATACTGGTAATGATGAAATACCAGTTCGGTATAGCACAGACCATCCTCCCCCGGCAGGGATTCGAACCTGGATGGCATCGAGATTGCCACGGCACGAAACCCTGCCATAATGGACCGTGTGCGCAGATACATGCACAGTTCAGATGATGTGATTTTTAGCCAATCAGAAATCACGTTTTATTTTAGCCCGGGTTTTCCCATTTATAGTTCTTCCTTGAAACGATTATACAACGGGCAATATGATTGGTGCCGCCAGTTTTCGTTCGGAAAGCTGCGCATGTAACTGCGCACCCGGTCTACTGATGCAGGGGTTTGTGCCGTGGCTGAGTGTAGCGATGCCATCAGGTTCGAGTCCCTGCAGAGGGAGGATGAGCACAGACGTGCAACATCCATCGGTTACGGCGACTGCGGATTTCTGTTCCCCTGATGATTGTTAATACGAGTTTCTAATGCAATTACAACTGATAAATTGATAATTGTGGCATTTTCCATGAAAAAATGTCGTCCTTATTTAGAGGGATTTGATGAATAGAGGCAGTTGACTATTTTTTCACATAATGCGCCGAGCCCCGGAGGTGACGTGGTGAAAAGTTCATATTTTTTTCGCGGGAATGAAAATCTATAGTATCCGTAGGAACAAATTTTGTTTGAAGATCCTATTGCGAAAGACAGTTTAGCCCTATCACTTAGACAGACATTCTTTGTACAGCTTAGATTTCGTTGGTTGCATGTATTTTGTAATATACAGTCGAACCTCATTACAACGAACTTCTGGGGACCTGAAAATAATGTTTGTTATAAACGAAATTCTCGGTGCGTGATAACTGATAAATCTGAGGTCGTTATAACGAGGTTCCGCTGTAGCGTGTTATTTATTGTTGCTGTGCAACATTGACTTGTTAATCTACGTATTCTACTCAGTATTTCAATTCGGATTGATAATCGAGCTAGTTGTATGTACAAATGTATTAAGAGTTTGAAATCTCTTCGGAATGACGTCTCGAGCCGATAACATCTAGCCGTTCAAATACAGTAAAAACCCTTTTAATGCCACTGTTGGGACCAATGTAAAGTGTGAGGTTGAAAGGAATTTTACGTTATAATGAATGATATTTTCATCGTATAATTGGGTTAGATTGAGCAATTTTTTTCTCTGAAAAACGATCAGTGGCATTAAAAAGTATGTACATGTATTGTTAGAAAATATGTCACATATGAGTTTTTTTCAATAGTACATTATTTATTTACGTTTTTAATCTATCTACACTATCGGTTATGGGTTTCAATACAATGTATTGGGAAGTTATGTCCATCTGAATGTTTATATTAGAGAATTACAGATTTGATAACTTGAAATACTTTCCCTGTTTAGTGCCCTGTGTGCCTGTGTGGTTATTGCTTTGTGTGTTAATAAAAGTGTTTATGAAATTAATGAATTATATGCGTTTTAGTGGTCTTTCTTTTGCAAATTGAATCTTTCCTCTCTCCTCCCTTTCTGCATGCTCACCTATTCACCAAATCACCTACGGGTATTAGATTGTGAGAGGACCATCGATTATGGAATTGAATTTTGCCACCGAATTGGATACATTGACCTGAACCTAATCTTGAATCGAAGGAAGATTCAGCTGCAATCCTAATGTGGAGCCTAATGTGACCGTTGATTCTCGACTGCATTTTAGTTCCTTAAAATTATTCATTCTGGTGTAATTTTTAATTCGTTCTTTTAACTATTTTGAACCGTACAACGCTCATCCTCTCTGCTCTCTTCAGTCAACCATTTTCAGATTTTTTTGGAAAACGTTTTACTTCCCTGATGTCAGCTCCCTCCGAACTGCACAGCGAAATATATACGATTCTAAGGTTAATGGGTAGATTAGCCTTCCATAGCGTAAGCGAGACTGACCAATGAGAGCGGCGAATATCGTATTTTTCTAGAAATAAAAATCCCAGTTCTTGCCGCCTTTATCACGTGCGATACGATTTCACATCGAACGTGTCAATGTGACATTTTGAAATCCCCTTTACTAAAAGTTCTTCTTATTAGAAAATCTGAAAACTATCTAGATACAGTGAAACCAAAAACGTAGTGGAGTTTCGTTAGATTGAACGGCGTGTGTTCGATGTCCAATGAAACAGGACGTTGCACGCAAAACTCTGTCGACGTTCAGTACAAGACGCATCAATGTTTAAGCGGATCATCTGAGTTTATTTTTTGACTTCTGAAACATCTTTTAAATCATGAATGATTCACATAAAATTATGTATCTCTAATTATTAGTACATGTACATTATTTTATATTAATCATTTGCTTCAAAGTTATGTAAAATAGGTTTTTATCTTTTAGCAGATTGACCAATACCACCCTTAAAACAGTTGTGAAATTGATTAACAATGGTTTGCGGTTCAATGATATTTTCGCCTCCGATGTTCGCGAGACATTCGTCTGTTTGGAACGAACACATTCCCGGATTGAAATGTCCTTCGAGCGTCGTGAACGAACCAGCGTCGAAAGTCGTCTGTTTTATCGGAACCAGTTGTTCTTCTTCAAATTTGTGTCCATCCGTGCATTCGATTTCCAATCTAGCTCTCACTTCATTCTTATCAAGTTTATATTCGCTGACCGTACCGAACATCAAAGTTGCCCCGGGTCCGCGATATTCTGTCCATTGCCCCTGTCCAGTACCGCTTGAAACCGTTTTCGAATTAGACGTCGATACGCTGGTTGTTTTCGACTTACCGAATGAAGCTCCGATACCCATAGATATACTGGCTCCGACAAAAAGGAGATCCATGCTTTCGGTATGCTTCACTTCAATTTTGTTTTCGAACATGAACGTAGAGCCACGCGTTATAGTAAGCGCTAGAGTTTCCTTTACATCTTTCGTTGAGGACATGGTCAACCTGTTATTGGTGCCATTTCTACAGTTGTGAGAAGATGAAACCCCGATCACGCGCATGCCAGATAGTTGTGTATGCGCTTCGTCGAGAATCGTCATTCTTTTAGCGATACAGATCGCGTATCTGCATATATGAATACTCCACATTCGATCACTACAAAAGATGAATTGAATTCGATTACGTGGGCATTTTGAACGAAATATTTCAACAACAACAAAAAATCTGTTACGCTTACTTCTTCCAATCATCGAAAACGCTCTCTAAACCTCGAATACCAATTCCCGGATCGGCAACATAGTCCAACTCACCATCGTACTTGTTCCAGTATCCAGTATTTGAACATTTAGTCGCTTCTTTCGTTATCAACTAGAAAACGGTATATCTTATACATTTCGACTATTTTCCTAAACATTAATGGTTGACAGACATGGCTCTTCGCGAAATTGTTATCAACATTTCGTAATGTTAATAGCTATATAGTTTATCGCTTATTAGTGTATAGGGTTTGTAGCTTTATAGTTGTATTTATCTAAAGTTGTAACCCTATGTAGCATACAGGGCTTAGACATTCATTTACATTCAGATTTAGGACATTTGAGTATTTCTGGTTATGATGATCATACATTACAACATCTAAACTTCCATATCCTGTCCTCCTTCCCATTATCATGGATGCTCCACACTCCAGTTAAAAGACCGTCATCACGACACGTGAAATTGATGGGTCGTTTGTAGTCATTCACTAATTTGCTCAGCGTACAATCGTTTCCCACGTATCCGCTATTTTCGCATTCAAAATGCCACATTCGATCTTCTGTGTCATCATCGTGTATACTATGAACTCGACTAATGTGGGCGCCCGCTGGGCACGAGAAATCAACATCTGCATCGAAAGTGTTCACCCAGTCAGTTGCTGACACAACCCAGCTATACGAAACTAACCCAAATGATAATATCTGCAAAATGCCCTAGAATAAAGAAGCAATGGAAAGTTAGTCGAATACAGCAGAGTGTTCAATGTTCGTTCGTGTTTGAAACTAAAATCGAAAAAGTTGCTATCATTTTTGTACCGAATTGATGAAGATGTCCATATACTTGAGAAAGAAAATATATATGTTTGCATAAACATTTTAGAAATAATACATCCCACTCTATCATTTAGTATACGTATAAATATATTGATACCTACCATTGGTAGTTCTGTTCTGCAGTTTACCAGTTGGTAGATAACGGTCAAAAACTATAATTCACGGCACTGATAGAACTAAAAATGATGGTATATAACATGTTCAAAACATCGCCTAAGATACACGGAGTTTCTGTTCCATATACGAGGCGTGACCAAGTTCGGTGAATGCCTCTTGGATTGTAGGAACGATTGACATATTTCGACGATATATATTGCGAAAAATACGCTTCAGCTTTTTGAAGGAAAAAAACTTTGAGGAAACGCGGACAGACTGTGCATAAGTTGAGTACTGCAGAAGCGTCATCACAGTCTCTTACAAGATCTCTATTCATCATCCACGTATAAAGTCTTTACTTACATGTTCTACATGTTTGAATATCATACTACCTGCATTGGAAGTTAAACATGACTTACCTCAAAGCTCCTAACATCAGAATCTAAAATGTCTCATCGCTCTCACATTTGGAAGGATATATAGAATTGCAAACAACTTAACACCTGCCGATCGAAGATGAAAACGATAAATTTACCACCGGTTCCTATCGATTAACATCCTATCACCTGCGTTCATATTTCTAACTGCGCAATTTAATTTCCTAAAGTCACAGAATTATTTGAAATTCTAGAAAAAAATATGTAGAAGTAGTAATTAATTCTCAGGTCTGCCCGAATAAGGCGCACGGTAGTAATGCACTGGATAGAATTGATACAGCGAAGCACATAAGATCGGTTGCACCTTAACGTTAAATGAATAATTTGCCTTTCGAAATGTGCTTCCTTTTTATCTACGCGGGACTTTCAGCTTAGAGGACTTCCTGTATCGAGGACTACGGATGTTGTTTTACCATGGATTCATTTATTATAGTACGTTCACTGAAACCTTACTTGGTTGGATTCATTTGCTAGTTAAGACCCCAGCCTCGGCTCCGGATTCACAATAATCAATGCAGGGGGCCAGCACATTTCCTTCCCGTTTGTCAGATGAGGGATGTTTTATAAATTGTTAGCCGTATTATTTCACTTAGAACATTATCAATATTATTAATGTCCATATTGAATTTGTTCTATTTAGACTTTCTTTACCGGTATATCCATAGAACCACAAAGAGCATCAAATGTTCAAAAAGACGACCCCAAACCTCAGTTCCAACCAAATTCAGAAACTAATCCATCCGCATATTCCTCACGCTATGGGCCTGAACCACATACGAGCAATTATTGTCACGTTGACACAAGTTTAGAAAAGAAGTTGAGTGTGGCCTACTGTGATATGTCATTAAAAAATTGCAGGCTGTCCTCCCCATCCCAAATATGTTCCGACCCTAAAAAAATAATATTTGATAAAGCGCAATTGGTGGACTGGTTCTCGATGCGCGGAAAAAAGCGTTACATAATTTTCGAGGACTTAAATCTTTTAAGCTTAGCCGGTAACGGTTAAATCGTAAACGTGTCGTTAGTTAACATCCGAGTTAGCAAAAGTGTTGGATGGAATAGATGGCGTAAAACGCTCTAACCTTCTGGGGGACTGAATCGTGTGTGGAATGGTGGGGGAGCGTTGTGATTATTCCATTTGTGGTCAAAAGTGTAGGGTAAGATATGATACGACGTAGATTCGCTACGTAACCACGCTGTTCGTCCACCAGTTTACTCTATCCAACGTTGAGCAACCGGCCCCGAGGATAACAAGTTGTTTTATTCAGCTCCAATAGAAAATCACTTACTTGGAAATTTATCAATCTAATTAATCATCGTTATAAATAATTTCAAATCAATTACGATACTCTAACATATGATTTCAAGAAGCATCCATATATCGTAGCCGTGACAATTCCAAGTATAAATTTTCGGCGCTAACCCCTGGTGTAGGCTACCTCGGGCTGTGGAGTTTATCAACTTTTGAGCAACTGATCCCTGTTTTTGCAAGTGGGACTGTTTTACTAGTGAATCTGTTTTTCAATTGAGGTTTTTGTTATAACAACAGCCTCACCGGGATACTAATATAATTCAATGAAATGATACCATTACAATGTACGACTGCTTTATAGTTCGCCAAAAAACTGTATTCCAGGACAATACACTACAATGTAAATTCCTTTATTTCGATGGATATAAATTATAAGCCCAGATAAATACTCTAATCGATAAATAAATTATACGTATGATATTTCGCTCACCTGTTCGATCGCGAAAGTTCGAGTATCACACCTGTGCATCTCCAAAACAGGTGAAAAAGAAATTATAACCATCGTGTTTCTCATCTTTCTCACAAAACGCTCGTTAATTTCTGTGTAAGGTGCTTTCGAACGAAGAAAAACCAGTGTATTCGTCTTTAAGTCACAAAAGTCTCACTAAGGTAAGGTATTTTTTCGTCATAAGCGTACAAGTTTCTTTATTCGAAAAAGTTTCTTTATTCTGGTCATTTGTCATCTTCTGATCATTTTTGATCATCAAGTGTGATCGTTTTTTTTTTTTAATTTTATTTGCTAGACAAATATAAAATGAGTAACTTTTAAAATGTAATTTTTCAATCTTTTTCTCCAAGTCCTTTCCATGCCTTCCATGCATGAAAATAATATGTATTCAAAAAATTTACTTTTAGAAGATGAAACTTCTTTCCGTTCTGTTGACTATTTTTGGAGCAACTCACTTGTGTCGATGCGCAAGTTGGCTGAACATGTATGACGAAGAATTAGATTTTTCGTGCCCCGATGGCCAACACATTTACAGCATCGAAAGTCGACACGATAATGATAAAGAGGACCGACAGTGGTCTTTGAAATGTCGTCCGGGATTCGTCTCAACAGGGAAGGATTGTTCACTATCAAAAAACTACATAAATGACTTTCGAGTAAAAATCGACCATAAATGTCCCGGAAACGCCATCCTTACTGGCTTGTACAGCATACACGATAACAATCAGGAAGACCGGAAATGGAAATTCCGCTGTTGTCAGGTACGAAACTAAATTTGATTCTATGTATGTTAGCTAGACCTGATTGCAGCGCAAGTTCAATCCGATAAGATAGTGAAGTTTAAACCGATTAAATCTTGAATTTAATCAAGTTGTACTCAAATTTTGTCTCGTCTTCTTATTTTCTCATATTCAGCTAGCAACCATTCCTTCGACTGCATGTAGGACGACAAACTTTATCAGCGAAGGCGATGAACATTTCATTTCTGAAGTCGGACACGACGAGGCAATAGTCGGACTTTACAGCGATTATTTGAAAAACAACTGGTAAGTAGTGATAAAATCTGCATAATGAATCACTAATAGACAACACATTTTATAACAAGATAAGACGAGAAGATACACAATATCCGTGTATGATGATAACGAGAGACATCCCACAATAACGAAGCCAAGATTGAAAAATTCTATATCAGAATGATTATATTTGAGGAGCGACGCTTCGGCTAACAACTGTTAGCCATCAACAGGCGTACTGAGAACATAATACATTAACAGCATATTTATGCAAGAATTTGACAAATGATTAAAATTAAAGGATTAAGATTAGAGTAATTAAACAACAAGACCGGAACAAAGAAGGCAAACGACAAACTATAGGGGATGTAGTGCAAGATTAAAGTAATCTAAAAACAAAGCCCAGATGGTTCAAAGGCAGACAAACTAAAGGGTAATCAGATAAAAAGAAAAGGCAAGAACATCAAAGGGATAATCAAGAGAGAGCCCGGGGGAGTGAGTGAGTGGAAGTGTCAAACGGAGGAAAACAAGCTAACGGGATTAGAATAATGGGGGTACAAGTGAAGCGAGAAATTTAGAGATCAAAATATTGTGAGGAGAAAAAACCGTTATTCAAATTAACGCATTTTATCCAAATTTTCAATAATAAGGGCACATTCCATAATGTGACGTTTGGTTTTATCGGGACCGGGAAAAATTATAGCATTACCAAAATCAAAATTGTGACTAGTTTCATAAACTCGATTAGCTACTCCACTTTCGGATTGAAATTTTTGACGTCATTTTTATGTTCTCTGAGGCGCTTGTTCAAATCACACCCAGTTTCACCAATATATACTTTATTACAGACTTTACAAGGGATTTTGTATACACCAATGTTCAAAGGTTCCGTTTTGCAGGAATTGTGAGTTAAGTTATGACTAAGTTTACTGTTGTAAGTGAAAACGAGCTGTTTGTTAAGGAGATGAAGGGGGGTTTTGATTTTTCCAAAAAAGGAACAAAAGGTACGACGATGGGCTGTTTCTGAGGGCGCGAAACTCGAGAATAACAAAAATGGGTGCGACGGGCTCGAAAAAGAGCTTTATTCAAAAGGATAAGGATAAGCTAACTTATAAAGGGAATTCCTGATCAGGGTGAGTTCATCATCTAGAAAAAGGGGGTCGCAAATCCTAAAAGCACGAAGAAATAATCCTTGAGCAACACCAAGTTTTATGCTATAAGTATTAAAGGAAAAATAATGCAAGTAGGATCCAGAATGAGTGGGTTTCCTATAAACTGAGAATTTCAAACACGACAGATAATCATGAATGCACACGTCTAAAAATGGGATTTTTCCATCAACTTCCAATTCAAATGAAGTTCAACGAGGGGTAAAAAGATTTAATGAATGAGAGAAATAAATCGCAAGGAATAAGCGCAAGAACGTTATCAACATATCGTAACAAAAGCTTAGGGGGAGTGCTTAGTGTAGAGAGGTAATAATTCAGTTTCAACATGTTCGAGAAATGAATTTGCTAAAATGGGGCTAAGGGGTTCCCCATGGACATGCCAAAGACCAGTCCAAAAAATGAATTATTAAAACTGAAAAGGAGTTCTGAGTGCAAATTTCAATTAATTCAATGAAACCATCAGTAGGTATATCAAAATTGAAATCTAACGAGGGTAGTTTACGTTTGAGAAAATCGAAGGTAGGCGCGAGAGGGACATTGGTAAACAGAGAGCTAGCATCGAACGAGATGAATTTATCATTACCAGGCATAATGTTTCGTAAACGTTCAAGTAAATCTTGGTTGTGCCGTAAGTGCGAGGGGGAAACGGAACCAAGAACCGGGGATAATTGTTTAGCCAGAAAAGAATAAGTGGGAGAGTTGCAGTTCGATACGATGGCACAGGGGAACATCTTGTTTGTGAATTTTAGGCAGCCCGTAAATATATGGGAGAGAGGGAAGGCGAGATTGGAATTTTAATAGAATGTCTTTAGAATCCGGGAAACGTTTGATAATATCGGAAAGATTCTTGTCGAATGTAGCTTGCATCTGATAAAGACTATTGGATTTTAATCGTTTGTACATTTTATAACACGGAGGATCTAACTTATTACCTAAAGGATTTATTCAACTTCAGGGATCGTCGATGGAAACTGCACATTTGTAAATTTACCACGTGTCAAGTTAAACATGCCGAGATTTTGGATCCGATTGTTCCGAAATTCGAGGGATTGAAATATGTTGGTTTAAATTTTGGTAATCGCTGCAGCACCGGAAGTACGATGTTAATGCTTGAAGATATTCACGGAGGCACAGAAACTACATCCATGTCTGATACCGTCACTGGCACTTGGTCCTTCGGAGGGTCACTCTCATGCGGAGCGTCATTGAAAGTCGGTGCTGGCGGTAATGATGGTCAGGTATCAGTTAGTACGACATTAACAACTAAATACACGAGTACTAATACTGAAGTGAATATGAGATCAGTTGCAAAAACTACGACAAACAAAGCTAACAAAAAACTGGAAATAGTTGGACCAGGCGCGGGTTTGATTGTCGCTATGTCAAAGTTGTATCAATTTGATCGCAGCGATGTAAGAGTTGAGAATTTTATAGTATGTAAAGATGGCCGCCATTTCAATGAGACGAGAAAAGTCGCCTTGACTCATAAGGTTTTCGCCGTGACGCACTTTTCGACTGAAACTGCTTTTTACAACGAAGGGCAATGTCAGGAAGTAAATCCTTGCATGGAAACCATCAGGAATTCGATCGATGCATTTAAACCGTACGATATAATTCGTAGATTCCAAAACTGTTTTATCAATGGTATCGGAAATACTTCGATGATTGATAATCAGGATTTGGCAGGTGAAATTCCAATACTTCGTTCAAACAAACTGTTGAAACAAAGATCAATTGGCAGAATTAAATTTTCCGAATTAAATAAATGTTTTTATTTACAGCAAAACAGGATGGGTTTGAAGGCTGCTTCAAGGATGATAAGCCTACGGATTTGACCGGTTACGCCTTTACGTCTGACAAAATGACAATTAAAATGTGCATCAATAACTGTGGGATGAAAGGTAATGAATTAGAATTGTTATTCTAATATTCTAATATAACAGATAGTTTGGCTGTAATTTTTTTGGATTTTAACTTGTCATTTCATCTTTTTCCCAAATCGAATCATCAAATTAATAAGGAAAAGGTTATGCTGGAATACAAAATGGAAGTCACTGTTATTGCGGTGATTCGTTCGGGACGTATGGAGAGCTACCAGAAAGTAGATGTTCGGTGCCATGCAGCGGACAGTCGGATAAGAATTGCGGAGGTATCATGAAGAACTCAATTTTCAAAGTAAAACGTTTTTACGTTGGTTGTTTCGTTGACAACGAAAACGGAGATTTGCCGCATGCTCAGAAGATCGCTCCTAATATGGATGTAGATATGTGTTTAAATCATTGTCGGGCGAATGGTAAATATCTGAATGTTCAGACATCTGAATAAATATCAGGCAACAAAACTCTGACAGTATTTACATGTCAGAAAATCTGTAAAACCTATTCCGTTTATTCTAGAAAATGAAAATTAGTTTTATTTCCAGGTTATAGATACGCGGGTTTACAGAAAGGAACGACGTGTAATTGCGGTCGTGGTTACGGGAAATACGGCATGAGATCTGATAATTGGTGTGAAATGAAGTGTGCAGGTGATGAGGGAGAAATGTGTGGTGGAAAGTCCACGAATTCAGTTTACAGGACTCAGAAGAATTATATGGGTTGTTTTGAGAAAGGTAACCCATGCAGTATGTACTGCGGAAAGGATTGTTCCGTGGAGATAATGTATGTCGGCTGTTTGGAGGCTGATAAATGTAAAATGACTGTAAAGAAGCATGCCTCGGATATGAGTGTAGAGATGTGTTTAAAACATTGCTTCCTAAAAGGTAGGTATCATGATACAGAATAACTCGGTTCGATAGTTCCAGGTGACATGTTTTAGGTTTAAAGCACTGGAAATGTACTTATTCTAACGTAGTTAGAATTCCAACCTGCAACTGTAAAACTAGTTCCAAGGTTTTAAAGGTTAAAAGAAATGGTTCATGCGATGTTTACGTTTTACTTGTTTAGGATTCAAATATGCCGGTTTACAAGAAGGAACGACTTGCTTGTGTAGTTCTGATTGCGCAACGGACGATGCGAAATCGAATGCCGAGTGTAACGTTTCCTGTAATGGAAATCTGTACGAATCGTGTGGCGGAAAACAAACACACTCCGTTTACAAAATCTGGAAAGAATTAAATGAGAGAAATAGTAAATTTACCGAATATATGGGATGTTTTGCTGATAAAAAGGATAGGGATTTGTCTGCTTTGAGGATGGACAGTAAAGATAAAATGACCATAGAGAAATGTGTCGAATTTTGTCAGTCGAATGGTATGTCTATTAATTGTCGAATAAACACTATAATCCTTGTAAACTGTAGATAAATGAAGAAATCCCACACTTCGAATTTGAAATTATACGATCAAATTTATTATAACGAAACCACAACGTTTCGGCTGTTGACTAACAGCCATCATCATTCCACCTGATGATGGCTGTTAGTAAACAGCCGAAACGTTGTTGTTTCGTAATAATAAATTTGATCGTATAATTTCAAATTCGAAGTGTGGGATTTCTTCATTTATGTCTATTAATGTTGCAATTTTGTAAAAAGAAAAAAAAAACATGTGAAATTGAATCCTGGTGCGCTGATATCCAAATACACTCTAGATGGTGTCAAAATGCTACGTTCTCTTCTTTTTCCAAGGTTACAGATACGCCGCAGTACAGTTTGGCTATGCGTGTTTCTGTGGCCAAAGCTTTGGGAGACACGGCAAAGCATCAAAATGTGACGTGAAATGTCCCGGTAACAAGGATCAAGTGTGTGGCGGGGCATCAATGAATTCGGTTTACAAAATTTTGAATTACGTTGCAATAAATTATATTGGATGTTACAAAGATTTATATAGCAGAGACTTACTCGGTGCAGAAATCAACGATGGTCAGATGACTATACTGACCTGTGCTGATACTTGTCGTTCAAAAGGTATAAGTTCCCTGTAGTTAAAATCTTCATAAAAGGTTATTAACGATGGCAAATCCCGTACGATTTTTGTGTTATTCTTTGTCCAGGTTACAAATATGCAGGTGTCCAGTTCAGCAAATATTGTTACTGCGGCAATAGTTATGGACACCACGGCAAGGCAAATAATGATACTGAGTGTAATAGTCAGTGTGGAGGTAACAAAAATGAAATTTGTGGAGGCAGCTGGAGGAACTCTATTTACAAAGTAGGAATGGATTACTTCCCGTGTGCAACAGAAACGAAACCTTTAATACACGACAGCATGGCAATAGATCGGTGCATTGATTACTGCGTATTGATGAAAAAAGGTGAGTTTGATGATTAAAATGGAATTAAAAATTGTTGAAATCATGGATAAATGAAATAGAAGTTACAATATTAACCTATTGCACGGTGAACACGAATTTACGAGATCGATTAATTTGACCCTAATTACCTGACATAAGATCTTTTGCTTTTTCCACGCAGGATTCAAGTACACATACTTATCCAATGGTAATGAATGTAGGTGCGGTTTGGCCAGTGGTCCTCTTCACGGTAGAAAGGTCTCTGACATGACTTGTTCTTCGACCTGCAAAGGCGAGAAAGAGGAATTTTGCGGAGCACCTAGCCTGATGTCCGCTTTTCAAATATCTTAAAAACTATTTGCCTTTAAATTTATACCTTCTATCGAATAAATATCTCAAGTTCAGAAATCACTAAGAAAATGAAGTTTTCAGTATGAAATCACACTTGGTTGTGACCATCTCGAGGATCTCGCGACACAACATCAAATAAGGAGACTTTTGCAATCTACATTTCACGCATGCATTTTTTGCTCGCATCACTTCAGTTGCCGATTCTTATGATGCAGATTGTCAACCGTCAGACATCGCCATTAGATTATTAGAATGAACCTCTATCGGACCATTCAAAGTAATGTGTCAGTCCCGAATATCAACTCCTTTCAAAATATGTCAGTACTCTAGTCCCCATAAGTGCAGTGATTTGTATCTCAGTTCATATATACGTATATAGTATCATCTGCAAAATGCCCTGGAATAAAGAAATAATAAAAAATTAGTACAATACAGCATCAGACTGTTTGCGAGTGGTCATTGTTCGTTCACGTTTAAAACTAATCGAAAAATTGCAATCATTGTATTGAAGTATGCCCCAAAGTTTTTACTTGAGAAAGAAAAAAAAACATATTTAAGCCACAAAAAATGGAAGGTTTCGTGTTTACACTGAAATAACGATAAAGGCCAAAGACTCATTTTTCGTTAATTCAGCCTTTAGGTCCAGTGGCCTTTTAACAGTGCACATTCAGTAACAGCCTCTGCCTATGAAACACGTTCTATTGTTATGGTAAGCAATTTAGGAGATTTGAAAATGTACAAAATGTTTCAAATATCATATAAGGTTGTATTCATAAAATACATTAAACTTTGTTGTTTTAGGAAGGCATGAACGGGAATAACTCGCAGTAATATTTAATGTTCCTTAGCGTTGTAACTGGTTCAGTTGTGTGCCGTTTTTGTGTTTTATATGTCCATTTACCTCGATAATTAGTTCAATTAACGTCTCAGCTCAATAGGTAAAATTATGGATTCAAAATTTGGAGACAATAGTGAACATTCTTAAGATCCCAGGATTTAGTCGAGAGTCCAATGTTTACGTGTTAGGGGACCAAGGCAACTCCAGGCTGTTACGGCTTGGGAAGCGAATCGGCTTCCGAGGTTGAATGTTGTGGCGTTGGTCACGAGGCATCCTCCCACGGCAGGGATTCGAACCTGATGGTATTGTCGTGCGACCGGGAGAGGGAAGCCCGAAATCGCTGTGGGAGTATTCAGCAGTTGGTTTATCCATTTTGGTCTCGGGTTATAATTCAATTTGTGTCGTTGTGCGGAGCTGAGTAAGGATACGCTCTCCCACGATATTTCGGTTTCTTCTTCGGGCCGCATAACACTATTATTATGCCGAAATTACATATACATTTTAGAAATAATATCACCGTATCATTTTTATATATACCTATAAATATATTGATACCTACCTACCATTGGAAGTTCTGTTCTGCAGTTTACCAGTTGGTGGTAGATAACGGCGTCGCCTCATATACACGGAGTTTCTGTTCCATACACAAAGTACTATTTGCCTGCCGGAACCCGAGCGGACTGGCCAGTTTTTCATTTTTTCAAGCATTTTGCATTCAAAGTCCGACAAAATCTCGCTTGGACCGAAAGAACGATTTACATATTTCGCCGATATACGTATATCGCGGAAAAACACGCTTCAGCTTTTTGAAGAAAAAAATTTTTGAGTAAGCGCGGACAAACTGTGCATAAGTTGAGTACTGCAGAAGCGTCATCACAGTCTCGATCTCTAATCATCATCCACGTATAAAGTCTTTATTTACATTTTCTACGCAACTGAATAATGCTGCCTGCATCGAACGTTAGACATAACTTCGAATTAAAAATGTCTCATCGCTCTCACATATGGAAGGATATAAATGCAAACAACTTAACACCTGCCGATCGAAGATGAAAACGATAAATTTACCACCGGTTCCTATCGATTAACATCCTATCACCTGGGTTCATATTTCTAACTGCGCAATCTAGTTTTCTGACGCGATAAATTATTTGAAATTCTGCATATAAAATATGAAGAATAGATATGTAGAGGTAGTAATTAATTCACAGGTCTGCCCATAAGGCGCACGGTAGTAATGGACTGGATAGAATTGATACATCGAAGCACCTAAGATTGGTTGCACCAGTTAACGAGGCCGTCGAAGGCTCGACTATTGGTCTTTTAGTGAAGATGAGAGTTTATGGGTGCCCCTTAGTTCACGCAAATTTATGTGATAAATTGGAGAATATGGTTCCGAAGATGGTTAGGGACATTGTGCATTGTTTTTCTCAATGCATAATGTCTCTAATCAGCCACCATAGAATAGGTTCCCCGCAACTTCACACCAATTTTCACGCAAACGTTTTCAGCTTTTTAAATTGAATCAAGAATTGAATTTGTTGTTATATCGACACGAACCGTATGATAACTTTTACCGAGGCGTGACTGCAGTGATCCGATGTTAATCTCAGTGTAGAGTTAACGAATAAAACCCACAGTTACTTCTATAAAAACAGTTTATTTTCCTTACAGTTTCGAGGTTCAAACTAAACCTCATCATCAGAGGAACAAAAAATACAGTAATGCATACTTTTATTGTATTTTTTGTTCCTCTGATGATGAGGTTTAATTCAACTTTCGAAACTGTAAACCAATAACTGTTTTTACAGAAGTAACTGTGGGTTTTATTTGTTTCACTGAGGCCTTTTACTGAGCCAGAGATGACGCTTGGCCGCGGCCCCTTCTTCATATTCCTCCCGCTATGGGTGTGAATCATGAACACCTAATCAAGTAAACACAAGTTCAGAAGAGCTGAGCGTAGCCTACTTTGATGTGTCACTTAAAGAAAAATGCAGGCTGCCCTTCCCCATCCCAAATGTGCTCCGATGCCTAGGAAAATAGGAAAATGGTATTAGATAAAGCACAATGGTCTGACTGTTCTTCGTCGCTTGAAAAAAGCGAAACATAAACCCACCAAACCTGACGGGAACGAAACTAAATTCGCTTCGTAACCATGCTGTTCGTCCATCAGTCTACTCTATCCAACTTTGGGCAACCGGCGCTTGGATATTATAGGAAGATAACAAGTTTCGGTCAACTCCGATAGAAAATCGCTTTCGTTAACTCCATCAGTCTAGTTAATCATCGTTATAGATCATTTCAAATCAATAACGATGCTCAACATGAAATTTCAAGAGGCGTCAATCTATTGCTACCGTGACAATTCCAACTATAAACTTTCGCCGCTTTCACAGTTCCCCTTGTGTAGGCTACGTCGGGCTGTAGAGTTAATCAACTTCTGGGCCCCTGTTTTTCCAATTGGGGCTGTTTTACTAGTGAATCTGTTGTTCCATTGAGATTTTTGTTATAACAACAGCCTCACTGGGATACTAATATAATTCAATGAAATGATACTATGACAATGAATATTCCTTTATTTCGATGGATATAAATTGTAAGCCAAGCTAAATATTCTAATCAATAAATAAATGATACGTATGATATTTCGCTCACCTGTTCGATCGCGAAAGCTCGAGTATCGCACGTGTGCATCTTAAAAACAGGTGAAAAAGAAATTATAACCATCGTGTTTCTCATTTTTTTCATAAAACGCTCGTTAGTTTCTGTGTAAGGTGCGTTCGAGAGAGGAAAGACCAATCTATTCGACTTTAGGTCACAAAAGTCCACTAAGGTAAGATAATTTTAAGTCATAGCGTAATTTTTCGTCATAGCGTATTTTAAGTTTTTTTTATTCGGGTTTTCTGTAGTTTGGTAGAAAACCCGATATTCTTATGATCCCCTTGATTATCATATTTTCTTTTCTTTTTTGGACATTTTTTACCTCATTCTTTTTTACGTTAGGCCTACCGCTATTTCAGAAAGAATCAACAGCTTAAACTTGAGATCCCCGGTTGAGATCAATTAGATCTACAAATACTCTGATGGTATTTTGTCGAATAAACTTTATTAAAAAAACACTGTAGTAACGTTGGATGGTTCATCATTTGGTGAATCATGGCATGTTCTTGCCGTTATAGAAAGATGGAAGCACTTTATTTGGTTATTTGATTTCCAATAAGCAAAATTGGAAATTAGAGATGGCTTAGATATGTATAGGTTCCTCCTAAAGTCTGTAGTGTATTGTAAATAGTGCATGTATTTGCATTTATAAATTGTAAATGGCCTTGTAATGTTCTTAAAATGTTTTTTTATTTTCTCATTTTATATACGTTCATTCGTGGTAACTGCTCTCTGCTCGCTTATAAAACGTGTGATCGCTAATTTGTCACGAAAATCTAAAATTTGTAAAATGTAATTTTCTATCTTTTCTTCCAAGTCGTTTCCATGCCTTAGGAGAAAATGATATGTATATACAAAATGTTACTTTTAGAAGATGAAACTTCTTTCCGTTCTGCTGACTATTTTTGGAGCAACTCACTTGTGTCGATGCGCAAGTTGGCTGAACATGTATGACAAAGAATTAGATTTTTCTTGCCCCGATGGCCAACACATTTACAGCATCGAAAGTCGACACGATGATTATAAAGAGGACCGACAGTGGTCTTTGAAATGTCGTCCGGGATTCGTCTCAACAGGGAAGGATTGTTCACTATCAAAAAACTATATAAATGACTTTCGAGTAACAATCGACCATAAATGTCCCGGAAACGCCATCCTTACTGGCTTGTACAGTATACACGATGACGTTGAGGAAGACCGGAAATGGAAATTCCGCTGTTGTCAGGTACGAAACTAAATTTGATTCTATGTATGTTAGCTAGACCTGATTGCAGCGCAAGTTCAATCCGATAAGATAGTTAAATTTAAACCGATTAAATCTTGAATTTAATCAAATTGTACTCAAATTTTGTCTCGTCTTCTTAATTTCTCATATTCAGCTAGCAACCATTCCTTCGACTGCATGTAGGACGACAAACTTTATCAGCAAAGGCGATGAACATTTCATTTCTGAAGTCGGACACGACGAGGCAATAGTCGGACTTTACAGCGATTATTTGAAAGACAACTGGTAAGTAGTGATAGATTCCGCATAATAATCCGCACTAATGGACAACACATTTTATAACACAGAGGATCTAACTTATTACCTAAATGATGTATTCAACTTCAGGGATCGTCAGTGGAAGCTGCACGTTTGTAAATTTACCACGTGTCAAGTTAAACATGCCGAGATTTTGGATCCGATTGTTCCGAAATTCGAGGGATTGAAATATGTTGGTTTAAATTTTGGTAATCGCTGCAGCACCGGAAGTACGATGTTAATGCTTGAAGATATTCACGGAGGCACAGAAACTACATCCATGTCTGATACCGTCACTGGCACTTGGTCCTTCGGAGGGTCACTCTCATGTGGAGCGTCATTGAAAGTCGGTGCTGGCGGTAATGATGGTCAGGTATCAGTTAGTACGACATTAACAACTAAATATTCGAGTACTAATACTGAAGTGAATATGAGATCAGTTGCAAAAACTACGACAAACAAAGCTAACAAAAAACTGGAAATAGTCGGACCGGGTGCGGGTTTGATTGTCGCTATGTCAAAGTTGTATCAATTTGATCGCAGCGATGTAAGAGTTGAGAATTTTATAGTATGTAAAGATGGCCGCCATTTCAATGAGACGAGAAAAGTCGCCTTGACTCATAAGGTTTTCGCCGTGACGCACTTTTCGACTGAAACTGCTTTTTACAACGAAGGGCAATGCCAGGAAGTAAATCCTTGCATGGAAACCATCAGGAATTCAATCGATGCATTTAAACCGTACGATATAATTCGTAGATTCCAAAGCTGTTTTATCAATGGTATCGGAAATACTTCGATGATTGATAATCAGGATTTGGCAGGTAAAATTCCAATACTTCGTTCAAACAAACTGTTGAAACAAAGATCAATTGGCAGAACTAAATTTTCTGAATTGAATAAATGTTTTTATTTGCAGCAAAACAGGATGGGTTTGAGGGCTGCTTCAAGGATGATAAGCCTACGGATTTGACCGGTTACGCCTTTTCGTCTGACAAAATGACAATTAGAATGTGCATCAATAACTGTGGGATGCAAGGTAATGAATTAGAATTGTTATTCTAATATTCTAATATAACAGATAGTTTGGCTGTAATTTTTTGGATTTTAACTTGTCATTTCATCTTTTTTTCCAAATCGAATCATCAAATTAATAAGGAAAAGGTTATGCTGGAATACAAAATGGAAGTCACTGTTATTGCGGTGATTCGTTCGGGACGTATGGAGAGCTACCAGAAAGTAGATGTTCGGTGCCATGCAGCGGACAGTCGGATAAGAATTGCGGAGGTATCATGAAGAACTCAATTTTCAAAGTAAAACGTTTTTACGTTGGTTGTTTTGTTGACAACGAAAACGGAGATTTGCCGCATGCTCAGAAGATCGCTCCTAATATGGATGTAGATATGTGTTTAGATCATTGTCGGGCGAATGGTAAATATCTGAATGTTCAGACATCTGAATAAATATCAGGCAACAAAACTGTGACAGTATTTACATGTCAGAAAATCTGTAAAACCTATTCCGTTTATTCTAGAAAATGATAATTAGTTTTATTTCCAGGTTATAGATACGCGGGTTTACAGAAAGGAACGACGTGTAATTGCGGTCGTGGTTACGGTAAATACGGCATGAGATCTGATAATTGGTGTGAAATGAAGTGTGCAGGTGATGAGGGAGAAATGTGTGGTGGAAAGTCCACGAATTCAGTTTACAGGACTCAGAAGAATTATATGGGTTGTTTTGAGAAAGGTAACCCATGCAGTATGTACTGCGGAGAGGATTGTTCCGTGGAGATAATGTATGTCGGCTGTTTGGAGGCTGATAAATGTAAAATGACTGTAAAGAAGCATGCCTCGGATATGAGTGTAGAGATGTGTTTAAAACATTGCTTCCTAAAAGGTAGGTATCATGATACAGAATAACTCGGTTCGATAGTTCCAGGTGACATGTTTTAGGTTTAAAGCACTGGAAATGTACTTATTCTAACATAGTTAAAATTCGAACCTGCAACTGTAAAACTAGTTCCAAGGTTTTTAAGGTTAAAAGAAATGGTTCATGCGATGTTTACGTTTTACTTGTTTAGGATTCAAATATGCCGGTTTACAAGAAGGAACGACTTGCTTGTGTAGTTCTGATTGCGCAACGGACGATGCGAAATCGAATGCCGAGTGTAACGTCCCCTGTAATGGAAATCTGTACGAATCGTGTGGCGGAAAACAAACACACTCCGTTTACAAAATCTGGAAAGAATTAAATGAGAGAAATAGTAAATTTACCGAATATATGGGATGTTTTGCTGATAAAGAGGAAAGAGATTTGTCTGCTTTGACGATGGAAAGTAAAGATGAAATGACCATAGAGAAATGTGTCGAATTTTGTCAGTCGGATGGTATGTATATCAATGTTGCAATTTTGTAAAAAGAAAAAAAAGACATGTGAAATTGAATCCTGGGGCGCTGATATCCAAATACACTCTAGACGGTGTCAAAATGCTACGTTCTCTTCTTTTTTCAAGGTTACAGATACGCCGCAGTACAGTTTGGCTATGCGTGTTTCTGTGGCCAAAGCTTTGGGAGACACGGCAAAGCATCAAAATGTGACGTGAAATGTCCCGGTAACAAGGATCAAGTGTGTGGCGGGGTATCAATGAATTCGGTTTACAAAATTTTGAATTACGTTGCAATAAATTATATTGGATGTTACAAAGATTTATATAGCAGAGACTTACTCGGTGCAGAAATCATCGATGATCAGATGACTATACTGACCTGTGCTGATACTTGTCGTTTAAAAGGTATAAGTTCCCTGTAGTTAAAATCTTCATAAAAGGTTATTAACGATGGCAAAGTCCGTACGATTTTTGTGTTATTCTTTGTCCAGGTTACAAATATGCAGGTGTACAGTCCAGCAAATATTGTTACTGCGGCAATAGTTATGGACAACACGGCAAGGCAAATAATGATACTGAGTGTAATAGTCAGTGTGGAGGTAACAAAAATGAAATTTGTGGAGGCAGCTGGAGGAACTCTATTTACAAAGTAGGAATGGATTACTTCCCGTGTGCAACAGAAACGAAACCTTTAATACACGACAGCATGGCAATAGATCGGTGCATTGATTACTGCGTATTGATGAAAAAAGGTGAGTTTGATGATTAAAATGGAATTAAAAATTGTTGAAATCATGGATAAATGAAATAGAAGTTACAATATTAACCTATTGTACGGTGAACACGAGATTGATTAATTTGACCCTAATTACCTGACATAAGATCTTTTGCTTTTTCCACGCAGGATTCAAGTACACATACTTATCCAATGGTAATGAATGTAGGTGCGGTTTGGCCAGTGGTCCTCTTCACGGTAGAAAGGTCTCTGACATGACTTGTACTTCGACCTGCAAAGGCGAGAAAGAGGAATTTTGCGGAGCACCTAGCCTGATGTCCGCTTTTCAAATATCTTAAAAACCATTTTCCTATAAATTTATAGCTTCTCGTGTATTGAATAAATATCTCGAGTTCAGAAATAACTATGAAAATTAAGTTCTCAGTATGAAATCACTAAGGTGTTATCCTCTCGAGGACCTTGAGACACAACATCAAATAAGGAGACAATTGCAAATGGACATTTCGTGGATGTATTTTTTGCTCGCATCACTTCAGTTGCCGATGCTCGTGCAGATTGTCAACCGTCGGACATCGCCATTGCATTACTAGGATGAGCCTCTTTCGGACCAGTCAGTTTCATTGACTCGCCAACGATCTTGTAAAGACAAATTCAGGCATAGCGTCCATAAAAACATTTTTTTTATTAGAAGTTCAACTATAGAAAGTAAATAACTAAAATAGAACATCACAATTACACAAAACTAAACAACGCAAGCGTAAGATTTGTTGTTCCTGTCCGACGGTAGACCATCTTCCCTCGGCAGGAATTCGAACGCTCAGCCACGGCACGAACCCTGGCAATCTCGATGCCGTCAGTCAGGTTCGAATCCCTGCCGGGTTAGGATGACGGTAGTGAATGGCAAAGTCCAGTTAACCCGATGGGCGTGACTCGATAATCGGTGTCATATTAGTCAACGTTCCATGATTTTCATGTTCCATGTTAATTTTCAACTCTAAATTTCGTATCTACAGCCTCTTTAGATCTAAATTGCATTCTACATTCGGAGTTGAAAGGTTGAAACAGATAAAAGTCATTTTTCGATTATCAACAATCTTTTATTATATTCAGGCTTTTTGAAAAAGCTTTTTAAAACTGTTTTATGTTTTGTGTAGATATGCTTGAATAATTCTAAATTCTATTTGATAGCAATTAATCAAACTAATGATTGAAAAATTGAACCTATCGTATTTCCGTTTGCTACGTCTGTTTAAACATTTAAACGATGTTCATATTTTGTTTTGACTTAAGTCATTATTATCATTAATCGACTGTCAGTGAAGTACAGATCGTAACCATGTCAACACACGTAAGTCATGTATATAAAATATGAGATTAAAAGAAAACTTGTTTTCAATGAAATTGAGTTAAACGCTGGGACCGAATACTTACCTGAAATTATTAATTGAATATATAATGGACATGATAGTCTGTCGCACATCGTCCGATTTGGTACAGCTTTAACTGATATTTTCGTGTATTAGCATAAGTCATAACTGATCACTAAATGAAATGTTCCTTAATCAAAACACAGTGTACACAATACACTACTGTATAATTCTTATAGACATACTCTTTAGTTGTACGCATGTATTTATTTTTTACTTTAGTATACAACATTATTTCTCCTGCTGGTCGGCAATTTCGGGCTGATTCACAGGGTCCAGGGAGCAATTTGGGCGAATCAGTTCGGAGAACCGCTGAAATTCACCTGCCCCGATGGCCAGTACGTACACGGTATCGAAACTCGTTTTGATGGCAAAAAGAAAGATCGCGAATACGCTTTCAAATGTCGCGCGGGTTTTGTATCGTCTGGGGCCGAATGTTCATTCGCAGAGAATTACGTGAACGCGGTGAAGGCTTCGGCGAATTTCACGTGTCCAGACGACTCGATCATCACCGGTGTTAAAAGCGTTTACGATACTGTCCTGCGAGACAGATTGTTTACATTCAGATGCTGTAAGGTAAGGTCTGCTTCACCCTGGTCGAAAATGGCACCGTATGGTTAATAGGAATGGTTCATCTTTTTAATTATTTGCATACCCGAATAGCTCACAAATTAACATATGGGCATTTGGCAAACGTTACCAATCCACTATTGAAATTTCTCTTTTTTTACCAAAATATCAAATATCGTTTGGAATCATAGTAAATTATACGATTTGCTCTGCTCTAAAGTTCGACGAAGATCATGAGTTTGAACCAAATGTTGATCAAATATACTTGTTTTTTTTTTAAATATAGTCGTGAATTTCCGTGGTTTTTGTCGTGATTCTAATGATATACCATCAAATCTATTTCTCAGTTAAGAACTCTTCCCGGTAACGATTGTCGCACAACCGAATTCTTAGGTGACTACGCTGAACATTATATTCGTGAAGTCTATTACGACGAAGCCGTAGTTGGAGTGTATAGCGAATATAAGGATAAAGCCAAGTAGGATACGTATATTTTTGTAGTGTTAAATCTAAAATCTAGCAAAAATCATAATTTGATATCAATTAGAAGGTTTTCGAAGTTTTATCGACGAATTTCCTAACTACGGATGTTGGAGGAAGCTTCGAATAGAAAATGAAACATATTTCAAGATATATTGGAAAACAATTAAGAAATTGATTATTGTACATAACTTAAGGCGTTAAAATCTCTTGTTGATATCCCATGCGCGAAATATTAAGAATAACATTTTTCCATGATCGCCTCCATCCTTATCACTGGAATAGAGTCTGTATTTCTAAGTATTCTGTTCCAGGGACCGTCGTTGGAAAATGCACGTTTGTAAATTTACTACGTGTCAAGCGACCAACATGAACATCCTGGAAACAATAGTACCAAAATACGATGGTATTCGTTTGGTCGGTATGAATACGGTCAGTCGTTGTATCAATGGAAGCACGATGCTCGAATTGTCGGACATTCGTTCGGACACGGAAACCACGTCCATCGCAGATTCCCTGTCGAATTCGTGGACGTACGGTACATCGATAGGCGTGTCGGGAAGAGCCTCAGTCGGTTTCATGGGAACCGGAATCACAGTCGCGGGAGGTGGTTCGTTAATGAGCGTCAACTCTCAGTCAAGCGGTACAGTCGATATAAGCGGTAACACGCATACGATTTCGCATACGGCTCTGGGCACTCTTGAAGTGCGAGGCCCTGGGGCAGGTGTAATCGTTGCTATGGCTAAAATGTACAAATTCGATAGGAACAATGTCGAGGTGGAGTTCGGTGTCGTCTGTAAAGATGGACGAAAATTCAATTCCACAAAGAGGGTCGCCTTACGTCATAAGGTTTATTCCGCGACGCACTTTACCACAGAAATCGGTATCTACAATCGTGACCAGTGTGAAGAACTAGATCCCTGCACCTCTAACCTCAGAGACAACGTCGACACGTTCAAACCGTACGATATCATTCGCAAATTCAAGAACTGCTTCAAGAATGGCATCGGGAAAACTTCGATGATTGATGATTATGATTTGGCGGGTAAATTCATAAACCTTTACAAAAACATCTGTGTCCATAATGGCAATCAAGTTGTCATGCGATTTGAATTTTGTTTAATCAGCTACAGAAAAACTTAAATCTTTTGTGTGATGACACCAGGTGAATCGATGATTTAGAATGATCTTCATGGGGAAGAGGTCTTCTCGTTGTGGAGGTTTTTGCGACAATTATTTTCAATAGTTTCAATTAATTAAATCTTACAGCACAACAAGAAGGATTTATGGGTTGCTTCCAGGATAATGAAGTTAGAGATTTTACCGCTTATGCCTTTACATCTAGCAATATCACAGTTAAAATGTGCGTTAATATCTGCGGGATGAAAGGTACTAGTATTTCGGCATCAAACAATCGATTGGATCCAATAGTAGATAATTGATAATGAATATTATTCATACACTTAATATCATCATCAAGAATTCATTCAATTATCACTTTCTCATTCTCGACCAGGAAAGGGTTATGCTGGAATACAAAATGGACGTCACTGTTATTGCGGTGATTCGTTCGGGACATATGGAGAGCTACCAGAAAGCGAATGTTCAGTGCCATGCAGTGGACAACCGGATAAGAAATGCGGAGGTATCATGAAGAACTCAATTTTCAAAGTAAAACGTTTTTACGTCGGTTGTTTCGTTGACAACGAAAATAGAGATTTGCCGCATGTTGAGAAGATCGCTCCCAATATGCATGTAGATATGTGTTTAGATCATTGTCGCGCGAATGGTAAATATATGTACATAAAATGGTTATCAATTTTTGTGTAAAAATGAGGAAAATATGTCTGAAAAATGTAATTGTTCGAACGTATTCTTCTGACTAGTTTTGCCACACCAACATACATTTTAGGTTACAGATATGCCGGTTTACAAAATGGTGATCAGTGTTTCTGTGGTCATTCGTACGGTAAATATGGAATGAGATCCGACAAATGGTGCGACATGAAGTGTGCCGGCGACGAGGTGGAAAAGTGCGGAGATGTGTTGAAGAATTCAATTTACAAGGTTCAAAAAAATCTTCTGGGCTGTTTCGAAGAAGTTGGTACCTGTGAAAGGTTCTGCGATCGACGAAACTGTATTGTAGAACCAGTTTATGTAGGTTGTTACGCTGATAAATCTGATTCAAGAGATTTGCCATTTGAAATGAAGGACGCTCCGAACATGGATGTAGGAATATGCTTAGAACATTGCTATTCACGAGGCATGTAGTTTTTCCCTTCTCTAAGCTATTTCATGAGCAATGACTTTTCGACACCCCTGTTGTCATGGCCAAAAGTGTTAGAATTATCAACTCAGAATTAACTTAATTTGTAGCCTTTCAAATCAAAATAACAACTAATAACAACTAACAATTGGTGTCATATGATAACATTTAACTCATCTTTAACATTCTTAGATATTTTATTTGTTTAGGTTATCAATACGCAGGCTTACAGTCCGGTACTTCTTGTTTCTGCGGTAACAATTTCGGCAATTACACTCTAAAACCAGATGCGGAGTGTTTCAAGGCGTGCCCGGGAAATCAGTACGAATTCTGCGGTGGACATATGCGAAATTCGGTCTACAAGATCTGGCGTGACCCTCGAGAGAATTACGAACAGAAAACATCATATATCGGCTGTTATAAAGATACGGAAAAATTTGATTTAGACGGTGCATTGGGTCGCAATAGTGGTTTAACTATTGAGAAATGTCTGGGGTTTTGTCGTTCTAACGGTGAGTTTTATCAACTACAACAACCCGGTATTAACTGCGATTTCAATATTTGTAATATTTCTTTACTTTCCAATACAGTAAGTTTTTATATGTATAAAGTATTGATATACGTATTCCTTTGAAAACGAAAGACTACAGAGGTGTTTCTTTTTTATAGGTTATCCGTATGCCGGTCTGCAATACGGGAAAATATGTATGTGCGGTCATAGATTCGGAAAATATAGCACGAGTCCAGAAAACGAGTGCAAAATGAAATGTTCAGGGGATAACTCTCAAATTTGTGGAAATTACTTGAGGAATTCAATTCACAAAATCTGGAAACATGCGCTGTATTTGGGTATCAAAAACGTTGGTTGTTACCAAGATGACGTGCTTGTGAAAAATGCAACAGTTCCTTCGATGATTGACTTGAATATCACTGTTCGGAATTGTGCGGTATTTTGTATCTCACGTGGTAAGTCATAGCACCACGAGAATGTCTCATGAGCTCGTTCCCCGTTGCAAACTTATAGGATGAGACCTATTCTGACGAGCCGTCCATAGAACTAAGTATTCGAATGATCTAAGGATTCAAGATCAAGCCCTGTGGAACTAGACCTGGGTTTAGCAAGTGAATTGGATTAGTCATATCTGAATATAATAAGTTAAAAGTGAATAGTCCATCTCATCAAGTTGTTTTCCTTTGCATAGGTTACAAATACTCGGGATTACAGAGCAGTTCAAAGTGTTATTGTAGTCAAAATTTGGAGAACATGGATAAGAGGTCGAGCAGTGAATGTAACATGAAGTGTAGAGGCCAGCGAAATGAAGTTTGTGGCGGGGACATAATGGTTTCGATTTACAAACTAGGAACGGATGATTTCCCTTGTTTAGGAAAAAAAGAATTAGAAGTTTTACGTCATGGCGACATGTCGATAGATCGCTGCATCGACTATTGTACAATAAAGACCGGTATGTTCAATTAAACTGTCTGTGTAAGGGATTTCCCCGCCATAAATCATCTAATTTTATTTGTGAAAATTTAACTCATACCCGATACTCAGATATAAAAGCATTCGAATCAATTCAGCAGCGGCGTCTACCCTCGAACCGCCGTTTAACAGGTTTTCAATAAATCCACATTTCTGGTCCAGACCCGCAGTTCCTAAGTTCTGTGTTAAGGTTAGATTTGCCTCTTCAGGTAAAACATCGAAAATTAACTAACTTTGACTCGAGTTAACTTTTACTCGGAACTGTGGAACTAGAGTCGTCCTAGGTATTCGTTTGAAACATCGAAGACACACTTCATCAATTTGATGTCATTTTTGGTTCGATGAGCAGTTTTGAATAGACAACATATTTGTGTAAAAGGTGGTTTTGATCATTCAAAAAGAAACCTTGCTCGTGATGCTAACAACACTACATTAGTCATTCTTAATTCATATCGGTTTTTGTATTTCTGTTTGTAGGTAATAAGTACGCGTATCTGAAGTATGGAGAACGCTGTACATGCGCGACGGCGCAAGACCCTCGACATTCGAACCAAATTCCTGACAATCTTTGCAGCTCGACCTGCAAAGGAAACAAAAATGAGCTTTGTGGAAGTGACACTTCAGTTTCTGCGTTTCAAATATCTTAGTGCAACTATTCCGTCATCTTCGAGCACAGGTGTGGGTTAGAAACGTGCTCGTTTTCAAACATCTAACTTTCAATTAACTTTTGACGTGGAACCGCATGGGCCCAGGTTCGAGAATAAAAACTTTGAATAATCCATCAACATTTTGTAGTTGACTTTTAATTTTGGATTTTTATTCGATAATCCCCCTCCTGATGTCGGACCGATTAGTATGTTGGTATTCTAATGTCAGGTTTGATGTAGGAAAAAATACCTATCCGGTGATATATTGACGACAACATTTTTGGAATTACTTCCTGTTTAGGTTTGTTAAAAAATAAGCGTTTTCAATACTTTTGAAAATCTCATGAATAGTTGATAAAACGTATATTACAGAGTAGATAGCTATAGATAATAGAATGTGGGACAAGCGCACGTGACGTATTTTCGAATTGCTATTAGGAGGTCTACGTCACAAAGCTATTTCAAATGACGGAGAAGGTTGATCCACCACCGGCCTACGGGACGGGCTATCCGCCTCAAGGCCCAGCACAACCACAACCAGCATATGGACCGGGACCTCCACCACCACCGCAAGGATCAGGCTACGGAACGGGCTACCCGCCTCAAGGCCCAGCACAACCACAATCAGCATATGGACCGGGACCCCCACCACCACCGCAAGGATATGTGACTCCGCAAGGTAGTAGGTTAAACCTGTCAAAATCTATATCCGCAAGTTAGCGTAAAAACAGATCAAAATTCTCGTATCTCAAGAAATTTTTTGACAACTCGATGGGGGTTTAAGTTTACTGGATGATTTCGTTTTTTGAATTCAAGGTGGGCCTGTGAATGTAACCTCAACTGTGGTCGTGGCCAACCCTAATTCCGTCCTGCCGGGTTACCCGACTAACACATTCTGCCCGTCGTGTATGACAACCGTCGGTACAAACGTTGAATATCAAATTGGTTTATTATGCTGGCTGATCGTCGGAGTCCTGATTATATTCGGGTACGTATCAGTAGATTTTAAGAAATTCATTCTTATTGTGGAAGTAATTTTCATCATTGTTAGTTCTGCATTATTCGGTGCTGGTCACGCTGAAAACAGTAATTTCTAACAGTAATCAGAAGACTTGATCGAAAGAGTGAAAGACCCAAATTTTGAAAAGGCTACTCATAAGCCTGGTAGTCGTCTCTAGTCACCGGCGTGCGAAAGGTCGCATCATTCCGGAAAATGTCCTAACGAAATATCCGCACCAATTAAATGAATTCAGTTAGTAGAATGACAAATATTTCTAATACAACTATGTCTATAAAATTTCTATACTTAAATCTTAAGTATATAATCTGCAAATTACATTCTAAAATTTGATTGATCGCATATTTTGTAGATGTTGGCTGGGTTGTTGTTTGATACCGTTCTGTGTTGACTCCTGCAAAGATGCGGTACATCGATGTCAGAACTGTGGCCGGATTGTGGGAATTCACAAAGTTATCTAAAATTACCGGAAAAACTGTCTTCTTTTTGATATTTTATTCGCTTCAAAGAATAATTCAAGCACGATTTAATGAATAAATTTGAATAAACAGATATATAACATCGGGTTAACTGTCTCGGATGCTAATTAGATATTTTATCATAATCGAGCCAAATAATATAATCGCATCATATGAACTCCTGCTGTACCCGTAGCTTTGGTAACTTTGTTAGATGTGATATATCAGATTTATGAGTTGGTTTACATGGATAAATTGCATAAAGAATAAATTATGATATAGATAGTAGTGGATCCATAGTTTTGGATAACGACCTATTTTGAAAATTGTTAGTATTCATCTCCCAGTATTGCTGAATAAGACACCGATTTCTATGTTCGAGTCAAATGATAGTGATGATGAATTGTTATAAATATTACAATAAATAAAAAATCTATTCTGTTATGTACATGTACGACATTTTTTTTTCGTTTACGAGCTGGAGTTCAGGTCTTGTATGCTTTATCTCAACGCCATAATTCGGTCAGGATTTCTAAATCGTTTTATCAAACAACATAAAAATATGAGTCACACAGGGATAGCATATTTACTAAACCTATTTGATTACATAGTGGTATATGAAGAGCTTGAAACAACTAGGACACGAAATTTTCATGTCACCATTTGTGTACATTCAAAATGACAGACACCAAGGTTCATGTGGAAGAAAAAGTTACTGCTGTAAATGAACTGACGCAGCCTCAGTCGCAACATTCAGGTTTGTCTAGGGGAGGGATACGCGGGCGGGCGATGAAAAACCAAAGGCTGAAGGCCGATCCAGCCTGCCGCTACTTCCGCTCGAGCGGTACTCAGGTTTGTAGAAGTGCCCTCCTTTTTTTGAAGTTCGTCGTGAAAAATCCCGTTTTACCAGGCAGAAATTATCTCTTGCAAATGAGTCCTTATCGCTGAGTTGATTTGACTTTGATCAGGGAAATGTGAGTCTGACTTGTACTGACATCTCATATTCCGAGCTAGTATTCTGGTAGTTTTGATAACGCTGGTCAATTTGAATAATCGAAAATGGTCAACTTCTTTTATGAATAGTATTTACTTCAACAGGTCAAAATGCCATATTTTATAGATGGATGGATGGAAGGATAGATTTGATCCTCTAAATATGCTCAGATTGCATCTCAGAGCCCTAATCTTCCAGACCCCGTATTGGCTGTGCCCTTCCACAATTGAGCAGTACTCAGTAACCTAGGCTAGATTCGCTACAGATATTCAATTCGTGAACAAAGTCTACAAGATTTTTCAACTTCATCTGAAATTTGCTTTTACAGTGGCAGCAGGAACCGCAACTGTGGTGGTCGCCCGAACGTCGTCATTCCCGGAATATCCAGTAACAGTTTTCTGTCCTTCGTGTAATACAGATGTTTTAACAGTCACCACCTATAAACTGGGCGGGTTGGCTTGGATCGGTTTTGGGGTCATGGTGTTTATCGGGTACGTGATTTTAAGCACGCACGATTCATGAATTGTCATCTCTCAATAAAAATATTTTCTTTTTCGTTTTAAGATGTTGGTTCGGTTGCTGCCTTATTCCTCTTTGCGCGAGAGCGTTTAAGGACGTGGAGCACAGTTGCCCTACGTGCCATGGCCGGTTGGGAGTCTGGAAAGTTATCTAACAATGATAACTAAACCTTATATTATTAACGATTTGAGAAACGATCTAAACGAATTATCGAACCTGCCAGATTTAGTATAAACCAGCGATACAATGAGTTTTAAATGCTTGTATTCATTTGCATCAGATATTGAGTGTGGGTATTGTAGATAATGAAACGATGATGATGATAATGAACAATAATTCATGATGCATCACTCGACACATCACAATGTATATATGCCAATAACAATTTAAAAACGCGTAATATATATGCGATTTCGAGGTTGTCACACAAGAGAAACATCAGCTGAGCTAATATTCTCAGCAGATTACCGCTAAATTCTGATTTGCATTTATACGTTAATCAAAATATAGAATGAAATCTGAACTTGAACTCAGAAATGTATATTCCAGATACCGTCATCATGGCCTCATGATAGATTGCAATGAGAATTTTTTTCAACATTTCACAGGAGCATCTATTCCTGAAATACGCGAATTCTTTATCATTCAAAAAGAGCCGTTCGTTGACCTGCAGTGTCCAGAATGAATCCACGCATGAACAACCATGCGTTATAATGAAAGCGCAATCGTGATTTTGACGGTTTTCCAGATGGGCGTGCGATTTCAAAGTGTATCAATTACATAGTTTATAAGGCGTCCGAAACAATGTAATTAGCTACACCACAGCAGCATCGGATCATTGTCTCGCACCCCGTGTCACAGAAAGCCCGAGGGAAATTGCAAAAATTACAAAAACTATCGTCAATATATTTTGTTTTGTCAGCAGTTCTATCTGCTAATACTTGTTTCCATCCTTAACATTTTATATTTGATCAACCACAGTTTGTTCCTCGAGCTTAAACGATCTTAGTTCCCGAATGTAGGTTAAATTCCCCTGGTTAAAAATCGTCCAGGTAAAAATTCCCCGCTTGGCGATTCAAAGAGAACATTTAAAAGCAAGAGATATTTCTCCAATTCTAATCTTCAATTTGCAATAATAAAACTGCAATGCTGTAAAACTGCATATATTTTCCGATCTGGATTTTCGTTTCTAACTGACATTTGAAGATTTGAAGATTTTACTTAATTGCTCTAATACTGGTTTTGACTGCTGCTTAATTTATTCAGTATTACATTTCAATTTTATCTTAATTGTATTTCTATGTATATTCTGTTAAGCTCTTTAGAGTTATTAAGTTTTAAATAATGATGAAGCATAATTAATGATAATAGCAAAAATGCATGAAGAGGATGTATTATTGATGATAGTAACAGTAAAAATAATAATTTGGATTATATCAATTTGGATTTATTTGTTTCTTGCTGTATGTTCGGATATTTGCAAAATGTAACCATGCGAATTATCAGAAAACTTTGAAATGATAAAATCAAACGTTCCAATTTCAAAACATTTGTCGAAGTCAGATAACAATGAGCGATAACAGCTGGTTTGTTATAAATCTCCTATAATCTAAGGGATTATAGGTTTGCCAATCGGACAAAGAAATACTGCGATAAATATGTAATAATCCCCATTAGTACTGACCGCCAGGGTCCAGTATTATAATCCCGCGCAGAGATTGTTCTATTGACTGATACTTTCAAACAGATGTTTATTAGAAAACTGTTGATGGATAATTAACAAAATACCTATAACGAAGACAATCAAATGGGTCAGACAGATAATTCAGCATGGGATGACCAATTCGGTAATTTGGCTCTGAGTGTTTGGCGGGATCGCTCGGGGCCCTGGCTAATTGCGACATAGTGATTTGAACATTTGAATGGTGTTAATTGATATGGGACAATGGTGAAGCCAGTTTCTAACCCTCGACTCGAGAGAGATTCCATATCCGTGTCAATTCCGCTACAAAGGTATCCGAATTCTATCTGTATCTTGAATAGGGATTTTCACATGAAAAATGATACGACGATTTAAAAGCCCGTTTCACATCCTGACAATTTGTGTTTATTAAGTGCATGTGAAATTCGATAAAGCTTGGACGAGGTTCACAATAATTCATTCATGTAATTATCTGCATATTCCTTATTAAAACCACATACAAGGCTAAGATAAAATGATACCTTGTTTCTCCTTATCTGGCGGGTCTCTTTTGTGAACTGCAATAAAATTTGTAATCTGTTAGTTTCTATCGCTACCGTGATATGGCTAGCTCGATCGTGATTTAAAAAAAAGAAATAATGTAAGGGGTAGATAGGTGCCGGCCGGGTCAACTTATAAGCTCAGCAGAAATGAGAGACGAGGTATCAATTTTAGCCCCATACGAAGACCACCATTGAGTGAAAGATAACACCGATACTAACTTCGAAATGTCATGATACGTATCATCAGTTTAGTAAATGATAACAGCTAAAATCAAACAATTGATTCCTACAATGTTGAGTAACTTTTAAGGAGACTTTTAGGTGCGCCGTTTTTATCACATTCGCCTCCGCAGTTGTATGTGTTCGTTGTACGGAAGATTGAAAAATTAAAGGAATTGTTTTTATCCATATTTGTACTAAAAGTTATTTTTAACGTATGGATATGAAATATAGGTTTATGGTTTATATTGTGATGATAAAACATCAAAAAAATCAAGTTTGAAAAAAAACCTGTCACAATTCCTTTAAAATTGGAAATAGCTTTAATACCTCATTCATCGGCAATCGCGTGAATTATCGTTTCGAAAACATCTTCGTAGAAAAAGTTAAAATATTTTGACACGCGCATTGGAAGATATTGCTAGGATTACAACAAACGAATGCCCGCAAAATGTCGAAAACATATATATGACGAATTCGATTGTGAATGATACTCGAGGAAAAATATATGAAAGCTGGAGAACATTATACGCAGCGAATAGGCGGGGTTAATTAGTGATTGTGTAATTTTGATCTTTGAGCGGTTGATTGCTTCTGTGGGGGTTTTGTTAGCAGATTATTTCGCGCTGTAATTGTTAAGAACACCCGGGGGATATTGGCCCATTATTCAGTTCACTGTGGATTAATTTCGTTGCAGAAGACTGGTCCTATTGACACGACTGTCAAATAATTGACCCTTATTTCTGCTAAATCGAGAGAGTGGGAACAATGTTCATCTCTCAGTGTTGTTTGTAAGTGCTAATGGCGATGCGTACTGAGCGCCTATTGGTTCAGAAAGTGTCGACGGCGGGAAATTCAGATTTGACACAGCCTTATAAAATATCCATATCAGAGCAGGATTGTCAGTTGTGACTGCACTGTCAGCATTGTCACAGCGTTAACGAACCGGGAACTGTGTATTTCATACGACGACGAGAATTTCAGAATCTACAAATCATCGGAACTGAGAGATTACATACCGGAATACTTGGATTGCGAAAAGTTTATGCCGACACGCGTATTGGTGCACCTCTAAGATATAACGATATTATTGATAAATAGCCGGATACTATATATATGATACTATAAAGGTAAGGGATAATTTCGTATTCTCAAATGCTATCTTATATACGTTAATACATTTTGTTAATCTACTACACAAAATTAGCAGTTTGTCATGCTACATTTTAATGAAAATAATAGTTTTGATTATGATTAAGATATATATAACATTGAATTTCTGTGTCTCTTTCTAAAATATTAACTTTAGACTCACTGACACTGACAGCAGTATAAAACATTGAAAAAAGAATAAAATAAATAACTTCTGAATAAAACAATTTTCAAACAATTTTAACTTTTAGTAAAAGTATTACAAAGGTTTTACGGCCCCGATTATAAGATATTCGACATCCGCCTCACCAGACGTCAGAAAAGCTTATGTATCAATTTGATTTTTTACATTCCAAGTTTTATTAGATTAAATGAAAATAGACTTATTATGGGGGACGCAATTATGTTTTGAATATTAAGTTAGGTCAGTGGCTAACAATCGAAAAATGAATAGAGGTACAAAGTTTCAAAAGGCGGTTTGATATTTCGATGGACCTGGTACTAGAATCTCATCTATTCTTGTAAACCATGGACTTTAGAGTACATAAGACTAATTTGAATGGGTTTGTGATACCCATTTTGATTGATGAGCCTAGTGAGCATAGATAGATAGATAGATAATTTATTACTCTCCAACCATTTCCATGGTACGTGGAGAAGGAGGTGCTGCCTTCTATCGGCAGTTCAATGAACTTTTTGATGGCAGCGCGCTGTTGCGGTAAATCAGCGATCATGGCGGCAACGAAGAAATGGGTGATGGATAGTTGCATAAATTGCAGCGTATTTCTTGTAGAAATCATCGTTTGAACGATGATGATTGAATCTTTTAGCAATAATTAGGTACGTTAGATTAATTTTCGATTGGGTTCAAGTGGCGTCATTTTCGCGTTGAAGCGATATTTTGATATCTATCGGTATTTACTGATTCGGCGTGGGATCGGGATGATGACGAAGGAACCGCGGGATGGCGCGCTGCTGCAGCTATGATTGGCGGTATATTTACCTCGGCAAATCTATTTCATTCGTATTTCATATTTTGATTACAATGCCATGAATAATGCCAGCTTCATAATCTTACTTAGGATTAACAGTAAGATCTATTGGGTTACTTACAATACAATATATTAGGTAGGCCTACTTTGATTTACTACTGTAACTTTTTCTTTTTACCTTTTATTGATTTTGTTTATGTACTAATTGTTACAGTTTATTACTTTCATTTACTGTAACAGTTTATGATTAGTCAAGATTTCTTTTGGGCTTATTAAAATTGTTTCCGCCTTGGCTTATAGCAATTTCTCATATTTTTAAGAATTAATTACATTAGTAGGCAATATTCTTGTGAAATGCGCTAACGTGAACACTCTGATTTCTAGAATATAATTTTGTTACTATGATTGTATATTTTTCTCTATTTTCAGTTTCACTCTTCATGTGAATTTATTCCTGATGAAAGATTATTTGATTGAGCCGCAAAATTTTGTTTTAAGTTACTTTCACTTCATGAAAAGGTAAGCATGAAAATGATATCCCGTAACTTGACTTTTAAGATTAATTCAAAAGTGAAAACCACAAGATCATAATTCAAATTAAGCATAGATTATAATGTAATGTTTTTGCTTAGTTAAGTTGACTTGAAAAATGGGTTCATTATTTTAGTTAAACAATTATGATTTATTAAATCAAGCAATTTTGTTCAATTATGCTACTAGTTATGTAAGCTGATAATGAATAAATAAAAATAGTCAAGCATAATCAGGGAGGCCACTGACCAAGAAAACCTGGAAAATTCAGGAAATAGGACAAATTTTACCAAAAACCTGGAAATCTCGTGGAATTCGGATACTGACCACATGTTTCTTCATCAATATGTGATTCATTTGAAAATGAATGAATTGTAACATTTTAAACCTAGAAATTTCTCAGATTCTCTCGCAGAATTTTGAATCACATGGATAAATCAGGGAAAACTCGGGGCTTTTTTAAATGGGCAGAAAGTGGCCATCCTGATAATCCTTTGGAACCAACTTTGTAATGTGATGTAGAATTTCTTAATATCTTGAGTCATAAGCATAGTAAGTGTACTTTGATTCTTATTATAATTATGAGCTGAGATAATTAATGGGAAAAAAATGAATGGAAAAAATATAGTTAATATGTTAAGTGATAAAATTTGATGCGCATATCAAGTTATATTAATATTTTTTATTCATTTCTGGTAACATTGTCATTTTAGTTGTTCCTCGCCATGTCAAATATAACCAAATCGAAATTGCACCCAAATATGGACCATTTCAAACTGAACAACCTTCCAACTAACTCTCAACATCAACATTCCACTACCAAACTAGAATCCTGTGATATTTGTGGATTGACATTCCATAATTTTTCGCTGCTGAAACACCATCTGCGTTCGCACGAGCGTCCGCACCGATGCGTCGATTGTTACCAAACGTTTCGCTTGCTATGGCAACTGAAAGCGCACGAGAAAATTCACAAAGTTCACCGCGAACGTCGTTTACCGTTTTCGACGCGCGCAGCGGTCATCGGAATGAATAAGCGTTTACGCTTGAACGAATCCGGAGACAATAAAACGAACGCGACGACCGATTCGGAATACGGTTCCGATTTGAGACATAAATCCAGGTCGAATTCGATTGATTCCGACGCTGAATCGAGCAGTTGTGATAGTCTGATTTCCGCATTGCCGGATAAGGAAAATGATCCTTCGTCTGCTAGCTGTGATAATATTGCCTCGACGAAACATCACCACAATCTCCAGCAGAAGTTTTCCCGTCGCAAAATATGCAAGAAGACGTTCATTGGTAAACTCAGTCTGCAACAGCACCTGCGCAACAAGACGACGCTGAATTTTACAGGTGGTAAGAAACAATTGTCTCCTGAATATCATTCCTCATTACGTTGCGATCTTTGCAACAAGTCGTTTAAATTCGTCGCTCAAATGAAGCGACATTTAACATCTGTCCATTGTTCTAAATCTGCTACTAGCCCGAGCTGTAAGTGTAAGCATTGCTCGGCCGTATTCAGCTCGTTAAACGATCTGAAAGCTCATTTAGTAAACCACCGGGCCGAATTTAGTCGCACGTATCCTTGTAAACATTGTAAAAAAGTATTCGGTCAATTGTCGGCGTTGACGGAACATCTGAAATCTCACGCCTATAAACCACACGTTAATAATGAAAATCCGATTCAAACTCATAGCTCTATAACCGATTTCCATTGCAATATTTGTCCGATCGCATTTACTAAACTCGATCTCTATCGGGCACACGCTGATACTGAACATTCTAGATCCCATCCCGTTCAGTGTTCAACTTGTCACGATCGGTTCCATGCCGATTGCGAGCTTAAAATCCATTCCGCGCAACACTGCGTTCAACTGTCGCCCGAAGAAATGATTTTACCCCGCGAATACGCCGCCCCCGTGAAATGTAACGTTTGCGAAGAAACGTTCAAAACGAAAGGCTTCGATAGTCTGTTTAGGTTACACATGGATCAGGCCCATCGCGAAACGCATCCGCATTATTGCGCGACGTGTTTCGCGCGCTTTGAAACTAAAGTCGAGTATAAATTGCATAAAAAGGTCCACCGCAGTACGCGTGCGGTCGTCGACAAACAACTCTGGTATATACCGGGTTCGTCTTGTAACTTGTGTTTGAAATGGAATTTTTCCTATCGAGGCTCGAAAGGTCATTATAACGAGCACATGGAGAAATACCACGACGATTGTCGTTTCAAATGCGAAGTTTGCGAGGACCGTTTCGATAAACAGTCGGATCTCGACGAGCACATGGTCGATCATAATGATGATGATGATGATGATGATATTTCGAGCGATGATGAATTCGATTATCCTCGCCGACGGTTTCACTGCAACGTCTGCAATACGTACTTCCTATTCGGACGAATGAGTTATAAATTCCATTCGGATCGGTTTCATTCGGGAACTCATCCGTTTCGCTGCGACGTCTGCTACGACCGGTTCGAAAACGAGTTACTTTTGAAGATCCATTCGCAGACGCACGGCGTCGTGCTCGCCGAGAAAGAGAAGTCGGTTCCGCGCGTTTACGCGGTACCCGAATTCAAATGCACGATCTGCGATCATAAATTCGGCGAGAAAGGCTTCGACAGCGAGTACCGATTTCATATGGATCAACTGCACGTTTATTCGCATCCGTTTCGATGCGAAATGTGCGCGGAAAGATTCAAAACCAGTTCGGAGCTTTGGTGGCACGAAAAATACCACGTCGGCAAAGAACCGGTCTACGACCCGCTGCTGACGCACGTGCTCGAATATGAATGTAACGTCTGCCGAAAACCGGGTTTCATCTACCGCGGACCCGGTTCGCAGTATCGCAAACACCAAGACGAAACGCACGAGAAAACTCATCCTCATCAATGCGACATTTGTTTTGATTCGTTCGAATCGGAACGCGATTTAAAATGCCACGAATTCGACACGTTGCATTTGCGCCCGTTCAGATGCAGCCTGTGTCCGACGTGGGGATTCGTCAGCTGGGGTCCGGACAGCCCGTACAAGAAACACCAAGACGAATTCCACGCGAGTTACGCGCACCAGTGCGAACGATGTCACGACCGCTTCGAGTATCAGTACGAACTGTACGAGCACATCCGCGACGGGCATCCGGATCTTCGAAAGCGTATAGTCAAGTCGTATTGGGCGGCGCTCGAAGAGGAGAAACGAAAACAGCCGGCAAACGCGACGAGAACGGACGCCTCGTTAGCGAAAGCGGAAAATCGATCGGCTTCAAACAACGGAAATAATTCTGATCCGGTCGCCGATTTGCAAAACAAAGAAAATTTCAAACCGACTCGTAATGAAAGTGGTTCCGCGTTCGATGAAGTCGACGGTGAAATTTTGTCGACCGGAAATGTCATCAAAACAAATTCGCTCGTCGAGTCGTCCGGTGATCGAAGAAAAAAACGAAAAGGAATACCTCGACGCATGGACGACTGCTCGCTGAAAACTCCGACGACGGCGAATGAAATCGAAACGGATAATTTACAAACGAAAACGAAGAAGCTGCTCGGTGGAAAAGAGGTCACCGATGAATACGCGGATGGCATCGCGGAAACTGGACAGGGCTTGTTAGATTTTATCGGTAACCTAGTTATCGATATCAACGCGGAAAAAGCCATGAGCACCGACGACAGCGTAAGCAGCATCGAAGGCTTGACCCAAAAACTGAATCAGAATAACTCGACCAACGGCGACCCGAACAACGCTATATATACGTGCAATCAATGCGGACGCGTGTTCACGAGGAAGGCTTCGTATTCGAGGCATTTGAAGTTCCACTCCGGGGTGAGGCCGTATAGCTGTCACTTCTGCGAGCGGCGGTTCATCCAGTCGTCCGATCTGAAGCGCCACATCCACACGCACACCGGCGAGAAAACTCATCTCTGCGTTCGTTGCGGCGACAAATTCCTGCATCTCACGCAGCTTCATCGCCATCGCAAGAAGTGCACCGGCGAGTTGAACCTGCCTCTCGAGCCGAAAGCGCCGCGTTCGCTGCCGATGAGGAACGTGTTTCCGGAAAGCTCGGCGTCGATGGGTCTCGCTTATATACAGAGTATGATGCTTAAACAGAAAAACCTGTTGCCCGCTCCCAATCTGACCAGTCTACCGGTTATCGGCGTCGCCACGCCGATGCGTCCGATGAAGCTGGAAATGAATAATCTGCCCGTGTTCCCGGGCGCGGAGATGATGATGTCACCCGTTTCGCCGATGTCGGAAAATGGTGAAGCGTCGAAATCGAAGCATACGCCGGGAGAATATACCGACGACAGCGACGTATCTAATATGTCGGCAGAAATTAAAAAAGAAAATACCACTCGAGAAAACGAGAGTATTTCGTCGGCGATTGACGTCGATCAAGTCGACGGACTGATGATGATGGAATCTCCGAATTCGATGAATTCGACCAAAACTGAAAATCTATCTCCGCAATTGAACTACGCCTCCCCACCGACGACGACGATGGCGGCGACGAAAGCGATGTCGAAAAATACGTGTAAAATCTGCGGGCGCGTTTTCAATTGTCAGAACAACCTGGCGCGACACATCCGCGCGCACACCGGTGAAAAACCGCACGGCTGTAAGTACTGCGGCAAACGATTCATACAGTCGTCCGACCTGAAGCGCCACGTCGGTATTCACACCGGTCAGATGCCGTTCAAGTGCGAAATCTGTCAACAACAATTCGTGCACAAACATCGTTACTTGCAGCACATGGAACGTCACGGAATCGACGCCGATAACGTGGCCGCTTTTTCCGCGTCGCCGAAACTTCAAGAAAACGGAGATGATTCGTTCGGGACGGCGTCAGGCGCGAAGGATTTGATCCGCATGTCGATTTTGAAGAAGATCGTCCATCGGCCGGACGGTACGGAGATAAGCGAAGCGACGGCGAAAATGGCCGCGTCGAGTTTAGATATCAGCAGCAGCGACGAAAACGTCTGCGCTACGAAGGAGAACGACGTTCGCAGAGGTAAATCTTTCGACGGAAATGATGTCGTTAAAGACGAGGTCTCGAAACCGGATACCGAACCAGAACAGGGCGACGGTAAAAAGCAAACGTTCGAATGTCAGTATTGCGGGAAGAATTTCAAGTTTCACGCTCTGTTGGCTCGGCATATTCCTAAACACACCGGCGAACGCGCGTTCAAGTGTTCGATATGTAATAAAGGATTCATTCAAACGTCCGATTTGAAGCGTCACATGCTACGACACAACGGTTACACGCCGCACATGTGTAAGTTGTGCTTCAAGGAGTTCGTGTTCGAAGATCGCATGTTCGATCACTATAGAACGGCTCATAAAATGGCCAAAAACTGGATCGAAGAACAAATGCTGAAACAGAAAAATCACATGTACAACAATGAGAATATACCGGAAGCAGCGTCGGTCGGTAAGAAGACGATGAAACTCGATGTAGCCGCCATGCCAGCGAACAAGAATCCTTTTCCTCTTAGCGATAAAATGAATATCAACTACAACGGACCTGTTTTACCCCTGACGTCGCGACCCGACGATTGGAAGTTTCTGTCCGCGCAGAATCCAATGGTTTTCAATCCGAATTTGGTTTCCTATCCGACGATCGCGGCCCAGTTACGCGTTTCGCAGATGAACAACAACGGCCTAAATCAAGATTGTCCGCTCGACCTTTCGGTGAACTCGCTGAAAATGCCGAAGATGAAGGAAATCAAAAATATTCAACCACTGCAGCCGTCGATGAAAGAAAACAATGCCCTTCATATTGGAAAAGTTAAAAAAGGCATTGAAAGTCTCGGTAAAAAATTCAAATGTGATATTTGCGGACGGGAATTTCCATTGCTGACGAGTTTGAGACGCCACATGATGTCTCATTCCGGCGAAAGGCAAGTTTTCTGTCACCTGTGTGGTCAGGGATTCTTGCAAGTTGCCGATTTGAGTAAACACATGACGACGCATCTGACGCAGCCGTTGAATATCCGTTGCAAGGAATGCAACGCCGAATTCCTGACCGAGCAACGACTTCTCCAACACATTCAGATAGTGCATCGGCCGTACCAGACTCAGCTGCAGGATTTAGCCCGCGACGACAACGCGATCAAGAAGAGTTTCTTTACCGACGATGCCGGCGGCAGAGACATGGTCGACGGTGCGCCGGCGATGCAGATGAATAACGGCAACAAAGCGATGTTCAACTTCCAGAAAACGAGCACGCCGTTCAAACTAGAGATGAAGAGTAATCTGATGAGTCCGACGTCTTCCGACGAGTCACCCGTGAACGAGGACGAATCGCTGATGAAAGACGGCGGCAAACCGAAGAAAGCTCCGTATAAAAGACCGCGCGGTATTTACCCGTGCGATTATTGCGGTCGGGTTTTCCCGTATAAAGCCGCGCTCGTTCGTCACGTTCGAGTTCACACCGGCGAACGACCGTTTAAATGCCACGAGTGCGGCCACGGTTTCATACAATCGTCCGACTTGAAGCGCCACCTGTCGAAACACGCCGATAAAAATCTGAAGTGCATGTTCTGCCCGTTGCTGTGCACGACTCGCGAAGATTTAGAAACGCACGCTAAACTCGAGCACGGGTTTACGTTGAGTCCGGTGGATTTGAACGCGGAGAAAATGAGTCCGGGAAATATCAGCGCGGAGATCGAACGCAAGTTCAAAATGAACGGCGCCGAGCAATCGACCGTCGGAACCGCTGAAGTGAAATGTGGGCGAAAAAGTCGCAAAGGTATCCCGAAAAGACACGTAGCCGAGGAGATCGAAGATGTTACAACTTGTGCAGAATTAGACGAAGATATCGACAATAACGAAGACGATAGTTTCGCGATTGATTTTTCCGAAAAAGAATCGCATGCCGGTTACGACGAACCGGACGGTCTCGTGATGGTCGAACCACCGAAGTTGGTCAGACAGTCGCCGCTGTGTTTCGATGCTTTGCCTCCGTTGGAAAAAATGGACATCGACGAAAATCACAATTCGCCTCATAAAGTTCCGCTTCAGATGCCCGTACTTCAGCGAATGGTTCTGCCGCAACTTTCGCTGCAAGAATGCGATGCGACGACGAAAAATGAAAAAAATAACATGTCTCTACTGAGTAAGCTGCCGTTCGCGACGAGCGATCTGGAGAATAAGTCGCCCGGTCGGCCGGCGGCGGCTTCGACGACCGCGGGACAAGACGTTCCTAAACCGAACTCGGAAGGCTTATACCAGTGTACGTATTGCGATAAGACGTTCAGGTGGCCATGTTTGCTGACGCGCCACGTGCGAAAACACACCGGCGAGAAACCGTTCCCGTGCACGATCTGCAGCAAAACGTTCCTGCAGTCGTCCGACCTGAAGCGTCACATGTACACGCACAGCGGCAACAAACCGTTCAAGTGCAACGTCTGCAACATGGAGTTCGTGCAGCGCGCGAAACTGTTGTCGCATCTGAAAAAACACGGCCAGACGGACGAGAACTCGCAGATGATCGCGAATCTAATGAACACGACACTGAACGGTCGGCTGCAGTGCAAGTTCTGCAAGAAGAAATTCCGCAACGAGATGACGCTCTCCGAACACATGGCCGATCATAAGCTCTACAAGTGTCAGCACTGCAACATGACGTATTTGAGTCTGCATGATTTGCAACAGCACGAGAATTCGAGTCACGCGAATAGCAAGGCGTTACTCGTCGAAACGCCGCCGATACTGGACGTGTTGCGATCGCGGTACCCGCAGTCGACGACGAATACGGCCGTGTTTCCGGGACCGATGGTGCCGTCTGTAGATGAAAACAGCGATGTTTCGTATTTGTGCAGTAACTGCGATAGATTCTTCGACGATAAAGTCGCGTATGACATTCACGTGATGAAATGCGAAGCCTGAGAGATTCTCGATTAGTTACGAAGTTGACCGCCCTTTAGTACTCGCGGTGGCTAATTTATTCAATTTTCTCATCTAGGTTTCTCAAAGTATTAAAAAGATGATCTAGGTTGCGAAAATGACAATTCCCATTTAATAGTTAAAATTCATACTCGACGTACTACTACTGACTAACACTCAACGCCTGTGCCCTCGAAACTATGCATATGGTTCATGAGATTCCTTATCAGTTGAGGTTCTTTTCTAGATTTGATTTCATAAGATTCCGAGAAAATCAAATACCCGTAAAGGATATAACCGGGGCTTTTACGAGTTGTGGAAAGTCTTGGAAAGTTTTGGAAAATGGGAATTTTTTCCAGGCCCTTTCAGATAAGCTAATGAGTGAAATAATAATGAAAATATAGTTTTTTGCTTTATGGCCATGGAAAATCAGAGAATGGTCTCAAAATCAAATTTTCCATCAATATTGTCCTATATTGTATAACATAGGGGTTTGGAAAATTTATAATTCCGTAATAGAAAAGTCATGTCAGTGTGTGTCTCGGTTACATCAAAATTATTTGAGATTTGAGTCATTTTTTTCTTTGTTTTGAAATTCGATCCGAAATCCGGGATAATCAGCTTTTAAAACACGGAACATTTGATTAACACCTGGAAATTTATATCGGTAGTATATATTTGTTCTTGTGGGAACGGCAGCGGTTAGAAGTGCGCAACACGTGGTCGGCGATGAATTCGGTTTTCCATACTGCGCACAAAAGACCTGATAGAATCACGCTAGCAATGCGTGGTTGTGGTACAGGTATATTGCAGTGTGGCCCGGTGGTGACAATATGAGTAATGCGGCGTCCTAAAATATTCCGCTTGTGTCTCAAATCTGAAAGACACCCGCAGATAATAAAAGCCCTTTCCTGCGTGGCAATTGTTCGATATAGGTCAGCTTTTCATGCGCGTAGCTGCATCTTTGAATAGCTGCCATTTTGGGGGATGACTTACTGATGCAGCGCGCCATTGTTAGCAACAGGCAACTAAAGTAATATAAAGTGCACGCACATATACGCGCACACAAGTTTCCACAACATAAAAGAGTTCGAGAACAATTCGATATCATTCAAACTGGGTTATTTGGAATTAGATTTTTGCCCTATCACAGTGCCTTAGGTGTGTAAACATCCTTCACAAGTTTCAATAACAACCCACTCAGATCCACTGATAGCTGACATCACCCAATATTTGATGATCAAACGTTGATAATAGATTCGCTAGTTGCTCGGTTGAGTTTTTGAGTAGGAAGATGTCGACTATAGTCTATAATGAGGGCTTGCTAATTTTAGCATAACTTCTCAGTGTAAAGTTCACTGCATCGTCTCCCAAACAAAAGACGCCGAAATACTAATGATTCTATAGACATCTGTACAATAGAGGGCCCTGTCGTTATATCCCATTGAAAACGCCCAGAACAATGACGCATCCAACTCATTTACCAGGAAGTTATTTCATCATCTTTTATCTTCCTATTCTATGGAACTCTGCAATTTTCTCCCTGTTTGAACCTAGCAGCTAGGTTATTTCGATTCCGGCTTTGTTGAACAAAGACATCGATCTATTCCAAGTACACGAATTTTCAAACTTTCTCCGACCTATAGTTATTTCCATGAGATCATTCTCAACTTCGAATCTAGTAGTTCTTCTTCAGCTTTCAGAATCTCGGAAATTTTCCTTTTTAAACTTGACTGAAAAAATACGTAGCATTTACCGATTATGATAACCAATGGACAGATGTTAAGGTGCTTAATTTGAGCATATACTCAAGGTTATCCAAATTCTCAAGTGAGATTAAAGGGAATTATTTAGATTGTTTGAGATAAGGCTGGATTTATGGCTTAGATTCAGATTTAAGAACTGATAACGTTAATCCATTTCCATGGTTAATCCTACTCACGGGATCATGGTTGAACAACTATTTATATGAACTGCCAAACTGTATTTACAATTTTGAGACTTTTTTTCGAACAATGTATTTTATATTCGAAACATTCCATGCCGAACTTTTTTACTTATTGTTATAATGGTGATTTACATTACTGATTTGTTGATGATTTATTATAATTAATTAATGCCAATTAGTTAATGAATCCCGCAAGAGTGTACCAGTACACCCTGTGCTAGAATTCTAATTAATTACCTGGCCTTGATTACCTCTTACCGAGGTAAAATAAAGGTCAAGGTTTATTATCGTATGGATAAAATCTTGTAACATACTTTAAAAAACATTCCAATGAAGCGATTTTTTTTTTTCGTGTAAATTTTAGTCAAATTTTTCCAAGCGTTACGGACTGAATAGTTTCGTATTGCATTTATTTGTAAATAAATTCGAACACGATTTAGTGTTGAAAAGCATTTGTGTAAGTATAAATCTGTATAAATTCGTATTCGTACTTTTACTTTACATCAAAACCCGTGCATTTAGAAAAGCATTCATTTGTGATTTTTGTGTATGACTAGCAGTTAATGGCTTCAAACATATCAGCATTTCTTCGATGATAGATCGACTCGTTATTCTTTTTTTTATACACATTATATACTTATATTCTCATTACATTCCAAACTGCGAAAACGGTCATTTATTGAGTATCGAACGATGACATTTTTCGTTTTTATGTCTCGTAAATCGAGCTTAAGAAATATATAATCAAATGTATAAGTTGATTTTTCACGTAGGGAGCATTTTTCCATGTTTTCGCATTTGTTAATTTGTTGTTCATTTAGATGAAAAATGACGATTTCAAAAAAAAGAAAATCGCCTTACGTACCAGAGTATTGCATTTAAAAAAAAAACGCATTTATTTTGCATCAGAAAAATTGACGATACTCAAAATAAACGCCGTTTGGACTGTTAATCTTTGTATTGTATCCATTTCTTTGATATATATTGTTTAGTAGTATAAGTTACCTACCAGAAAGACTGCATTTCATAACATAGAATTTTCTCCGTTTCTGCTGATGGAAACTTGTTGAATTTTCTATGTTTGTACATAGGAACCATTATACCCACCTATAGTTGATCTAGATTTCAATGTAATCACGTATAAATATATCTATTTTTTATATCTTTAAACCTTTATGATAGAATATGATTGAACGAAGAATGTTGATGAATATAAAATTAATGAACAGATTAGTGTGTATCAAATTTTGATCTCTATTCTTGAACAATTTGAATAAGGGGCTGTCCATAAAAGACGTACAAACAAAATTGCAAAATTAGCAAAGTTCAAAACCACTCCTCCCCCTCGACCTTGGACGTCTTTTTGGACAGCCCCTAACATATCCTTCAAATTGGTTGTTCAAGAAAAAAATGTATATAACAATTTGTCTTCCGCTCGAAAAGTATATTTTACATTGTATGAAAAATGTATTTGTTCACGTTCATGAATGCTTGAAAGTTATATTAGATAATGTGTACACGATATTGTTATAGGAACTGTGATGTTAACAATTCAATCAAAGCGAATATTTTGTGAAACGGCGAAAAAAAAATTGTGTAAAGAATTGTGTAAAAATTCTTATGCATATCATGTGTTATTTTTTACGATATGATATTGTAAATTTTGTAGAAAGAAAATGGTCGGTATTTCGTTGTAGTTGTTTTTGCTTCGCGCTTTAAACCAACGTGATCATTTCATGATTGACATCAGTAGAAAAAGCAATGGAAATTTTTTAATGAAAATTTATATATATATATTAAATGGTTTCGGGAATATTATACATTTATTCTGAAATTGAAAATAAAACAAAATATTTTGTTAAAACGTAATTTTATGAAGACTTATTTAAATGATTTTTACCGGCGGATTTTTCTCTGTATCGTTGGAATCATTCATTTTCATTGACAATTGAGGATATGGACGAGGACCAGTTCCACAGTAGTAAGTTTCAGATCCAACTTAATAAACAAGAGTTAGTAACATTTCGTTGTGATTTTCAATCGTTTAGTTGAAATCAAATCAGTCATTCTTTAAAAATGGTTTTCAGTGGAAAACAAAATTCGGATTTTATAATAAATTCTAACATTTTGATATTTTAACTTTTCGGCTTTCTCATTGTGGGGACTTTGATTTGTTATTCATTCGCGACACGTTGGGAAGTTCCACCTTATCTGTCAAATCTAACTTCCAACTGTGGAATGGAACTGGCTCCAGACATTTTACCCGTACAGATAGTGTCATAGAGTCTTCCCGATGAACATAGGGCTCATAGAACGAGGATCCACTCCTAGAATGAAGAGAGGCTTCCAGATTTTGATGAAAGCCTGGTTTTCTGCAGATGAACAATTGAGGACCAAGCCTTTTCTATTGTTAACTCAATGGAAGTATTCAGGCGGTTTGCTGTCTACGATGAAGTAGGACACAAACTGTTGATTCAGCATTACCCATTGTTTCCTGAATCTCAGTTTCCCATTGGGAGTTTCAAATGAAATTCTTATATGACAGGGTTTCATCAAGTGGTTGCTGATATATGACCGCATCTGTATTTGCTGTTCAAACAAATATATAAAAAGCAATTTAAGCATACCAGCGAGCTGCACCTATCTACATTTTTCTGAAATTATAATGTATGTTTGTTTGATTTGAAGAAAGTGAGTTTAACCATGGACTTTAAAACGATTCCTTATAAAGTCCATATGGTTTAACTACCATTGTCATATACTTAAAGGTCCTATGTGATTTTTGCTGTAAAGAATAATCATGTTCAAAAGAAAGAAATACTTTTAATACAATTGTTTACAGTGGTATAACTTGTTTTTCACAAAACGCCAGGTTTTATTACTCGGTTCTCAAATTTGAATGAATCAACCGAAATGACATAAACCTGTAAGGCAAAGTGACAATATAGTTTTAGTTAGTTGTAGCACCATATGGTCCAGGTGCCTTTGTTTGCTGGCAGGAGAAATGAGTCACTGTCCCAAATTCGAAACTCCATCACAATAGATGGAACTTCTTTCAACATACACAGTAGTAGTAATCACATCTCTATTTAACATAACAATAGCTACAGGTGATAAAAGTACAGCAGCGTCTGAGCTGAACGGGTCATGGTGAATAGTGTCACTTATTGACACTAGATGACACCACGATCTAACCAGTCGGGACATCGGCGACAAACCCAAATAATGGTCCGAAAATCAGGCCTGTACCCTATCATTCTATTTGAACCTTTTGAATACACTTAACCTTACCAGAAGTGCGTTACAAAGGAATGTCGTTATAACGCGTTCAAAAAATCTGTTTGTTATAACCGAGTCCATGTTATAAATATAGTTCATAATATCCAGTATGAGATTAATTGAATTGTCTTCTTGGGTCGAAATTCTATATTTAGTCGTATTTGACAAATCGATGTATCTGAGTCATTACAATGAGGTTCCACTGTACCATTATCAAAGGTACCGGTAGATATCTAGGGCCAATTACAATAAGGGTATATGAATTACGGGTACTCCTTTTACCAGCAGTAGTAGGGAGAAACAATCAAAGACTGTTTGAAAAAAGAACACACTACATATGCTTCGAATATTATCTGAAAAAACTTTATTTCATAAAGCAGAATGTAAGTGAATAAATACAAAGTACATATCTATTACATATTCTAAGTGCAGTCAACCTTGGATAAATCGTCACTCTAGGGACTGTGATAAAAGTAACGACTAACACTCGGCAAATTGAAGGAAATACAGCTTGGGACTCAAAAATAGCGATGTTTGACTTATCTGATGAAGACTTAACCAAGTTTGACTGTATAGGATCATTGATAATTGATTAACAGGTAAGGTTAGTGTTTTCATGATATTTTCAAGATAATCTCTTTAGAATGATAAAACATGAATAACAATTTCGTTATAATAGCACATAATCACGAGAGCACTAGACTAAAAAAATTGATATATTGTTTCTCAAATCTGCCGAGCTTAAATTTGACCCTGCGAGCCGCCTACCGTGTACATTACATTTTTAAATCATGATCAAGCTGGTGGTGAGGAGAAACGAAGTATCACTTTATTTTAGCATTAGATATAAATTTCATTTAAATGATTCAATGAATAAATTATTGGAGACATCATTCCCTTCTATCTAGTAATTTAGCAGCTCCTGAATCCAGAAACCAATGAACATCTCCGTCAGTCGGTCTGACACGACCCGCAGGAAGTGGAAACAGATCGTTTCCTTCTAGAACTCTCTAGAAAAAGAGAAAAAAGACGAGACATTCTTTTATCGAACAGCATCGAGATCAGCAACATCAGACTAGTACAAACCATCTCAGATTAGTATATTTTACCTTTAAATTTTGCGCTTTACTTTCTCCGCAAGCTACAAATATCACACAACGAGCATTATTCAGTAAAGGATAAGTCATCGTTACCCGACCTGGAGGAGGTTTCGGAGAATCACTAATCGCAGCAATCGGTTTGGTCTTTTCCTGAAATCATTACAATAACAAATAGCGATGAAGTACCGGTACATTATATTACAACTGGGTTTGAATCTGATCGAAATAATCACCTCCAACAATGGATGCCCGGGGAAAAGTGAGCAGGTATGCCCGTCAGGACCCATACCAAGAACGAGCACATCAAATTGGGGTAAACCTTCTCCTGGGAATGTTTGTCGTAACTTTTTCTCATAATCTACAGCGGCTTCTTCAACTAAAATATTCGAAAACGTAGCGTAAAAAATCAGGAGTCTACAGTCGTGAGTTAAGAGTTAACTGTGGGTTAAATTTAGTTCTTTTTCAAAATGAGTTAACTCTGAGTCAAAAGTGAACTTGCAACCGTGGAACCAAGTCCAGGGAACAGTCTTAAAGACTGGAGTTAATTAATGAATTAATTTTAACCCGGGGGCTAATTCATTTTCAAGTCCGTTACCAGTCTTTAGATACCAGTCTATAAAACCAGCCTCAGGTACTATATATGTTCTTATCTCGGCAGATTTGAAAACGACAAGGTGTCATAGACTACCTGACACTGATGGATCAATTTTAAAAACGTGCTCGTCGGAAAGAGGAGCTTTAGACATCAAGTTTTCCTTGTAGTATTTGTAGGTACATTCCGAATCAGTGAAAGGAACATGGCGCTCATCACAAAAGTAAACTCTCCACTCATCATAGTTAAGTTGCGTTCCAAGTTCTGGAAGACCTTGACTCAGATATTTAGCGACACTGCCACCTAAAATGGTACAGATTTCATTGAGAACATCAAATCATGGGTATCGGTATGTTCTTATTGTTGTATATGACTGTGGTCCAAACAGAGTATATCCGACACATACCTATGAATAGGATTTAGGATAAGGGTTAGGATTTGGTTAGGTACTATATGAAGTTACAACATTTAGCACGATTACAATAGGCCTTGGGTGGTCTAGTGGGAGACGCTGCGCTAACAATATGTGCTGGTCTATTTTACCATTCCTCAGAACACGCGAGCCCTAGGGCCAATGAGCGATGTGAATTAGACAATCACAGGCCAAAACAGGCTAATATCTACATGACATGCGAAATAAAACCGGATCTGGCAAAAAAATCATATCCAATTCTCCCCTCTCAGAGATTGATCTTTTGAATGAAATAAAGCTATTCATTTACCTGAGACCCCGATGGAGAATTTACGTTTTTCGCTTACTGCATCATTTTGTTTACTTAAAATAAGCTCTGTGAGCGATTTAATCAATTTAGATTCGTCGTCGATAATATGAAGTATGGGCGCCGCCATTTTGCGATCATGTGATCCCTGCCTAACCTTGAGCGGCTCCACAATTCTCGACTGTATCGCGCGCAAGATGTCGTCCGTAAACCAGCGCAATCGGACAAAACGGGAGCAAAAACCTCGCATACCAGCTGGTAAAGCCCCGAATGAAGTGAGTTCACAGTTTGCAGTCATTTTTTTAAAATGGAAAATCTAAAAGCTTTAGTGTCAAGTCCAAGACCCGCATTTTCAGACAGGACAGAGAGAAAGAGGGTGCCAACCTATTTTGTTGGTCGTACTAAGTATCGCCGTACACACCAACAAGCATTAAAAGAGAGTTTAGTTTGTTTTTGCAATATCATCGTTCGGATCTTTGGTCATCCACATATGCTCCTTCAGCAGGGATTCGAACCTGCTGATGGCATCGCTAGACTCACTCATCATCAGCAGCCTCATTACAAAACCCTTTGGCAACGGCCTCAGCCCAAGGGTGTTGGAAGCAATTTCAGATTACTGCAGCCAATTGCCGATTTTTGACAGGTTCTAATTATTGACGCGGCAAATTTACTTCAATTTCGTACACCAACATGGTACAGTCAGAAAAAGAAACATTCAGAAAATTATGGACATGCCTTTCATCGACATCATTGCAATTGATACACTTCCAGTGCCCATTTGTGGCTTAAAATGGGGTCCCAAAATTAACTTTTTTTTCATATTACATGTAATTTGTAATAAAGTCCCTGGCTTCATTTAGCCTTATTCAGCATAGGCCTAAACTCAATTCATTATACAGGCATACATCAAATAGCCAAATGTTACTAGGTTTTATCTGGTTATTACAGCTTATTACACTTTAATTACAGCGAATTACATTGAATTACAGATTTATGCCAAATATTACATATTTTTATATGGTTATTACAGCTTATTACACTTTAATTACAGCGAATTACATTGAATTACAAATTTATGCCAAATATTACTAGGTAGTTTACATCAAGATCTTTATGTATTTTTGATATCATGTATATAGGGCTATATCATGAATTGAGTTTAGGCCTATGCATTGCGTATATCTGAGGCTAAATGAAGCCAGGGACTTTATTACAAATTACATGTAATATGGAAAAAAAGTTAATTTTGGGACCCCATTTTGAGCCTTATATACCAGTGCCTGACTAGCCAGTGTGCCATCTCGCTTGCCAGATTGACATAAAATATAATCAATCTCTTTTAGGGCTGTGAAATGGATACTGAAAATGGTGGTGGTGGTGGTGGATGTGTAGATGATGATTATGATAGAGAATTGTACTGGTGTATACAGGAGTTAGAGCTCAGTCAGAAAAACATGAAACAAGGTCTAAAACACGGTACGTTAACGTCGAGTGATCAGTTTATGATATCAGCGTTTCGGGAGTTAAAAATATCTCGTATAATTTCCAACTAAGCTGAAGAAACGATGAAGTTGTTGAAAGTACTTCGCAATCCGAAATCGTCACTGGTTAAAAAGCGACAGATCATGAGATCGGCTTTCGGAGATTATCGTAAAAAGATGAAAGACCAAGAGAAACAATTTCAAAAGGGTAGGTGAAAAAATTGTTGAAACTTTTATTTGATTGCTTTTCCCTGACTATTCCCTGACATGAACATAGATTTCCCTGACTTGATCTGCGAAGAATGCAATCAATCATTACAGTCAAATATGTAAGTCACCAATGGAAAGTGTATGATTTTACATTATCAACAAATTTCCCCTGACTTTTCCCTGATTTTTTAGCTTTTTAATGATTATTCCCTGATTTTTTTTAACAAAATTCCTTGGCTATTCCTTTACTTTTTTAAAAGAAAAGAAAATTCCCTGACTTCTCCGTGTGATTACCTCCCAGAATATGAACTAACCTGTGGCCGTCCTCTTTATATTCTGATCTGATCTCATTCGTTGTTCGTTCTTCTATTATTTAGACTTCAAAAAGATGACATTGGAAAAAGCGGGTGAAAAGAAAACGAAAGGATCGACGTTTTACAAACGCAGCAATCGAACGACCCAACTAGGAACGGGCGCGACGAGATCTGTCGCCGAAATCGACGCGAATTTGAAATTCAACGGATCATCGGGCCAAAATTTCGCGTTTAATTTCGAAATCTCTCCATCGACTGTCGACGGTTCGACATCGGTGACCTCGGCAACAGCCGATCTGCAGCGGATGGAAATATCGGGAAAAAGACTCGAATCGAATTCAAATCAGGGCGACTCTGCGGAAAATTTTGGTTTGAAATGCGCAGCAATCGACTCTAAACCCGCGGTGTCTAGTGAAGCGTCCGGTCTTCCACGAGATTTTCAAAACTCTGATATCGTTAAAACTGTGACTAGTGACAATTCATTCCATTGGACTCCGTCTGCTAACCCGTTTGCATTTAATTTCTCTGTATGATTTACTAGATTAAATGATGGGATTGTTACGAAAAATAACGATTTGAATAACGCGTTTATTGCTGTTTTCTACTCTGGAGAGTATCATGGATTTATTCACTGTATTATATCACAATACTGATACCGATAGCTACAACATCTCACAAACGCGACGCTTGCTATCGAAGCGTGGACACAAAATTCTAGTAAAATATGCAAAAAATAACTAATCGTACAAATAAATAATGATATGTATCAAAGGACGGTTTCTGAAGTTCCATAGTTGTAGGTAAGCATTACAGATGAAATACGGCTAGCGTCGGTCGCTTATCGGCAACTGTGGAACTGGCCTAGTTTAAACACATTGATAGACTTCACACGACAACCACAAAGATCCATATTTAAAACATTGCTTTTCGCGTTAGAGTTACGCCATCGGTTAATGATACGATGTGTACGCCCATGTTGAAACTACCGACTGCCATCCTGAAATGATTAGAATACATCAAAATTATATAATTTCACTTTTTTGAATTCGCTTAATTTTTGGGCGATTTGAAAAACTTACGTGAGATCTGAAATATGAGCTATACTCGTTAATGGTCCCGCTCCACTTATAGACAAACAACATAAACATTCTGAAATGCAGTTACTTATTCTATCAATGTCTAGGAAGCTTAGGTTTTGTTTAAGTAAGCAGTCAGTGGCTTAATTTCATGATCAGATCATTAAGCCATATCGCTTAAAATAAGTTTAACACAAATGATTATGTCACAGACTTTTAACTCCACCATTGATGATGAGAACCGAAAGAGAATTTGCCAACTTGGGCTGTAATCAACTTGTGCCATATTCAGATGAATCAACTAGCTTCTAATTTAGCGATCTCTCACCTTTGGTATTCTGGTCCCAAACTCTCAACGAACTATCGTTTGACGACGTAGCCAAAAGATGGCGACCTCGGTGACTAGGTAAAAAGGTACAAGATGCCGCACTCTCCAGATGTCCTTTGTATTCGCAGATCGGTTTAGTAGTTCTTAAATCCCATAGCTGTTAAAAACAAGATTATCGTATATTATGTGCAGTCCAAACTATAACATAATGGCAACGAAACTAAGGGGCCCATAGTAAGATTTACTATAATTCAGTTTTGAATGTCTTAGTTAGAAACAATTTGATCGAAATGATAATGTAATTGATATTGGATATAACTAATAATTTTTTCTGTCGCCTAAGGTTCGATTTTAAAGATTCTTTACTATTACGATTTTTGGAGCTAAATTTAGTACTTCTGAATAGGACTTGCCCTTTCGAATTCCAATTGTTTTAGCCAATATTCTCTGAATTTGGATAGATTGCCACATATTTTGTATATGGCCCCTAGAAGTATACTTACATCATTCAGGGGGTAAAACACAGTCCACAATTATACCACCGAAGTGGAGTCGGAGGATATGAAGCCCACTATAGGAAAGGGTATGTACTATTCGGATATACTAAGTTAAGTTCCAAGAAATTGTAATATTTCCTTCTCAAGTACAATGTACCGTTAAAAATTGTACTATTTCCTTCAAGCACTGTACCCTTTCCTATGGTTCCACCTAGAAAACTAGTTAAAAAGCTAAGCAGAGAATATTGGCAAGAGCCATCGGGAAGGGTAGAGTACTTGAGGGAAATACCGGTACTTACCGTCGCTTCGCAACCGTTTCCTCCAAAACCATTACTAGTAGTAATACACAGCGTATTATCATCGTTCAAATCGCAGCATGTTTGTATGTACTGTTTGCGAGGGAATTCCTGCGCGACTCGCAACGTCCTCGGATCCCAGATTCTGACCACTTTATCCTCGCTCGTCTGCGCTATGATATCCGCATTTTTACCCCATTTCAAATGCGTTACCTATTAACGAATAGAAGTTGATTAACATCTTTGCTTGAGAGAATATTGGTTCGCCTAGCTCAGTCAGTTTTAGTAGTACATACCTGATATAGCACAGATCGACAGTTGTAAAACATTGATTTTTAATTTTACACTGTATTACAGGATAACCAATAAGTCTCCTTTAAGTGTGGGGTTGTCTCAGAGAAAAGCGACACTATTTTCTTCAATAAATCAAGTTTAACAAAATCATTCCATGCCTACCAACTGAAGTTATCGAAATTCATCAAAAATAATGGAATGCATGCATGGAAATAGGAAACAAATTGTCAAACATTTAAATCATGGAGTCGGTTTTCTCTATTGCACCCCGTTCAATGACAATTTTTGGTAATCCTTCAACACAGTAAAATGGATGTTAGATATGAGAAGTGAAAATTGATTTTGTTCAAACTTGAAGGATGAGGATTGTGAACACTTACTAGATTACGAGATATCGTGTTTTGTAATTTACACTGGCCAGTTTCAACGTCCCACAGTCGTAATGAGTTATCTCGTGAACCGGTACACAACGTTCCATTATCTGCGTACAAAATAAAACATAAACTACCCGTATTAATACGCGAATATCGCGGACGGGTTTCATAGTAATTAAAACTAAGGCTAAAGGAATTGATACCTCTTTTCTCATTTTTGCCGAGCTTAACAGTTGACCGGCTGCCTATATATCCTGTAAATTACCTTTAAAAAGATTTTTCAAAAAGTTTTCGAAAAATCATGACAGACCGGCAGTTATAGAAATGAAGTGATCACAAATTTCATTGTAGTTTACAAAATGACACGGAGAAACAAGGTATCATTCTTTTTTAGCCTAATGTAGACAGTGTTCGACTCAGATCTCACAAGACCAATAAATGTTCTCGGAGGTCTGCGAATTATGGGACAGTTCATCAGCATCATCGATATATCATGGATAGAAAGGGGCTGTCAGGGCTTCTATGAAAGCTCCCTCGAATTAAAATTGATTTTGATTCGTAAATTGATCAGTAAAGATTAAATCATTTAGTTTTGATTGGTTGGAGCAGGAATGGGACTTATCGCGATGAATTGGAATTATTCAAATAGCGGGCGATAATCCGAGCTGCCCGATTCCGAGATAAACGCAGCCAACTGTAAAATACAATACAAACCGTTATCGACGGCGAGACCGGTTACAACTAGTTCATGCCCGGCAAAGGTTCGTACGGATTCATGTTTACCCGGCTGCCAGAGTTTCACTAGTCGATCTCTGGAACAACTGAATACACCGTTCAAATGATCAGCATAAATAACCTTGAAAAATGGAGAAAGAAAATCATTTTCACGTCGAACAATATTCTTTTCACCTAATTAAACGAGCAACTGAGTGAATGAGTCAATTGTATTTTATTGCAGTGTTTGGATTTAGGTAAGGTATGGTAAGGGGATAAGGTTATTTAGTAAGAACAAGGGTTTTCTATCATTTAACCAACAAGATCCAGTTCCACAGACAGTTCTGTTAACTGTGGCAGTTCTGAGTTAAATTTGACTCGAGAATTTGAATAGAGTTTAAACATTGAAAATGTCCTGATTTTAACTCTGAGTTAACTTTAAAATCATAACTGTGGAAACGGGCGCCATGGGAACTATCATCAATAGGTACAAGGGTCTTTTTCAGTATTAGAAGAACTTCGACCAGGAAACTGTGACCTCTAGGTTTCAAACTACATGATTTGTGAGACCAGACCCAGTTGTGAGTAAAGATTTGACTCAGAGTTAACTTATTGAAAATGAACTGATTTCAACTCGGTTAACTATCACTCACAACCGTGGAACTGGATTCAGAGCGTCGAAGACAGCTTCAGTGTTTTCAATAAGAAATTAACAAGCCAGGTCCCTTTGAAAAACAGGAGGGTCCCATAATATGTCACAGTCCCGGAAATGAAAGCTGGTTTGAAAAAACAGGCGGGTCCTATACAAACGACAGACGGGTCTGGGACCTGGCTCTTATTGAAAACACTGAGCTTGGTCACTCCAGAACCATGGGTAAAGTAAGGTAAATCCAAGAAAACGCGTTCGAACATCGTTTTAGTACCTTCGTCACTTCTTTTTCATGCGCCAGCCATTTTTGTTCAACGGTTCCAGTTGTAAAATCGAAGATGACGACCGTCTGGTCTTTACTGCACGATAAACACCGACTACTATCTATACACGAGACACTCGTGACGGCATCCTGATGGACGCATGGATATTCTATGAAATCATTACGAGACTGTTGCGGTTTATGATTAGATTCGGCTCTACCGGAATCGACGTCTCGTTGAGGCGACCTGAAAAATTACACAAAATCGTAAGAACAAGACGAGAGCAAAACATTTATCTTAACTTTCTTTGAACCCGTATATAGATTATCCATACCTGGCACGTTTCTTTGAGAATAAACTAAAAATCTTCCCCATATCGCGAACATAATTCATTTAAGCTCAATTCAAATTCATTCAGCATCGCCAGCATTCTAAAATTAAATGATCGTAATGATCAATCAATCTTTCATTTCAAATTATGCATTATTTTTCTCACAATCACAATCTCACAAGTGTTTTGTACCAGTCAGTAAAATTGAATTGATTTGTAGACAACAATTTAACAATGCTCGATAACACTGATATTTAGTCTCTAGTCTCATGAAATGCAGTGACTGGCCACGCAGCACCACGTTGGCTATTTATTAGTAGAACTAAGTTTGTACTGTCTTATTAGACTGTCTGTCTTTTTATTTTTAAGTCTAAGCCCTGTTCCTGTTTTATGGTACCGGCCCCAGGGGCCACCAGGGGCTTAGATAAATGTTACGATAATGTTGTATAAATTGACAAAATACGTACCACACGAGGCCCATAAGCAGATAAGGGTGTCGAGATCAACAAAACGAAACAGAATTTGACAGTTCAATTCAATTCAAAATATTTGACACTTGCAAAAATGGCGAATGTCGGAATCGCCGGTGACGAGGAAACATCGCAGCCAGATTCGAACCCCATATTTGAAATCACTCCAAGTTAATAAAAATTGCAATGATATATTAGCAAAGTATATACTTCGTCTATTCTGCACTGATGGCATTATTTGAGTTGCTACATATATAAAAAATCAGATAAAACTATTCGCAGATTACGCCGGTTAGAGGGCGCCAGCTGACGGTAGCTCCACACGTGAAAATTGTGAAGGTTATTGCATGAGAATAAGATTATCGGCTTATAGAACCCTCGGATTTGTCGTGAAATGTCTTGGCTTTTCGGCGTAAATAAGGGACAAGATGTGCCCAATTTAGGACAGATACAATTGCCACCTCCCCCTGGTCCGCCTGGCGGTGGCGGAGACGATGGAAAAGGTGGTGGAGGAAAGGGTAACTCGAAAATGGACGCTTACAGATTTGACTCGGCAGCTCTGGAAAGAGCGGCTCAAGCTGCTAGAGATCTAGAAAAGTCCAGTAAGTCGTTCTCACCACTGGGAAAAATCATTTGTCAATTTAACCCTTGGTGCGATTCAAGAATAGGGGACTAGTGGTTAGGATTAGGGATAGGATTAGGGTTAGGGTTAGGTTTAGTTCCCTAATCGTCATTAATTACTATATACATTACTATCATTATATATCATCATTATCAATTACTAATATTATTACTTAATTGATTACTATCACTACATATATATTGCTATAGTCCCCTATTCTTGAATCTTACCTAACCCTTTCTTCAGTGCTGACTAATTAATTCCCAAAAAAGTGCCGGAGATAATTTGAAGTTTAATGAATGTTTAAAAAAAATTCCATCTCGGTCACAGAGTAGAGTGCGCTTTCAATTTAGTAGTGCATCTAGATATACACTATGGTGCGGTGTATCGTTAGCTACCTATGTAGCATTTCACTAAATTTGATACGTGCTGCCATCTTTTAATACAGATAACAACTAATTACTAATAATATCATACACCGCAATGCGGGGTACTAATCGTCTCACCAATTTATACATACACTGCACTGCAGTGTAGATGCACTGAATGGGTTGAATTAAGAACATTAGGCCACTTACTTTGTTGTTACTCATTTATGTCATTTAGAACATGCAAAAGAAGCTTTGGACTTGGCAAAAACTCAGGAAACAACCACTCAAATGGATTACCAGAAAAAAATCAAGGCAAATATGGATTTCAATGAATTTATGTCAATCAATAGCAAGAAATCATCATCATTTCAACTTTAAAGTGATTTGTACATTTTCAGGAATTCGAAGCTCAAGCTGAACAATTGAAATTGGAACAAACTCGAGTCGCTCAGGAAGAAAAACGTAAAACTCTAATTGAAGAAACTCGACAGCATCAATCACGAGCCGAATACCAGGATAAATTAGCTCGCCGACGTTACGATGATCAATTAGTTCAACAGGTAACAGCACAGAGAATTTGAAATTTTTTATAAGTTTTTCAACATAATTGAGACTGTGAACCCTGTTGTTAGTAAATTAGTTGATTAACACGCTAGTTTAACTTTCTAGGCTTGATTGAACACTTTCCGATGAATTCCTTTTTTTAGGCGCGAATGCAAGAAGAAAATCTACGAAAACAAGAAGAGTCCGTACAAAAACAAGAAGCCATGAGAAGATGTAAGTACCCTACAGGTTTCATAGCAGTCATTGAAAGTCATGGAATGACACTAGTCATGGAGACTATGAACCCTGACCCTACTTGAAAATATTTCAAATAAATGCGTCAGTCATCTTAGTTATACCCCTACTTACCTTAATCCAGATCAGTTTAATTTGTCTTATGATCTTATCCGGGCATTATAGTCCACCTATATATGAATTTAGGTAAAATGTTATATATATCTGGTTTCGCATAAATTGTATCAGTTTCATTGCCCCAATTGTCAGTTGTAGTTGGTCTATTGTGGTTGCATTCTAAGCCAAAATTGACCCAATTATATTTCGTAAATCGATGAGAATCTTGCATTTCATTCATTGACATCGTATGATTTCAGCTACTGTCGAACATGAAGCCGAATTAAAACATAAAAACGAGATGACCCGTTTAGAAGCGGAACTTCGCGGAAAGGCGAAAATAGAACGGGAGAACAAAGAAATTCGCTTGGAACAAATTCGTTTAAAGGCTCGCGAACGACGGGAAACGGTTTTGCAATCAATACAGTAAGTTAGACAACAGGACCCAGTTCCACGGTCATGAGTTAGAGTTAACTCTGAGTTAAAGTTAGTTCATTTAAATGAGTTAACCCAGAGTCAATTCTTAACTCAGAACTGTGGAACTGGACCCAGGACATTATTCAGTAATCACTGACAGTTGCCATTGGTTTCTACTTGTTTTCTCAGGCTCCCCACGACTCCTTGATTCCTTAAAACCTCCTTCCAAACTGAAAATGCTTTAAAATGTTCTTGCAAAAATGCTGATCTGGAGGAGCTTCTGGCTCGACTTCCACTAATATTTTTAGTACAATTTATGAGCTGAATTGGTCCTCGCCCTCAAGATATCAAAATACTCTAAAAAATAAGGATATTTTCTAGTTCATTTTCAATTAAACTACTATATTTATGTCAAATTGCCCTCATTTGTGGTGTTAAGTACTTCAAATATAAAAATACCAGGTAGTCTGGTCGGGTATCTCAATAACAATTCACATGAATTCATCGGTGATTTTTCAGAACTGCTGGATCAGTATTAGGAACCGGATTACAAGCGTTCATCTCCGACTGGGATAAAATCACAGCCGCGGTAAGCAAAATTTACGATTATACCTAAACCGCAGGGTTCTTTCGGGTTTAACGAAGGTTTTTGAAAAAGGGAATTTTTTTCCAGGCCCTTTCCAAGCCTGTATGAACCCTGAATCAGTTTCTTCAAATGCAAGTGAGCGAATTGCTGCATGGACCCATTCTTCAACAACGCTTCATCGCGTCATTCTACCAATTTTCGATCACCCAGACGATACATGGGTTCACGATTTCATCACATAAAACGGTTTTGATTGAAAGTGAAATGACAAATGGGCTAGAAACGCCAAATAATTAGGCATCGTTAGATGACCACTTTCATAAAGCGATCTTGCCGACTTGACAAAACACTTTTGAGGCTGTAGATTGTTACCTAAATGAATTGGCTAGATAATTCTTGTGTTTGATTTGTTCCGAGACCTTAATAAATCCATGAATTACTTTTTCAGGCTGCTGGATTGTCGTTGTTAGCCGTTGGTGTATATTCGGCTAAATTTGGTACCGGCGTAGCCGCGCGCTACATCGAAGCACGGTTAGGTAAACCATCTCTAGTCAGAGAAACATCGCGGTTGACGTTCTTCGAAGTATTGAAACATCCCATCAAGGTAAACAGACGCTTCTTCTCTTGGTAAAGTATGGGAATTACAAAAAGCTCATTGTAATACCCATACATGTAAAAATTCTAAATTCAACATGGTTGACAAAAATTCTTACAATACTTAGAAATGCGCGATGATGCAAGGTGACCACTGCCCTGGAAAATTCAGGGAATCAGAAAAATGTAGAAAAAGAAATCAGGGTAAACTCAGGGAATTTAACAATTTTTTACCATAAACCTGGAAAACTCAAAGAGTTGGATACTGCTATTGACCACGTGTTTCTTTATCAATACGTAATTCAATAAAAAATGAATGAATTTTTACATTTGATATCTAGAAATTTCTTGCACTCAGGGGATTTGTAAATGGGTAGAAAGTAGCCACCCTGTAATGTAAATTTTGTTATAATGCCCACCCTTACAACTTGTAAAAGACCCTATTCTGATAACCCTCTTTTCAGACTGGCAAAAGATTATGGAATCAACCCTCAGATGCATTGAAAGGAATAGTGTTGAAGGTAAGAAACGTTCGCAAAGCTCAAAATTACGGTTGAAATATTATCCTTCATGATATTTTGTTGATAATTGTTTCACCGTTTGTTATTCAACAGCCCGAGTTAGAAGCTCGCATGCGACAAGTGGCGATCGCGACGAGGCATACCAAGAAAAACAAAGGCTACTACAGAAACGTTTTGATGCACGGACCGCCGGGAACAGGAAAAACCATGTTTGCAAAGGTTTGTTCTGTTTGACTTTCTTCTCCTCTTCGGTTTCACCTCTTGTTGCTCTTTGATTTCACAAAATTTCGTGGAATCGATGAATTTACTCGATAAATGAATAAAGATAATCTTCCATAGTCGAAGCTCATTTTACGAGTTTCAGATTTCTCACTGTTGAAAATATATTAATCCTGATTCGGATAAAATAAAACCCATTTGATACACCGATTTACTCCTTCCCACAAAGATTCATATCAACGAGGTTCCACTATATTAAGCCGATCAAACCAGGGAATCTTACTAAGATTAGTTTTTAAAAGCCTTTCAAATTTCCTCATACTTAACTCATAATTGGAAATTCACATGTATTTACACTCCAGAAATTATCAAATAAGGCAGTCCTTATATCCACTGTCTATGCAGAGTATACATATCGTTTATGAAAGACAAGTTTAATTGACATTGAATAAGATTTAAATACTAAATTGATTGTAGAGTTTAGCGCAGCACTCTGGTATGGATTACGCGATCATGACGGGAGGTGATGTAGCACCGATGGGTCGCGATGGCGTCACCGCCATGCATAAAATGTTCGACTGGGCGAACAGCAGCAGACGCGGTTTATTACTGTTCGTCGACGAAGCGGACGCATTCCTACGGAAACGAAGCCAGGTGAGTTTCGTCACACGATTATTGTCCGCTATCGAAATTCCCGATATCCAAGGTGTCTGAATAAGCTAGACGCATCGTGCTTTGTGTTTTAGGAAAAGATAAGCGAAGACATGAGAGCGACATTAAACGCATTCTTATATAGAACGGGAGAACAGTCTAATAAGTAAGTATGATATATCTTAGTAAATGAGAGAAATACGACAATGATTCAGCCAAAGATGTAAACTATTTGATTTGAGCAACGTTTCACAGCTAAAGGCTCATTAGCCAGCATCAGTACGCCTGTTGATGGCTAATTGTCCAAGGTCAAAGGCATAAATGATATTCAGCACATTTTCTTATCAACTTCTTTTTCCAGATTTATGTTGGTGCTAGCCAGTAACCAGCCCGAACAGTTCGATTGGGCTATCAACGATCGTGTTGACGAAATCGTTGAATTCCTGGCACCAAACGAAGAGGAACGCAAGCGAATGGTTCTTCTATACTTTGAAAAATACGTATTAGAACCGGCTACTCTCGGAAAAGGGTAGGTACCATATTTAAGGTCCAAGGTTTTGAGTTTTGAATACACTGCCGATTAACACTGATACATTGATATTTGTAATTTCAGACGATTGAAGTTAGATAAGTTTGATTACTTAGCGAAATGTGCTGAAATTGCTTCGAAGATTGAAGGTCTATCGGGTCGAGAGATCTCTAAATTAGGTGTAGCCTGGCAGGTGAGTACCATTTGCATGTTCAGTGCTAGAGTGTTGGCTGATGATTTTCTGTTGTTTATACTGATGGTTTTCCAACATTAAAATAACACTTATTATACCAGTGAATTTGCCAAATGCATATTTTGAGAGGCGCAGTGGCCGAGTTGTTTAAGCCGCCGGTCACTGATCTCATCAAGCCAGGGTTCATGGGTTCTTCGAAGCCTGGTGGCGACAGTTTTCTGGTCGATGGTTCTTCTCTGGTCTCTCTCCAATTAGGTATAAGAAATATCGAACCTGCTAATAATGCCCTACGTGGTAAAGTTCAAAGTAGTGTAGTAGTTTGTATTAGACCAACTTCCATGACCATTGTTTTGAATAAGGAATTTAAGAAATTGATGACCAAGACTATAATTCTTGTTGCTCAGCACCTATGTGGTGCTCAGTGGGCTGTGGGAATTTTAAAAGAAAGTAGTGATGTAGTTTGTATTAGAACAACTTCCATGACCATTGTTTTGAATAAGGAATTTAAGAAATTGATGATCAAGACTATAATTCTTGTTCTAGACTTAAATCGAACTCATATTCCTAGCCCCTGAATCATGGAATGTATCATGTCACTGTTTAGCATTACATTAATTTAAGGGTTGATAATTAGTGTACAATCTCTCAAGAAATTTATCATTGATTTTCAGGCAACTGCATATGCGTCAGAGGATGGTATACTGACCGAGAAAATGATCGATGACCGAGTTCACGACGCCATCAAACAACACGAGAAAAAAGTATCGTGGCAAATAGAACAAATGGAAAAAATGGGCGGCGAAGACCAGACGTATATGACGCAGAAACAAATGGATGCGTTAAATCCTCAAATCAATATCGATAATAAATAATGAGTGTTTCGCTTAGGTGTAAATTTGTTTTTGGAAAGTTTTAACGAAATTTGAAAATAAGAAATAGCGCTAATTACGAACAGTGGTCGCCCCAATATCTGTAGATGTTGGCAGCAAGGAAACTCAGAAAACTGGAATGATAGTAGCGGGGAATGCTTCGTTCGTGCAGTAAAATGTATAAAATATGCAAATATTTAGCCCCGGTAGATGCCGTACAGAAAATTAGATTTCTGAATGCAATGCAGGCTCCACATTCCAATGTAAGCGCGTGGAAATGATTTGATATCCTCCTGTTTTAATTGATGATTGATAGAATTGTTGTTGAAAAGTTGTTACATGATATGTAATTATGTAGAAATCGTGTGTAAGTTCTAACACTGCCATGCAATAATAGATATTATTAGGTAATTTAAGAATATTTATCGTTTTGGTGTTTATTATTTCTTCTTTGGTTGATATGATTCTGATGCGGGGGAAGCTTCAGGGACCAGTCGATCAACATACGTAATGGTTGCACTTTCTGGTGTTGGGAAAAGCCTCGCCTCGTTTATTGCAGAAGTACTAGCCAATGATACTGGCTTCAAATCATTGTATTCTCTTTAACATAAGGTATTCATTCTAGACAACTGTGTGCACGCCTCCGCAGATACGTATTGCACTATCCAGCCAGGTCCCGCCCCACTATGTTCAAATTAAAATAATTTTAAAATCGAGAATTCCTATATTCAAAAAATCGAAAATATATAAAATACACGACGTTTCGATCTCGCCGTCCGGTGTACATAGTGGGTTTTTATCTTATTATCCGTTCACCACGTTTAAGTGTGGTTATTTTACTACTACTAAACTGAGAAAGTTTACAATTGAGAAATACAAATTGTTTTATTTATCATTTATCAATATTAATTTTACACTTCTATACAACCCAAATTTGGGGACAACATTTTACACATTATTCATGTCCTTATAAATAGAATATTTTAATTGTAGTATATGTATTGTATGCACCGCATCCATCCAAATAAAGCGAATAATGCTATTTTACCAATCATCTGAGCGGGGGCAGATTTAGGGGGTGGTCTCTCGTCGGGGTCCGGACTCCTGCCTTCCCATTCATGGCCCTTTTCGTCAAGACAGAGATTGTTTTAACCTGTAAACTTGATACTTTTGCTCTCGGAAATTGCAACCTTTTGGATGTATTCAAAACTGAGGGCGGAACCTCAATAGAGGCCTTTGAATAGGCTGCTTTATCTGAGAAATGCTTTCTCTTTCCTCTGGACCCCAGCCTTCCAATTTTACTAGATCTGCCCCTGCTGAGGCCAGTTGCACAGTCACACTTCAATGTTCAAAAGTGTTCTTTAATCGTAGGGAAGACCAGGGGAGTATAATGAGATCATTACACCCTGGTAAGACCAAGTTGTTAGATTGGCTCAGGGATTGGCTGTAGCACTAGGTTTTTTCTTAGACTGGTCTTAAATCATGACTTCATCTTAAGCCTTGACTGTGCAACAGGCACCTGGAATTTACATTCAAATTTAGAATTTAACACCATTACTAATACATCTTGTTATCTATATGTTTTTAAAAAATTTTCTGGGTTGAATTTTTTCCGTGTATACAGTTTTAGGTAACGAGTACTAATCTGAAACTATCAGTTGCATAACTACAGTGTTCAGTTCCGCAAAGCTAGTATAGGAGTTGTCATTTGCAGCTCCAATGAATCTGGTTCCTGGGGTATAAGTAGATCGGTAATCTACTTGAAAGACAAACTTCTCTATATAATTATCACCATACCAGGTAAAAAACCATGCTTTTTCACCTCCATGAATAGATAAATTCGAAGATTTTCATGATTGAATAAAGCATTCTTAATAGCATCGACCGTTTATGGAAAATGTCAAATTTTATTTAATGGAGCATCACTTAACAGTAAACTAACCAGTTTTCTGTTCCAGCCGATTATAAAATGGATCTCCAAAATTAAGCAGTACAGGTCATGCCCCCTGGTGTCTGAAATGTGCGTTGCGACAATAAATAAACAGATACCCGGTTTATATATCAATCGACTGATACATGAAACCGACAGTAGGAGGAAAAACCCGTGACTTTGTTGTAAGAAAAGTATGAAATAAATTATACAAACCATATTTAAGAAAACGGCTCAGATTACAAAAGGACTAGTAGACTACATATGACCTCGCTTCTCATACACGGAATTTTGACATAATTTATATCGTAGTACGTACGGTAATGACATTATATATAATACGAACGCACGCAGGCCATAAAACCTCTTCTGAGCACAAATATCGAGGCCCCGACCTCTTCTTACGAGACTAGAGTTATCGAACGGAAAACTATTTCAATCAGCCACCGTCTCATTTCGCGCTGTACGAAAAGCAGCTCCACCGAGGAGACCCCTATATGCGTATGTTCCAATTGCTATTCGTCACAGCCATTTCGAGATCCAGGAAATATATTGTTAGCACACAAGCGCATAATAATAGCTCACATATTATTCTATTTAAGTCATGAATGAACGTTCCAAATTTTTGAATGATATGATCGATTTTTAAATGGATAGGGGTAGATTGATGTAGTGTATAATGATTTCGATAATGTTTCAACATCTATTTAATAAGAACTACATAACAACAATGCCATCGTCCATTATTATTGCCACAGTTATGAATGCACCCGGTACTACTACACAAAAATAAACCCCAAATTCAAAAAAAAAATGAGCACGCGATTGTAAAACAAACATTACCCTGGCAATGATCCAGATCAATCTGGCCTACACTGTAAGGCTACAAGCGGTCCCAGGCGTAACAAGATTCTAAAATGAGTAAAACAATGCAGTCGTATGATTCAAACTAATTCAGAGTTGATCTTCGGTAATGAAGTTTTTTTTTCCTGCAACGGGATAATTCGTTCTTTGAACCGACAGGTGACAATTTATATAGCACAATGACATAACAATTTATAAACAATAAGCTATCATAACAGTAGGTCCTATAGCCGAATACGAAAAAACATTTCCCAAAGTTCTCTCATCAATCCCGGTATCAGCTTCCGTTCATCGAAATATCACTACGTATAACATCTAACGATCGTTCCCGGATAACGGACATTTCTCTCGCGATCATACAGCTTCCACGGCGATCACGGCGCGCCTTCGTTAATTTCGATCGTTCTCTGCGCGGTCGGTCGTCGGTAAACGCTACACGCACGACGCGGCGCGACGACGTACATCATGGCAGTTATCACTTCAGAAAACGCGTAGTAGAATTGTACATGTTTTTTTTTATTTGTAAGACTAGAATAACTATATCCAACTGGCCTTTCTCTGACCAATCCTAATGCTATCATTCACATCTGAAATGAACAATAATATCGCGTATTTATCATTGCAATTTTTTACGTTAATTGGGGAACTGCCACATATTACGTTCAGCAAACCAGTGTTATCAACGACAGGTGTTGGAGGGGTGGCTACCCCTTTCATTTACACATCCGCCCCTCTGAATATCAGCTACCCCTTACAAAATATCTTCTGCCCTTACCATAGTGTGGACGTCAATATTCTATCAATGCTGATAATTGCTTTGAAATATATTGAGCTAATGTGAAAAATAGAAGATTGCACTGAAAATTAATCTTAAATTTTCGGTACTTTTTGGGGGATCGAAAGCCTCGCTACTTCAGCAGCCACGATGTCATACACTTAATTGAATTCTGCCCCTTTGAAATTCTGGCATAATGGGAACACTGGTAACTGAAATTGATTGGCATGAACGAGCTGGAGAACGGGTGTGGTGGTAAGATATATATCTCATGCTTGGAAAAAGACTTCAACTACGGGAACTAAATGTGGCATGCCCCATTGTACGTCGTATGTCTCCAGTTTCTTACCTACCGAGTTGTCTTCGCCATTCCTCGTCCATTATCGATAGGGATCGTACCTACGGGGTTTCATTTTAAACCCGTCCACATCGATTTCATGCTAAATCGGAAAACTCCCCGAGAACCACGATTTTTTTCACCTACCCGAATAACTGACCAAGGTTCAGTTACATATCAAATTCTTTCACAACTGAAAGCGGGATTGCGCTAGTGACAATTCTAAGATGACTGACAGCTGTGGTGGCTATTATAATATTTGTAAATTCCCTAATTTTCTCTAGCATTCTGTTTTTGTGCAGCAGAAGAATTGGTTGGGTTGTTGCGACTAACTAAAACAAATTAACATTACCAATTTGCAGCCTGGACCCAACTACATACATTTCACTGAAGTATGAAGTTTTGAGGTAGTGGCATTTACATTTGATCAAAATAAGGTGACAGGGTTCTTACAGGTTTCCCAATTTCATTTTCCATAAAAGTTTGTAATAAAATGTATAAGACATTTAGGGATATAGCCCTAAAATTGAAAGTACAATTTTCTGATTTTCCATACCTTCTCCATAGGCATTGAGAAAAAAATTTCCATTTTCCAAAACTTTAAAACTTTCCAAAACCGGTAAGAACCCTGAGGTGAGATTCTGACCACCAGCGAAAACTGGTTTATAAAATCTTACCAATGAGTGGGCGGGTCCAGGCTGCTGATTGATTAGCTGCATTAGTTGGAACGAGGAAGTGAGTTGGGTCGGGTTTCATATCGAAAGCTTACCTATTATTGACAGTACGAGGGGCTACAGGAGGGGGCGCTGGAGACATCAGCTGTGGTTGAGATTGTTGGTACTGCTGCTGTTGTTGTTGGGATAACACTGAATTCTGTGTTGTGAAGTACGACGTTTTTTCTCCGTTCGGAAGTCTACAATTAAAGCATCGTGACGTGACGTAATACGAGACAATAATAATAATAATAAAAATAATAATAATAATAATAATAATAACAATAATAATAATCTATCGTGAAAAACACAAGACTGAAGCAAACAATATCGCGTACACTGAGTGATCCGTATGACTAGTGGAGTCACTACTTGCATAACATATCAAATACACCTGAATACACCAGTTTTCAAGATAGTAAATAATGACGGGATTCGTTTTGGTGCTAAACCTGGCCCTGTCACCCAAACAGCTTGAACTCATGCTAGCGGCCGTAATCTCTGAGAATCAATCATAATTTCCCGAGAAATAAGCTACTACTAGCACTCAAACTTCTTCAGGCCAGGCATTGCTCCTGGGTTGAGTGAAAATAATGAGGATCAGTCTTGCCCAGGACACTACAGTGTACTTTGACTGATACTCCAGCGTCGAATTCTCTAAACACTACTGTTTGATAAAACGTTTTTCAGCATAAATTTGACTACTATAAAAATTTCTGAATAGAAAAAAGTCATACGGTGCTCGCTTCACCAATACGCATGCTGAAGTAATGTTTTCAAAATGACAATGTGTGCATGAAAGCCAGACTATAGATCACTTTTCGGTTCAGGACAGTTTTTTCAATGCAGCATACGAGAAGAATTTACCATTAAACCCACAAGAAAATGATGTGAAAATTACGATGAAATTGTCGATCGTTACAAAGAAATTCTCGATAAATGCAAAAAAGTTCAGTCAACATCGGAATCGAATAAGTATACAATGTATTATAAAATAACATATGAGTAAATATATCATATACCGACATACAAATTCTAATGCTCTAGCAATAGTCAGATTTGCATAGACAGCATAATATAACTAAGAATATCTGAAGGGAAAATTTGATCTAAGTGTTCCACTAAAAATGCTGACGGCCATACAGAAACCTAAGCAAAGAGGCAGTTCTATGTAGGTAAGAAAATCCCAGAAGTCACAAGATTCTGAATGCCAATGCTTGCCCTGAATCATCCAAACACTTCAACACATCATCAGAAACTTTAACCAGAAGAAAAGAAAATTTATGTTGTGGTTTAGTCCTTTAAGAGTTACCCATATTTCGATAAAAAACACCTCGAAATTCAGTTAGGTTCACGTATATTCCGTAGGACAATCAAGTTATCAATTAACTCCATAGTTATTACAGGTAAACTCTACCCTGGCAAGCGAGGACGAGGTAATGTCTCTATGAATGATGCGTGAATAACGAGACGATAGATAGAAATAAAACGACGACAATCGGCATATTAAACGCAAACCTCGTAAAAGCGCTGCTCCGCCATCACTGGCTCGTCTATGTATAAAAACACGAATATAAAACAATATATATTCTCAGCAGAGGGCGCCACATTCACGCTAGTATAATTTAGATAGCGGGTGGGTTTCTCAGCAGGGGGCACTGTTACAGGGTGGCCACTTTCCACCCGTTTAAAAAACCTGAGTTTCCCCTGATTTTTCCATGTGATAACACAAAATTCCCTTCTGAGAATCAGAGAAATCTCTAGGTTTAAAATGTTTCAACTTGTTCATTTTTCTTTGAATCACGTACTGATAAAGAAACAGGCGTCTATAGCATCATCACAATTGCCAGAGTTTTCCGGGTTTTCGGTAAAATTTGTCAAATTCCGCGCGTTTCTCCTGGTTTTTCCGGTTCCCTGAGTAATCCAGGATTTTCCAGGTCAGTGGCCACCCTTGTTGCGACTTTCACCAGGGATACTATAATTGGCAACTCATATCTGGATGAAGGCCTGCTAGGCGAATTAATATTTTCTCAACAGGGGGCACTGTGATTCAAATAATGCTTGGCCTCTCGATACCGGGGGCACTTCAATTTCAATAAACCGGTAGGTGGCAGCCTTCGATATATTGCTTCAATCGGTTCACTCTCGCCACCTGGTGGTAATTCTGAAATTAGTAACTACGCACGGTAGCAACGACTTACCTCGGTAGTTCTTTGTGTTTTTGCATCCTAGGTGGCGCCGGCGGAGGTGTGGATGGAGTATTAGTCGTCGATGAGGCGAGTGAAGCGGCCATTAACTGACGTTGTATATCGCCCCCGCCGACAGCTTCGCTTGAATATTTGATGTTCGTGTAATCGCGACCGGTTTTCTGGTATTTCTGTCGAATAAGCGTCGAGAAGATTAAACATAACACGTGAAACAAGTCACCGATTGATTTCCACTGGATTAAAGTTAAATATTGAGTCAACGCAGCGTTCACTGTCAGCTCAATATCAGATATCTCTTCTGGTTCTGCCATGATCAGGGTGGCCATTTTTCGCCCATTTACGAATCCCCTGATTTTTGTATATGATACAAAATTCCCCTCAGTGAATTAGAGAAATTTTTCTGTTTAAAATGTTTCAGTACATTCATTTTCCATTACTCAATAACATTATCGGAATTCCCTGAGTTTTCAGGTTTTTGGTATGATTTTTCAAATTCCCCAAGTTTTCCCTGATATTTCTGATTCCCTGAATTTTCCAGGTCAGTGGCCACCCTGACCATTGCCACTAAGGGTCTTGACACTCATTATCGATGATCGTCATCATTAACGATTATTCAAAGAGCTTCTCCCGGTGGAAAATGGTCAGATTTTCAGCGTAATTACCTGTTCTTCCTGCATTCGTTTCGATACGGTTTCAATGTAATGTTGAACTGCTAAATAAACGAACTTGTACTGAGCTTCGGTTTGCACCATTCCAGAACGCTGAGCGCGTACCATCTGTACCGTCTTCTGTATATCAATCTCTACGTCCAAACCTGTCCGTCGAAATGCATCATTTAATGATAATCGAGAACCTACTAAGTATGATACATATACGGATAAATAAAGCAATGACTATTCCTATTTCCATAAGGGGATTCAGATGCAGAATGAGATGCAAGATTTTGAAATTTTCACATTTTTTTCATTTCCATTTTCCACTTTGTTCACATTTCTTCACCCCAAAAATTGGTTGGACTTTTCACACTAAATTTTTCAAAAGGAACATATACCTAACACACGATCTCTTCATTTTCGACATGGTTTTATGGAATAATTGCATCGGTTAACATGTAAACAAGACAACGTAACAATTTTGACCTGTAATTAGGGCGTACAAATCTAGCACTTTTGCTGGATTGCATTCTTTCGTTTTCGATAATATGGTACATTCTTAACACTGATATATTTGCAGACAGTGTATTGTCCGTGACGCGGTAGATGACGACAACTCACGTTTGAATAACAAAAGTCAAAGACAGACGTCACAATGGATTAATAGATACTTTTTTAAGTGCTGCTTTATTGATTGCAATAAGCTCACAGCTGTAGCTAATGTTTACGCAACAGACCACAATGTAACGATCTATCTATGTGAATAGCAGATCATCTTTACAGAAATTGCGCGTGTCAGAATAAATAACAAACTCATATACAACTAGCATAATTTTATTTGCCCTGTCTTCTAGCATTGAAGGGATCTACCTTCAGCCAATCACTTAAAAGGATTTTTATGTAAGGACCATCTAGACGGAGTCCCTACAGATCAGTCTATCCTGGAGTTCTTAAGGAAAAAATTTTGTATTTTTAGGAAACATCTGAATCACTTTCATGTCCCAATAACAGTGGACTCCTCCTAAATTGGTACTGGTCTCATTAAACCATCAATTTGGTGTTTTTGTATGCAAATATTCAACATTGACACTACTAAATTCTGTTTTTAATTTGGCAACCACCTCGGTAGGCGTACAAATTCTACCTTCAAAAGGATTTTCTGTTTAGAAGAATTTTTTAAGGAATCAAGGAGTTTTAGGGACCCTTCTAGATCGGACCGCGAGAATAATATGTTTAGTTGAGAAGGAACTTACCAAGTTGACAAATCTGATTGATGATAATGTCTATCACAATGAATGTGCCAGTTCGACCAATGCCAGCACTGCGTAATACAACGAACAAATATAAAATATAAAATCAGCATCGCTTTGAATATCAAAGTATTTTTTGAATAATTTCACATCCGGTCAACTTCGTTTCGAAAGCTACTCGATTCAATAACGTGAACAAACAACGGACAAACCTGCAGTGAACAATAATAGGACCAGCCTGCGGTATATTCTCCTGTTTTTGGTTGATATCTTGAAGGAAGTTGAGCACGCACCCGGGATCGGCCGGCACTCCGTGATCGGGCCATACTTTAAACTGATAATGATAAATAGCTCGCGTTGATGCTTTCTGCAAAAGAAAAATACATCGTATTTCATCAACAATTTTGTACAACCTACTAACAATTCTAATAGCCTACTTCTCAAATTAAAGGAGCTTTCAGCACCTTAAAAAGCATTTTCTATCTCGCCAGAGTTTTTAAGGAATCGAGGAGTTGTGGGGTACCTGTGTTATCTAATAGCAAACCACTTATACTGAAATTTTGAGATATGGAAGTTTTTTGTGTTTTTGGTTACCTGTCCATCATTTTCTCGCCTGGTCAACAGAAATTCACGCAACGTGTAATCCGTAGTATCAACTTCTTTAACGCCATGAAGCACCAGTTTAGCACCAAGTATTTCCATATCGTGAGACTCTGTTTCGTCGGGCCAATACTTGACACATTTTATCTGAACGGGAGCCATAAAAAGAAGGATCGCATCAATCGTTATTCCAATTCTAAAAGTTATCAGACGAAATTTCATCCGTCGATTTTTTAAATCTTTTACCTTTCCGCGTTCGACTTCTTTTGTTGTCATGACGATGACTCGCGAATTTTCCTGCCAGACCATTCTCCAGAAATCCGTTATCGTAGATTGTAAACACCCCTGCGCTGCTATGTACATTTTCTTCGCTTCGGGCACATCTTCATCCGACTGGCAATGAAATTTCGAGGAGTTTTTTCAACAAACCTTTTTTCAGTTTTCACAGTTATGTAAACTATCATTGAAATGCTGACGGAGGCACGCAAGACCTGACCAGGCTGATTTCACTCCATTCTGATGAACCAACAACCCTGGTCAGTTGCGCAGTCGGGATTTGTACTTAAGACCAATCTAAGCATACTTTTGGTGAAGCCACGACAAAATAACAACAATAACAAAATTCATCCTTGAAAATAGTATGTTTATAGCACAATCGATTTTGCCGAGTCACTTCAGCCTCATCAGGTATGAAATAAACTATGTACAGAAGAGCGTATAAGCCCACAGCAGAAATAAACAACTATTTGGAATATGAATACAATATTTACACACATCAATGGGTGTGTGACAGTAAACATTTTAGAATATATTGAGGGTGTAAATTGAGGCTGAAACGACTCAGCGTAATTGATCGTGCTGTAATATAATATTGTCAAGGATGAATCTTGTTTTTGTTGTGGCTTTATTGATCATTCGACTATCTACCAAAAGTCTACTATTTTCGGTACTATAGCAAATCTAACAATCTACAACCAGCTCATTTTTCAAATTAGTTAATTGCAACTGTGCAAATGACTCTGCTATTGTTTTAAAATCTCAAGTCTTGAATAAGTCTCGAAATTGAAATATATTCTGGATTCGCGTTATAAACAGAGAGCGAGATTAAAAGCACTTGAACTTACCGTGATGTAATTTGCATTGATATAATCAGCTCCGATTTCATCTTCAAGTCCGTCCCTCAACGTAACCCTCGTGTGATCAACTGTAAGTAATGAATAAATCTACAACCTGTAAACTATTATCTGATGAACAATAATGTTTGCATCGTAAAACATAAACGCCTGGATGGTCAAGATAATAGCCGGATAATACACATCTCTATGAGATTATTCATTGTATCCCTGATCTGATCTATTCATTACATACTTTCGAAAAGAAGATACACTTACATGGAAGTATATTTTTATAACGATTTTTGTTTTTATTCTCTGGACGTTTTCCTTCTTTCCGACTGTACAAATGTTTGCATTCCATTTGTTGTAGTTGCTGAAACATATTTCGAACGAAGATTTAGAAAAAAAAAACACAAAATGGATTTCGAAGAAGAACCTGGAATCGACTACGCGATAAACGACCGACAGAATTGAAGACTCTTGAATTTAATAGAGTTTTCTGTATGATGACAGATGAAGACAGAAAAATATAATGAATAGAAATTCTTAAGCTCCACAGCTGTAACAACTGTATTCGCAACAGACTGAAAATGCAATAATCTATCTATCTATGTATATCTAAGCATATGACCTCGGCCATACTATCCATGATCTTAGCCAGGCATACTATATACGCTCTTAGCCATATTACCTATGATCTTAGCCACATTATCTATGATCTTAGCCATATTATCTATGATCTTAACCATACTATCTCTGATCTTAGCCATACTATATACGATTTCAGCAATACTATCTACAACCTTAGCCATACTATCTACAACCTTAGCCATACTATCTACAACCTTAGCCATACTATCTACAACCTTAGCCATACTATCTACAACCTTAGCCATACTATCTACAACCTTAGCCATACTATCTACGATCTTAGTCATACTATCTACGATCTTAGCCGATACTATCTATGTAACTGTACCTCAAACTCTTCCCAGAAACCGGCTTTCTGAACGCCGTTCGAGTTTTCTTTCTGCAACTCGCGAACGCGCGATTCGATACCGGACGCGCTGATACGCGTCGCGTTGAACGGCATTTTTAAATGAACGACGATTCCCGATTTCTCGACCATCGGATTCTTTTTATAATGATCAACGAGGTCCGACAGCGTGTCGAATTGCGGCCCACCGCCGATATCATATTTACCATCCTGAAATTACAGAGTTGTGTGTAAACTTTCATTTGCGTTATTCTACTATTGACACAAAATTCCGTCTACCCGATAACATATCCAATATCCCTGAGTTTTTTAGGTTGTTTTTTTGCTAAATTTGTCTAATTCCCCGAGTTTTCCCAAATTTATTCAAGATT